>NC_090269.1:250164961-250476961 GCF_040414725.1 Anabrus simplex
AACGCCAACATCACACCTACAGATATTGAATACCTCAAAACTTTCAGGCAAAAGATCTACACTTGGGAAGTTGCTTCAGAAGATAAGCCCAGCAGATCTAGGAGAAAATGGACTGAAGAACGTCGTGCTAAACATAGCGACATGATGAAAGAATTCTTGAAGAACAAGAAAAATAACAACAAGAAGTCATAATTTGCTTTATGTGATCCTTTATGGGTCGAAACAACTAAATAATAATAATAATAATAATAATAATAATAATAATAATAATAATAATAATAATAATTTCGTGTGGCTATAGCTAGCCTGGTGTAGCCCTTGTAAGGTAGATCCTCCGAAACCGGGCGAGTTGGCCGTGCGGTTAGGGACGCGCAGCTGTGAGCTCGCATCCTGGAGATAGTGGGTTCGAATCCCAATGTCAGCAGCCCTGAAGATGGTTTTCCGTGGTTTCCCATCTTCACACCAGGCAAATGCTGGGGCTGTACCTTTATTAAGGCCACGGCCGCTTCCTTCCCATTCCTAGGACGTCCCTGTCCCATCGTCGCCATAAGACCTATCTGTGTCGATGCGACGAAAAGCCACTAGCAAACAAAAAAAAAAAAAAAAAAGATCCTCCGAAGAGTGTGCGCGGCATCTGCCGTGTATAGAGAAACTGCGTGTTATTATGGAGAATGATAGTGTGTAGAATGTGTCAGTTGCAGGAACGTTGGATACATTGTAAGCACCTAGTCCCCGGTACATGGGTATTTTAATGTAAAATTCTCCGACCGAAACAAAATACACCAGACCAAAAAGGGTGTGAGTCGACCAGCCTTGATGGAAATCCATTTCTGTTACATTTTTCTCACGTGCACTTTTTCAATAGTAAGCTCAATAAGGGAGATATCATCAACGGACTGTTTTACAGGCTAAGTCCAGTGTACACAGCCCCAAAGTATTTATTTATATATATGCATTTTGTAGTAAATACACCTATTTAAGTGTATATATCAAGAATTAAATATAAAAAATAACCTCAGATTATTATTCTTATTAAATATTTATTACGTGGCTCGTTGGCTGTATTTATGAGTTTGGTGGTGTTTGAAAGTGAATTTATCAATATATCTAAAATGAGCTCCGTATTTTACTATGTAGGTAAGTGAATATTTTCCTCGTGTAAGGGGCGAAATACACGATGAAAATAAAATTTTCAAAAAATTGCCGTCAACCAAAAATGCATAAATTGCACACTTTCAAAAAAAATCCTCCTAGATACCTTACCTACCAATATAACAGTAACGACCGTGTGTCTATACATTGACTACTTTGGCGAAATTTTTGTTCAGTTATCCGTTTAAGGTGTAGTAATGACCATCCGCATATTTATTTAGCTTTGGTATCTGTTTGTTTCTTTGTTTGTTTGTTTGTTTGTTTGTTTGTTTGTTTGTTTGTTTGTTTGTTTGTTTGTTTGTTTGTTTGTTTGTTTGTTTGTTTGTTTGTTTGTTTGTTTGTTTGTTTGTTTGTTTGTTTGTGGAAATCTATCTCCCATAATGGAAATAAATTTCTAAATCTTTTTTCTAACGTGCATCATTTCGGTACGAGGATTAATAAGGAGATATAATTAACGAACCGTTTTTCAGTCTAAGTTCGAGCGGACTCAGCCTAAGAGCGGGTGCGTGTAAAGCATAATTCTTATATGTGCAGAAACTACTGAAAATATTTTAACTAAACTTCATATTTACCATCCTCCTGCCCAAAGTTAAGTTTTAATGCCCATAGCAATTCAATTTCCCGAAGTGGACTCTTGGTATAAAGGAAACCGAAACAGTGATTTTACCGACCCACAAGTTATACTAGAGCAGCAAGGATGAGAATCGACCAACCTTGATGGAAATCCATTTCTAAAACTTTTTTCTCATGTGCACTTTTTCGATGGGATGATTATAGTGAGGGAGATATCATTAACGAACTATTTTACAGGCTAGCCCAGTGGACATAGCCCAAAAGGTGTTGTACGTGGAGCAGATACCTGACCTATATAAATAAAAAGGTAACGATCATATGCTTGTACATTGTCTATTTTGTTGAAATTTTCCTTCACTTATCCGTTTCAGGCGTAGTAATTGCCATCTGCATATTTTGTAGCTTTGGTGCCTGTTTGTGTGTTTTTCCGAGTTCTTATGACTTGAAAACTACTTGATATATCTCTACCAAATTCATATTAAGAGTCCATATGTCCTTGGGTAGGTTTTAGGGCCAATATTTTTTCTAAATCCCTGAAATTACTGGAAGATATACGGAGCCGAAACTGATTTTGCACTCCCACAAAATGTACACAACCAAACTTGATAGAAAAATACCTGCCTTAATCGAAATCAGTTTCTAATTTTCTCTTAAATGCATCATTTCGATACGAGGATTGCTAAGGGAGATAACATTAATGGACTGTTTTACAGGCTGCCATGGCATTTCAAGATGTATTAAAGGGTTTACCAATAAAGCCATTTTATTTTCGATAGAATAGATGATAAGAGAGGTAATCATCAACGATTGGTTTCATGACTCTTCAGCCACAGCGCCACTGCCGGTTTCAGATCAACAACAACATGTAACCGAGAAGTAGGGAGTACTACGCACAACTTCGGACCAGGAAGTATACCGTTCAATAAACTGTGATCGTCCTCATTCAGTCTCCACTTTGTTCAGCTTTATCTTACTTCACGTTACTGCCACGTGCTTTCGTAGAACATCAGTTTAACACGCTGCATTAGACGTTTGAATACAGGCATATAACTTCGCATAAATTCATGATGGAATTGCGAATCGATTACCAAATCCCGTGCGAAGGACACATGCTAGTTTATGGTAGAAATATCGAGCATTTGGCGTCCATACTATCATTTGAAGTTAAGTTTTCTGTTATCCTTCCCATGTCCAAACACATTCTGCCTCCAGACATCAGGTGGTCTACGGGAACACTTCAGTGATTTAACTTTGCCCTTTTCACGCAATAGATCTCCACATCTCTCATGCTTGGTCCAAACTCTACGTAAAGGAAACCAGGTACATTGGGGAGGTCAAAAAAAAAACAGTTTTCTCCTTGCGTCCAGGAAGTCTAGTAATACAGAGGAGGCTTTTCATTTCCACTGTTCTTTCCAGGTATCTGTAAAGTGTCGAACGAAAATACTATATCCATGAAATGTGTGGTGCAAGGTGCCCGAGAATATGGTGGCTTAAGAAGTTTGGATTTAGGGAAGAAATTTTAGATTTAAATGTCAAATGGTCTTTATCGTTATTCACCAACGGAAATGAGGACGTTTAGACTATACATATTGATTGAATGCGTGGATAAATTTCTAGGAAATCATATAATTCATCAACTAGCCCAATAATGACTAGGAGAGGAGTTCTGCAAGGCAGTAATAACAGACCGTTATGTTTCATATTTATAAGTAAAAAAACTGGAGTCACAGATAAGGATGTTGTTATGCTTCATAGAGTAATAAATAATTTACAGAACTTTGAGCAACTGCAAAACGACCTTGACGAAATTGTGAGATGGAATGCAGACGGTGTGTTGATAAACCGTGAGAAAAATGAGGTTGTAATTCTCGCCAAGAGGAAAAGTCTTCTCCGTATTAATTACTCTGTTGATAGAGTGAACGTGCCTCACGGAGACTGCTGTAATTGCCTAGGTGTTAATATAAAGAAAGATGTTCACTGTCTTAATCATTAACAAAGTTCTAAATATTGTTATTAAGCTATTTACCGGTTGTAGTAAGGATGTGTAGGAGAGGCGATATACGTTATTGGTACGATCCCAACTATAGTATGGCTCCAGTGTATGCGACACTCATCAGGTTTACTCGATTCCGATTTGTTTTGGGTGATTTCGACTAACGAATAGAGTTACGAAAATATTGCAGTCCTTGAGATGGGAAGACTTGGGAGTAAGGTGACGAGCTGCTGGACTATGAGGTATGTTCCGTGCCTAGATGTCATTGGAGAGACGGCGTGGAATGACTTTTTTTACTGTTTGTTTTATGTCGTACCGACACAGATAGGTCTTATGGCGACGAAGGAACAGGAAATGCCTAGGAATAGGAAAGATGCGGCCTTGGCCTTAATTAAGGAGCAGCCCAAGCAATGGTTGGTACGGAAAGTGGGAAAACACGGAAAACCATCTTCAGGGCTGCCAACAGTAGGTTTCGAACCCACTATCTCCCGAATGCTAGCTCACAGCTGCGCGTTCCTAACCTCATGGCCAACTCGCCCGGTGGAATGACATTAGTAGAAGAATAATCTAAAATGGGGTTTTAAGGTTAAAATAATCGTATTGTGATTATAAAATTGGAATTCAAGATGACACATTGGAGTAAATATTAGTATTTATGAAAATGAATTAGAAATTGGAATAGTTTATCAAGGAATGTTAGAAAAATTTCCAACTTCTTTGAAATCATTTATGAACAGTCATGCTAAACAACTGATAGGGAATATGCCAGCTGGGTGACAGCTCTAAATAATGATGTGTGTAAATGAAATAAAATTAATTTTATGGTATGAACTGACCACAGGATACAGTCATTCTGAAAGGCTATGGGCGAAAAACAGATCGTTCTTCCTATCACTTACGTAAGACACATGAAGAAAAGGGTGATCCCCGGATTCTTCGAGAGATATGCTCATTTCGGATGCGTCAATTAATTGAAACTACCAGGGACTGCTTGGGTGAGGACACCCTACTTACAATTGTCAACATAACCTGTCACGTACGAAAGACGATGCAATGGTGCTTTGCATGTCTTAAAAGAGTCACTCACTGCTCTACAGCGTGACAGGCTGCAAGTGTAGCTTGTAGGTAACTAGTAGGGTACTCGATCATAAATTCAGAACTGGTGGACTGGAAATGTTGATTATGATAATTGTTTAATATATACATCCCCAATTAATTTTGATATACGTAGTTCACTGAGTGGCCGAACGTCATGGAAAGACACTGAATGTGATGTTAACAACGAGTTCCTCCTCCGCAAGCCGTCAAAACGGCATCAATACGGCGAGGCATCGACTCTACAAGGTGTTGGAATCGTTCTGGAAGGATCTGGAGCCACGCATGTTGCACTGCTACACGCAATTGATCTTGTGTGGTTGGTGCGGGGTTCATGGAGCGTGCATCAGCATTGACAACTTCCCATAAATGCTGGATTAGATTCAGATGGCGGTATATGGGTGGTCGTAACTTCACCGGAATGCTCCTCCAACCACCTGCGTGTCACCACAGAGCGGTGACATTGCATCACCATCACGGTACTCTAGCCCCACAAAGGGATGTAGATGGTCTGAAAGAATGTCCACATAACGTGCACCTGTCAGCGCTCCCTGCAGCCGGACAATAGGGCCTAACTATAATCATGAGAATGCCGCCCTGAGCAGAACTGAGCCACCGCCCGCCTAGACACAATCTTGTTGACACGCAGGATCCATAGCTTCATGGGGTTTTCGCCAAACTTTCCCCGATCAACTCGATACAACTGGGACCAGGATTCATCGGACAATACCACACGCCGCTACAGTTCCACGGTCCATTGCCGATGTTTGCATGTACATGCATGTCGTTGAGCTCTGTGTCGAGGTGTCAGCAAAGGGGTACGAGTTGGTCGTCGGCTGGTGAAACCTATGCGGTGCAGTATCCTCCTTACAGTCCTGGTAGAAATGGGTTCCTGACTCCCAACATTCAATTCGGCTGTGATTTGACTCACAGAAGCCATTCAAGCACGCAGTATGGTTCTGCGGAGGTGACGCGATGTCCGTTCATTAAACACCTGTGCGGCGGTTTGCGCGGGTGGTAACATTCTCTCTGCGATATTGAAGATCCACCCCCGACTTTGTTGGCCTCCGAAACCCGAATTCGCGTATAACCTCCGAAATACTATGACCCATGTCCCATGCGACGGTCAAAGTCGGTTAACTCCAAGCTTGTTGCCATCTTCATGACACTGGTGTCTGTGACAGACTGCTCAGCCACGCCGCAGCTAACCGCAACGCTCAGGAGTCATACACGGCACATTTTCTAAAGGCTCACACCTTCCTGAGACTTTTGGCCACTCAGTGTATTGCTTTTACGATGATTAGGCTGTGTATAGGACGAACGGACGATGTCAGTGATGGAAATAAAATTAGGGTTAAAACAACGTAGTATATCTCCGTTCGAGATGTGGAGTTGGTGAGCAGAGAAAAAAGATTTTCTAAAATCAACTTGCAGTTACGTCAATGTTTTCAGATTATTTTGTTTGTTTTATAAAAGGAATGTTTGGATTATGAATGATAGGAAAACTTGGGTGGAAACTGCTGGCGGCTAAAATGAAAATATCACTTACAAATGACAATACGAACAGTCGGATAGAAGTGTTATTTTACATAACAATGAAATTCCCGTAAATCAGACAGAAGACATCAGAATATAATGGCAGATGTTCACTTGTGAATTAGGGACTTCAGATTGAAATTCATTACAACTGGAATTTATTTTAGAGCCTTTTCGAACAAAAGTAGCTTGTTTCAAGAAAATAACTCTGTATTTCATTGTATTTAAGAGTGTTGTACTTACGTTAAGCTCGCTGTAAGTGCGTCTATACCTCAATGCATCACATATTGTATATCATATAAAATTAGTGTTACAGTACTTCATAGAAGTAGAACTTTTCTATTATTTTCATCCTGCTTTCACTCATAGTAGTAAAGTACCATGACAGCCCTGTTGTGTAGTGAAAGCGTGCCTGTCTCTTACCCGAAGGCCTCGGGTTCGATTCCGGGCCAGTGAAGTGTCAATTACGTGGATCTGAGGGCTTCGTGATTACAATGAGGTGGGATAGCGGCCCTGATCTAGAAATCCAAGATAAACGGCCGAGGGGATTCGTCGCTCCGACCACACGACACCTCGTAATCTGCAGGATTTCGGTTTGAGCAGGTTGATAGACCAATGCCCTTCAGGACTGTTGCTTGCACCATGCGGTTTCTTTTGATTTAAATTTCCATGAATATATTATGTTTTATGCTACCTTTAAGCCGTAATTCAAAATTCCTTCGTATTATGCTGAGTAAATGTGAAGTATTACGCTTTCATAGACAGCATACTCAATTTATCACACAGAGCTGGATTTTGGGATATCCGGATATTAGTTTAATGTCTTAAGGGCCCCATGAACGGTTTATCTTAGCATCCGTCTTGCCTCTGCAGTTCTAAGATGACAATTCTGACGGGACACGGAAGAGGGCAAACGCGTTCCGTCTTGTTGTAAGACTTGCGGTTAGGTTTTCTTGAGTTTTAATTAAAAGTTCCCAAACGCTTTCCTTTCAAATTACTTCTACAGAAGAGCGAATGTTACAACTAGTTCTAACCAGGTAATAGTGGTTTAAACCAGCATCATTTCTTTATCATAGTTTTTACTAGCTGAAAGTGGTTTTGGTGGACTTCAGTTTTAACAGTAAAGCAAAAGCAAAGTCACCTCCGTACAGGCCATGAAGGCCCTTGGAGGAGTGGAAGGTAAAGGCTTCCACCATTGTTAACCTCGGCACGCGATGGGGTAGAGTGGTTAGCTCTACGCGTAGCCGCCTTTGCCCCCAGGAATTAACCTGGTACTCGTTTTTGGTGTAGGCTGAGTGAACCTCAGGGCCATATGCACCTCCGGAAGTGGAAATTTCGTTTCTTAAATTTCACGACTTCCTGACGGAGATTCGAACCCACGTCCTTCCGGGCGAACCGAGCACGCCTTTACCGCCTCGGCCAGGCAGCCCCTAGTTTTTAACGGTAGCATATATAATTTTACAGTATCGGTATTGCTCTCGTTCAGTATCTTGATTGTTCAGTTTCTAGGATAACGGCATGACGGGAAACATGTATAACAAAAATTGTACATCGCAAATGAGCTTTCATCGAGTGCCCTAGAGAAATATAAATGAGAGATATTTAGCACATTTTATAACGAGCAGTATCCAGGAGTGTTTATGACTTCCAGAGTGATGTGCTCGTTATGAACAATAGTGCGCGAATTTAATTATAAGTCATTATTATTTAACGAGTTGCTGTTCGTGATTATCATTGATAGTGATTATTGAACAGATAAATTATTTGGTTTACCAACGGCACATCAGGTCATGAACCCCATCAAATCAATACAGTGCAAATAGAATTTGCCGCAGCCATACGACGTACCGAGTGATCTAAATGACTCCTTTCTTTGTAGCTACACTAGTAACATTGTACTTAGACCTCGGATTTCAGGCAAGTATACTTAGGAGATGTCCACCTCTGTGGTGTAGTGGTTAGTGTGATTAGCTGCCACACCCGGAGGTCCGGGTTCGATTACCGGCTCTGCCACGAAATTTGAAAAGTGGTATGAGGGCTGGAACGGGGTCCTCTCAGCCTCGGGAGGTCAACTGAGTAGAGGCCGGTTCGATTCCCACCTCAGCCATCCTCGAAGTGGTTTTCCGTGGTTTCCCACTTCACCTCCAGGCGAATGCCGGGATGGTACCTAACTTAAGGCCACGGCCGCTTCCTTCCCTCATCCTTGCCTATCCCTTCCAATCTTCCCATCCCCCTACAAGGCCCCTGTTCCCCATAGCAGGTGAGGCCGCCTGGGCGAGGTACTGGTCATACTCCCCAGTTGTATCCCCCGACCAAGAGTCTGAAGCTCCAGGACACTGCCCTTGAATTGCGGTAGAGGTGGGATCCCTCGCTGAGTCCGAGAGAAAAGCCGAACCTGGAGGGTAAACAGATGATGATGATGATGATGATACTTAGGAGATTGATATCTATACGTTACATCTTTTAAAAATGGTCATTTAAAACAAATATTCCAGTCCATACCATACGTACCTTCTAAATAAACAAAATATTAAGTGGTTACAATAAAATAACATATTTTAGAAGTAACGTAGGTATTATAAAACTCACTAGTTATTTATTAACAATTTCGGCTGCTTGTCGATAGTCACAATTTCATCAGTAGCTGAGTCATTTTTGGATATATTTGCATTCTATTCTTTCTTAATTGCGCTGTTTATGGTCAAAGCTCCGAATAGGCCACTTCCATAAATATATTTCCGAATTTAGCAATTTTAATTTTGTGTTACGCCTACTGGAATTGTGCATACTTTGGTTAAAATTTTTCATGAAGGTAATTTGTGTTCAAACAACCATCAACCCTAAAAACATGATTCTGGTCAGTTTTACAGCTATTACACCTATTAATATTGAGATAAACCATATCGCTCATCATTTATGAGAATAACAGATTTTAATCTATAGTTCGTGGTAAACGAGGGATAAAGTTTCCTCAGAAATGCACAAACATACTAATCATTAATTGTCTACTAAAATATAACATACGCTTTTCAAATCTGTTAGAACGTGAAGTATAACAATTAGAGTTTCTGTGATAATGGCAAGAGTGGAAACATTAGCAACAGTAATTGTACATCTCAAATGAGCAAATGAGCTCTCACTCACTCTCTCTCCCTCGGTCATTGCCATACATTTTTACAGGTACATTATAGTGTTTCATGTGTTACATTTCGTGTTTCGACAGATTGAAAAGCTTATTAGTTATTGTAGATTGACTGACAGAGCAAATGCAACACCAAGGAGGAGTGGTTCGAAAGGGATGAAAGTTGGGGAATAAACAGAGACGGCACGGACGAATAATTGATGTTTATTTCAAACCGATATGCAGGTTACACAATGCGCACGGCATCGACTCAGTAGGATGTAGGACCACCGCGAGCGGCGATGCACGCAGAAACACGTCGAGGTACAGAGTCAGTAAGAGTGCGGATGGTGTCCTGAGGGATGGTTCTCCATTCTCTGTCAACCATTTGCCACAGTTGGTCGTCCATACGAGGCTGGGGCAGAGTTTGCAAACGGCGTCCATTGAGATCCCACACGTGTTCGATTGGTGAGAGATCCGGAGAGTACGCTGGCCACGGAAGCATCTGTACACCTCGTAGAGCCTGTTGGGAGATGCGAGCAGTGTGTGGGCGGGCATTATCATTATCCTGCTGAAACAGAGCATTGGGCAGCCCCTGAAGGTACGGGAGTGCCACCGGCCGCAGCACATGCTGCACGTAGCGGTGGGCATTTAACGTGCCTTGAATACGCACTAGAGGTGACGTGGAATCATACGCAATAGCGCCCCAAACCATGATGCCGCGTTGTCTAGCGGTAGGGCGCTCCACAGTTACTGCCGGATTTGACCTTTCTCCACGCCGACGCCACACTCGTCTGCGGTGACTATCACTGACAGAACAGAAGCGTGACTCATCGGAGAACACGACGTTCCGCCATTCCCTCATCCAAGTCGCTCTAGCCCGGCACCATGCCAGGCGTGCACGTCTATGCTGTGGAGTCAATGGTAGTCTTCTGAGCGGACGCCGGGAGTGCAGGCCTCCTTCAACCAATCGACGGGAAATTGTTCTGGTCGATATTGGAACAGCCAGGGTGTCTTGCACATGCTGAAGAATGGCGGTTGACGTGGCGTGCGGGGCTGCCACCGCTTGGCGGCGGATGCGCCGATCCTCGCGTGCTGACGTCACTCGGACTGCGCCTGGACCCCTCGCACGTGCCACATGTCCCTGCGCCAACCAACTTCGCCACAGGCGCTGCACCGTGGACACATCCCTATGGGTATCGGCTGCGATTTGACGAAGCGACCAACCTGCCCTTCTCAGCCCGATCACCATACCCCTCGTAAAGTCGTCTGTCTGCTGGAAATGCCTCCGTTGACGGCGGCCTGGCATTCTTAGCTATACACGTGTCCTGTGGCACACGACAACACGTTCTACAATGACTGTCGGCTGAGAAATCACGGTACGAAGTGGGCCATTCGCCAACGCCGTGTCCCATTTATCGTTCGCTACGTGCGCAGCACAGCGGCGCATTTCACATCATGAGCATACCTCAGTGATGTCAGTCTACCCTGCAATTGGCATAAAGTTCTGACCACTCCTTCTTGGTGTTGCATTTGCTCTGTCAGTCAGTGTATATTAACTGAGTCGACACTGAAGAAAGATGGTTACCTTCTTTATAACTGATAAAACGCACCATCATAATTCACAACATCAAAACTAACGCGACATTTACTAAATTATTTCACCAGAATATGCTCTTACTGGGCTATAAATAAATATAGTTTGGAAGATCGATTCTTCGAAGCTTGTAACATAGTATATTATTCTCCAAACGGAGAGTGGAAAATAATAACGTATGTTAACGATTTGTTTCACATAAGATCTACTGGAAGCATTTTATAGCCCCTAAAATGAACTGAAATAGGGGTAAATGTCCATTTACTACAACTCTGCATAAAATGTCAAAGATTGGCCATCATTACCTTTGCTTTGAAGATGTACGATTTATTTTAACGCTCTTCTAAAGACTGAACTGTTTTTCTTCTTCCAGTGCTGTCTCTCCACAAAAGGCTGGCAATCATGATGAAATAAATTTTCCCATTTTATGGTTCCCATACCTGAGTTGCCAACGGCCGTAGCCGTATTGAAACTTCGGATCCCGTTAGATCTCCGAAGTTAAGCAACATTGGGCGTGGTCAAGATTTGGATGGGTTGCCACTCGCTGTTGTTGGGGGTAAGGGAATGGAGAAGCGGAAAGGAACTGGCCACCTTACCGTACTTAAACTCCGCCTCAGGTACACCTCTGCGGACATTCCGACCTGCCCTCGGGCAGAACACACCCTTACCTTATATCTGAGTTGCTGTATCATGGGTGTCTAAGTTTCCGCACCCAGAATAACCTTCTCCACCCAGGTCATCGTTTCCTTTCCTTCTTGCCTCCTATGGTCAGTTGTATTAGATTGTAGAGGTCATTTTCAAATATGTGACAGAAATAGGCTGCTTGCTGGAGTTTGGTGAGGGTTAGTACTTTAGAACAGTACATTATTATTATTGTCCGCTTCTGTGGTGTAGTGGTTAGTGTGATTAGCTGCCACCCCCAGAGGTCCGGGTTCGATTCCCGGCTCTGCCACGAAATTTGAAAAGTGGTATGAGGGCTGGAACGGGGTCCACTAAGCCTCGGGAGGTCAACTGAGTAGAGGGGGGGTGTTCGATTCCCTCCTCAACCATCCTGGAAGTGGTTTTGCGTGGTTTCCCACTTCTCCTCCAGGCAAATGCCGGGATGGTACCTAACATAAGGCCACGGCTGCTTCCTTCCCTATTCCTTGTCTATCCCTTCCAAACTTCCCATCCCCCCACAAGGCCCCTGTTCCGCATAGCAGGCCGCCTGGGCGAGGTACTGGTCATCCTCCCCAGTTTCATCCCCGACCCAGAGTCTGAAGCTGCAGGACACTGCCCTTGAGGCGGTAGAGGTAGGATCCCTCGCAGAGTCCGAGGGAAAAACCGACCCTGGAGTGTAAGCAGATTACGACATTATTATTATTATTATTATTATTATTATTATTATTATTATTATTATTATTAATAATAATAATATAATGCTAGTGGTTTGCCGCGAGGCAAGGATTGGAATGAAAGTATCCATGGCATTAATTAAGGTACAGTCCCAGTATTTGCACAGTGGGAAGATTTTACATTATTTCCCGGCACGACTGAATACCTTATCGTTGGTGGCATGGTCTAAGAAGGGGATCTTCAACATTCTGCGATACGTTCACGCTTCAAAATTCTGCAGTCGGTCCATTGACGAGGCCCTTATTATCTATCCTTTGGAATCTTTCAACAACACCGATAACAAGTAGCAGTTCACAACACGACAACGAGTTTCGACTGTGAGGTCACGGTTGCACACAAAAATTTCTAACTTCAGAAACATAATTCCCGTAATGTCAGTTCTGGTCTTGATGTTTACATCCAGATGCCATTCTTGTGTTAATCAGCATCAAAGGTAATAATAATGGCGTGAGGCCTCCTGAGAGGCCTAGTGTAGGTTTTTCGAGTTGACACCTGATAGGCGACTTGCGAGTCTGCGAGAATGAGGCCCTACCAATGATGAATTATGATTAGGAGGACGGCACACACACCCAGATACCGAACTATCGGAATTAATCAATGAAGGTTAAAATCCCCGACCCGGTCGGGAATCGAACCCAGGCCCCCTAGAACCAAAGGTCAGAACGTTACAAATTTAGTGTTGGAGCTGGACAGCATCCCGGTTAAAAGAAATAATGGCATCATCTCAATTATGTCTACGTCCAGCGTTACAACCACATGGGTGATTTTCTGTTTGCTGTTTACCATACATTCTGTTTCGTGTTTGTTTATTTTAAGGCAGGTCGGGGGCCCGAGAAAAGGTTAATTCACCGATGGCTGGGCCACCGATGGAATTCAATGCCTCCCTCGGGCTCTCTTGCAGTTAACTGTGCCTTCTACCACAATAATGTCTCTGTCACCAGCTCGTCTGGTGGTGAAGCAAGGAGGACATTTTAATGAAAACGGGAAGAGAGGTTAATTCGACGACATCCATTTATAACAATGCTGTTTTATTCTCGAAGATATCCTTTTTGAAGTCTACTGCTGTTTTTCGATACGGATTATCTGGTGAAATAAGTTCATATTAATTATGCCCATTATGAAAGCAATCTAAATTGTTGACGTCATTATGAGCTTTTTATAACAAGTTTATTTACGCATCACCGACTGAGGTAGGTCTTATGGCGACGATGAGATAGGAAAGGGCTAAGAGCGGGAAGGCAGCAGCCGTGGTCTCATTGATGCACAACCCCAGCATTTACTTGTTGTGAAAATGGGAAACCAAGGAAAACCACCTTCAGGGCTGCCGACAGTGGGGTTGGAACCCATTATCTCCCGAATGCAAGATCACAAGTGCGCGCCTCTAACCGCACGGCCACATCGCTCGGTTATGAGCACTATTTTGTGATTCATACGTTGTATTATCTCTTTATTGCATCTTTGTTAGTAACAAGAGCATGTTAAATAATTACTCAAATTTTTTATTTCATTGATTCATTTCTTTCACTCTTTTCACGGTGGTCCACATCACCAGAATTTTTGTTAGACACAGAAATTTTAAAGCAATCGTTCTCTTCAAAATTTGCTTCGTTAGCAGTTCGCCCTTTAGCAAATCTTGGATACTAATCTCTAAAATTATCGCTCGATTTATCGGGCATCTTCTTTTTGACATGATCGTAATCACATATAAAAAAACACCAAATAAAAGACAATACATGAGCACGATGCAAAAAGAAAGAAAGAAAATGACGGCGGTATCTTAACAGCAAACAGTTCATAACAGAACATCCAACATCTGCAATGAAAAAGGGTCAAGGTGCAAGAGTACCAACCTAAATACTTATACATGACTTCTTCCCCTTGAAGTTCAAGAAATAGCGTGTATGGAAAGTTTAGTTTTAATTGTCTTATATTCTACAATTTTGGACGTGTAGACATATTTTAATTGCTTGGAAGACAGGGGGTGAGGTCTATAAAGGAGAACATATCCTTCAAATGTCGGACGTCTAGTCACCCTTTCTGAGATTGAAAGTACCGACAGAGAAGGGGAAGAGTTACCTAAGGCGTAAAAAAGACGACTTTGCATACTAATACCTAAAGCCATTAGGGAGATAAGGAAACTAGTGATGACCAAGACAAGTTGAAATTGAAGAGCCTGGTTCAAATAAGCGGGTGAAATGCCATTTACCGCTAGGAACTCTGTGGTCACCGTTCCACGACGCTTCTAAGTTTCAATAATCTAGGGAGTCGAGGAATTATTGGGACAGCGGGGTCAGTATGGAAGTATACAAAAGAGCAGACGCAATACCTCCTTCTGTAGATCAGTGGTTGATTGTCGGCGTCTGGGTCCCAGAAGAGCAGAGATAGTCAGATATTTTTAGGACGGAAAACGGTCCTTTCGGAACTCCATACTCGTACGATGTTGGCATGTTAAAAATCTTCAGTTTACCCGACAAAATTATTGTAAAAACTACATATCATCCAATAAGCATTACAGTTGCTCCGTCATCTACTGGAGCAAAACAGAAGGTTGAAATTTATATGCAAACAGCCTAAATAGAGCCAAATCTAAATGCTGGGACATAGAACTTATCCATTATTATTATTATTATTATTATTATTATTATTATTATTATTATTATTATTATTATTATTATTATTATTCATTGTATCCGTATATACGTACCATTGCCAACACAGAAAGTCAACGTCCCCTGGTAGCTATGGTTGTCCGCAACACGTATAGGGTGGAGGATGACATATCGTCGCTGCCGGAACAAAACCTCCTTTGTGAAATAATTTAGCCTAAAACTTTGGCCGATAAGGTTGTGTCATCTAAGGTGGAATATTGTGTCAAGGCATTCTCGCTCTTCATAATGTATGTGCTGCGGGTCAGTATATCTCCAAAAATATTATCACATAGGAGGTTTTGTCCCGGCAACGATAATATGCCACATGGCTTTGCCGAGTTACGTCCTATTTCGCTGCGGCCACAGGACATGGCTTGTTACACCTCTCGGCCTGGGACATAATGTTTCCGTCCAGTAGCCATATTTGTCGTAATCTCGCGAAGTATGCACTAAATTTTGTTAGGCAGTCGCGTTATACTTTTGTGAAGTGCCTCCGAACGTGCAAGACCTGTCTGGCAAGCCGTGCGTACTAAATCGTGAGTTCTGAATCTCGCCTGGGTTATCAAGAGTTCGAGACTCGGTAGGCTAGAATATTTGTATTTTTATCCCTACACTAACTTTAATGGCGGGTCACGTAACTTCCTTTGTTTTACAATGTCATAACGGGCATATTTGTGGCCCTGAAATGGGTCGTTGCGTGGTCCTCACAGTAAGAGGACAGCATGCACCACCGTTGTACACCACCTCTTCCACGCGTGTGGTCACGGAATCGATTATGATATAAGCACACGTATTGTCGTCTCCTGCCACCTCGTCCAAGGCCGCAATGACAACATCGCAGGGAACGTGTTCGTATTTGTCGCGAGATCGGGACAGGTCTCCACCCGTTCTCAGTCGCATTCATATCTGCCCCACACGAAGGCCAGTCCATAAGATCGACCTGACCTGACATTGCTTCGACATATCCTGAAATTGTATTACACCGGAGGAATGAAACACCATAATTCCCTACAAAGTTGACAGCCATAAGTCTCCATGGTGATACCTGGCATTCATGGGAGATTTTAATTGGCCTTAATCTAAAATTTAATAACGGATAGTGATGGTGATCATTGTTTTAAGAGGAAGTGCAACTAGGCAACCTTACCCCTTGCAACACTAATCAGAGAAAAAAATGGAAGGGATCCGACATTTCGAAAAATGGAGGTATCGGCCAAAGAAAGACAAGGGCAACGGAGGGCGTGAAAATGAAAGACACCTTGTTCCTCAAATGCTCTAATAGCGTCGGGATTGAAAAAATATTGACCAAGGGAGGAGGGATAGGATAGATGAAAGTGAGAATCTTGGCACAATTAAGTGGAAGCAATGCTAGGAATCAGCTAAGGAACGCGTGGTCACCAACCCACGCTCCCAAGTTTAGAGCCCCGGGACCCAATTTATTCACCTCTTACGAGAGGCAGGGGACACCGTGGGCTTTTTTTAACCGCCCTCGCCCACAGCGGGATTGAAAAGGCCTACTTACCGTAGTACTGTAACCGTCCAGGCTTCTCCAGCCTTACTAATTTAATATAAAATCATTTTACGCGAAATCATTTGATATCAATTTTATCCGCCATCGGCAATTATTTGTAATATCATATTTATTCAACGTCAATCATTTGTAATCAAGGCGTTTTGGAATCATATTGTATATATTTGATAACATCGTTTTATTATTTAAATTATTATATTATGTAGGATAAGAATTCATTATGTTGTAAATACGGTCAATATGTTGAGACATAGTTGTTTTCATTTCATCTCATGTTTGTGTATACGGAGGGTTATTCTTGAAGCTTGGGATTTTGCGTTAGTCATGGGTTTATTTTATGACCAAGGCTAGTAAACAGCGACCCGTGCGCGAGGCTTGCAAGAGGGTCAGCTATATCATCGCCACGCCTTCTGGACTTGTCGAGGAAGAGAAGGGGAGTTGATGCTTCAATCTATCGAATCAGACACTTCGTTGTATATGAGTTTTGAGATTGAGCTGTTACCAAGAGTGGGGGTGAGCCCGGAGATATACTGATTCTCAACACGAGAACGGGACCTAACTAAGTACAACTTCTGCTGTGAAGCTAACATCCTAACGAGAATTCCATCACTAGTACTTCTACTGTGAACATCTACTTTGTACGACGTGATTTGATTTTGAAACAGTGTGTGGTCGCTCCGCGACATAGTTATTTGGTACAATGTATTATCGCTTCCATACAGTACTTAGTTGCGGTAATGTTATCGGATCTGCGTGAGACGGAACAAGCTTATGGCTTGTGTTATTTTCAGTAAATTGTGGACGAAGAACTATGTTTAGTTCAAGTCTACGGAATTTTGGTACAAGTCTGTACCGTATAAATAGTATAGCTCAGTTGGTATGAGATTTCTACTAATATGGAAAAATTCATATCTCTGAATTTTCTCCTCATACGATCAACGCTGATCAGTTTTTACAAGTATAGGGCCAATGTCTAATTTAAAGACTAGGCAAGTAGGGAGTGTTAGTCCAGATAGCCCGTACCATATCAGAGAAGGAAGGAAGGATGTCCATGGAGCAAATTCAACATCGAGAAGAAGAGAACGAGTAACCACGGAAACCAGATGACTTCAACGGAAGCTGCAATTGGTGAGCTTCAATTAGATAAAGCAAGCAATAGTAAATTTAGTCAATTATAAATTCCTCCACGCTTTAAGGAAACTTTTCCGATTCATCTCATTTTTTTGTATAATTAATTCATTTGTATTTTATATTGCGTTAATTTTCTTTCTTAAGCGATACTTAATGGTTAATTATTTAAAATCCTACCCCTGTGATTTAAGTATAAGTCTCTATGCTAGTAAATATAAATTTTGGTTTACAGTTTTATTTAAAACTGTAACCATGGCGCCCAAACATTACATAGAGAAATGGGGAACCATGGAATGTTAATTGTTTCTATTTGCGTGGCAATTTGCGGGTAAGCCACAAATAGTTTATTTAATATTCATGTGTCCCAAGATAATAACTTTCATCTCCCCATGTGTTTTGATGAGGAGGGAACAGTTACAGTACTGCTGTGAACCGTCGAATACCCGCTCACGGATGTGAATTAAAGAAATAATAAAGAAAGATATCTTACGACTCGTAAACCTAATGTTATCGCTGTTCGAGCAGAGAGCTGGTTGACGAAGGGAAATTTGATATGAGAGATCAAACTGAAAGTGACTGGATAGAGTTTAAGACTCAGTTGGGGAACCTGTAGTTGCCACAAAACAGTCTTCTAGATTGAGAATACACTGGAGAGAAAGGAGGTGTAAGTTTTCCTACATTCCATTTCATTATCAATGTATTTCCTCAGTAGCTTACTGATGACTCGTTTCAAAACTGTCTTCCTCTGCAGCTATCGGAGTTTAGCCTTGGTTTGATAATCGATAGTCATCTTCCTTTGATTCCAAATCCGATCGTGCGAGTTCCTTGTGTGGGCAGGCATTTTCTACTCCCTCCAGTACCAAACCAGTTTAAGGAAAAATGAGCAGCGATAAGATTTATGAGCTTGAATGTAGTGTACAAATAATTTAAGCACACTATATTTTTCATTAAAGTAGGCAAACCTGTAAAAATATGTATATAATTTTTTTTTTCAGTTCAAGAATATTCTGAAAATAATGTATGAAAAGCAGATTATGTATTGTTACACTATGTTTTTAAATCCACTCTGTATTAATTAAGGCCATCTGCTACCTTCAGTATCACGTTGTTTACGTTTAGCTTAGTTGAAGCTTTAAATACGTAGTTCATATTTATTTATTCAGTTGATTTGATTTATATTTTAATTTTATGGAAATATCACTACAGATGTTAACTTAATATTGACACCAAGATCTAACCTACCCATCATTTCCTCGACGACACTGAAAAGGTCCACAAGAATACTCATCCAAAGGTAGGAAATTCCAGTGGTAATAAGTAAGGCCAGGAATTTCATCCACTAATACGGAAGACTGTAAAATGAGTACCAAGGATCCTCTTGCCCGAAAAACAGTTAAGCGTATATATTTGGGGTACGACATTACATCATGCCTGAGTTTTATGCAACACTCCTTACCTAACTACAGGGTGAGTAAGAGGATATTTGATACTCGGTTAAATTCTAACCTATTAAAGCATGATATTGCTAACCCTAGTAATACGTTTGACAACTACTGCTCCTTACCATCAATCCATCTATATATATATAAAAGCAAGTCGGTCTGGAGCGATGTATATATAAATATTTAAAAATGTAAAAAGACCTGAATTAATGAGGCATTTCCACAAATCTCAGAAATTTGAAACTTGGTACGGGAGAAGCTGATGACCCCAGAATCCCTAGAAAAATCGAAAATTCTCAAAATTCCCTCAAGGGGGCACGCTGGGGGCCTCAAATGTTTTGCTCAGCTTAAGAACGCAGTTGTGTAATGTATCCAAGCGACAACCTATAGGGTTCGTGGGCTTAACAAATTTTCAGGAATTTCCAAATGTTTATCCCCCGTCCCCCTAAATCAAGATGGCGGCACATCGTGCCAGACGAGGTAGAAAATTGAAATTTAGTGAAATTATAGGTTTTAGTCCCTAACCGACGGAAACATTCCAAGATGTTCAAGTTTTTCACTTTTTACCCCCAAAGATATCGAAATATGGAGGCAATTTCAATGACTGTGCAGACATTCCTTTTGAGCTATTTTTTGGCTAAACGGTAAGTCGTATCACAAAACGTATGGCACAATCTCGGTTCAATCTTGAGTGATCTACAACTTTGATCCTATGACGTTTTGTCGTATCTCTCTCCCTTATACTTTAGATTTGGCCGTATTTCTGGATTGTTCCTAAATTTGGTGATTTTTACAAGAATTTTTCATTGTTTGACACACGTATGCAAATGATAGGACCATCAAGTTGGGTGCACGCATTGGCACAATCAGAGGCCATATGAGGACCAAATTTCATGATTCTGGCTTATACATAAGTATGCAAAAAGCAATGTAAAACTTTGAAAATGCACCCAAATTTCACCCTATTACATTTTAACTGAATTTACTCCCTAAATATGGGAGATACGAGGTAATGGTTTGAAAATAAACGTTTAGAGCAATAAATAAGGCGTCTTATGCCGCAAACCGTTTGTTAATATCATACACCGTTTAGGAGTTATGAATCTCGAAGTGGATGTCTGCACTTCTCAGCGTGCTCATGCTTATCCCTCATCTATATATATAAAAGCAAGTCGGTCTGGAGCGATGTATATATAAATATTTAAAAATGAAAAAAGACCTGAATTAATGAGGCATTTCCACAAATCTTAGAAATTTGAAACTTGGTACGGGAGAATCTGATGACCCTAGGATCCCTAGAAAAATTCAAAATTCCCTCAAGGGGGCACGCTGGGGGCCTCAAATTTTTGGTTCAGCTTAAGAACGCAGTTGTGTAATGTATCCAAAGCGACAACCTATAGGGTTCGTGGGCGTAACGAATTTTCAGGAATTTCCAAATGTTTATCCCCCGTCCCCCCAAATTAAGATGGCGGCACATCCTGCCAGACGAGGTAGAAAATTGAAATTTAGTGAAATTAT
Organism: Anabrus simplex; assembly: GCF_040414725.1. NCBI lineage: Eukaryota > Metazoa > Arthropoda > Insecta > Orthoptera > Tettigoniidae > Anabrus > Anabrus simplex. Next base: position 250,185,694 of record NC_090269.1, read on the forward strand.
AGGTTTTAGTCCCTAACCGACGGAAAAATTCCAAGATGTTCAAATTTTTCACTCTTTACCCCCAAAGATATCGAAATATGGAGGCAATTTTAATGACTGTGCAGACATTCCTTTTGAGCTATTTTTTGGCTAAACGATAATATGTATAACAAAACGGATGGCACAACCTCTGTTCAATTTGGAGTGATCTACAACTTTGGTCCTATGACTTTTTGTCGTATCTCTATCCCTTATACGTTAAATTTGGCTTTATTTCTGGATTTAAGTAAATTTTGCTTTTTAACACGTATAATCGATGGTTTGATTCAAGATGGGATCATCAAATTCTACACGAATATTGGCCCACCTTGTAGTCTCATGTGAGCCAAATAATATGTTTGAAGCTGTCGTATATGTATCTGAAAAGTAATTCACATTGTGAAAACCTTATGCAAATTACACCCTATTCAACGTTTCTAAAACAATTTTACCTCTAAATAGATGAGGTACGAGGAAATATCATAGGGCCTGCCATTTAGACCGCTAAATGAGGCCAGAGGCTTCTTTTCGTACTATCCGTTTTTCGATATGATGCACCGTTTAGTATCAGTTATTGTGTAAATGAAGGTGAGCATGCATATACTTCCGTATGTCTATCTACATTTATTCATTTAAGTCGATTTGTGGCGATCCTAATGGGGTGTGTCTCACATTGTCATTAATACTTTACAAATCAATAGTGACTGTCAGAAGGAGGGCGTCCTCTGTTGTAATCAGTACTCCGCACACCGACTTTAACTGGCAGTGGGAATGGGGTCCTCTTCCAACGCCTGTGTACCGTTGTAATGAATAATTCCCTTCTCGATTAAACTAGCGGAAGGCAAGGGAGCGTGCATTTCTTTCAAAACTCTTTTACCTGATTATCTTTATCATTAGGTATTGGTGCCCCCTTGCAAGGGTGCCCCCGATTATGAACAAATTTACCCATCAAAATGTGACTGACGTTACGCATAGTGAATTGCGGTAGACAAGTGTGCCTGTCCTTATCATCACAACTCCGAAACTCGCACTTTACATAGGAAACAACGTCTGCGGACCTCCCGATGCTTTTTCTCGGATTAACGGCAAGGGACATGCAATTTAAAAATTCTTAGTCTCTTCATGTACAGTAATTTACTTCGATATCCGTATAGGTGTAGAATACCGTAGCGAAGCACGGGTACATTTGCTAGTCATAATATTATTTTCTTCCGTGTCGTCTCCGTTTTAATTTCCTTTCAAAAGCCATCTCTTCGCCTACCCTTCTCCACTCGTCCTTACAAAATGTCCAGCATTTATAAGTGATTACTGCATTCCTGAGATATCGTCGCCGTGCATTGATTACATCAACTTTCTTCCGACTTGTACACTAATAAGCAAGTGAGACATTGTGTCTTACGTGAAACTTCTGTCAATTGGCGAAAGAGTTTTGTCAAGTTTGCACTACCCACGCAAAGTCGGTAAGTAATCACGTGAATGCACGGAACTGAATTACTGAGCCGTAAAGTGTGGCGAGCTTTGCTAATGCATGTAGTGTTGCGTTTCACTCGTTTCGCGTGTATAATCTTCGGCTATTCTTCAAATATTTAGTATAGTATCATTATAGTTCTTCACTAACTTGATAATATCAATTCTTATAAATTAGGCAAAATATTCCAAACTATATAATCAGTCGCAGGTTAGAAAAATCGAATGCCACATTTCAACAAATGAAATCCTTGACGGTGTCAGTGTTCGTTTAAAGTAATCACTCCAAAAATCTCTCCAAAAAATTGAGTGCAATGATTCATTAGTAGGTCTCCAAGGCAAGATAAGGGAGTATTCTGCCCGAAGGCAGGTCCAAACTTCCGCAGAGGTGTGCCTGAGCCGGAGTTTACGTGCGGTAGCGTGGCCAGTTCCTTTCCGCTCCTCCATTCCCTTACCCCCATTAACAGCGCGTGTCAAGCCATCCAAATCTTGATCACGCCCAATGTTGCTTAACTTCGAAGATCTCACGGGATCCGTTGTTTCAACACGGTTACCGCCGTTAGCAAAAGGTCTACAAAGAGTTATACAATCACTGAAAATTCGCACATACGCTACCAAATGTATGGACATCTTACGCCCCCTACAACGTCCATACTACAATATATTTCATGAAAACAATATACCATGGCCTAGCAATATTTTCAAAGGCTTCTCGCCAACGTAAAATCTCAAGCTTCCTCCCTTCCTTACAAAATTGTTCATCTTATTTCTTCAATCCAATCACACACTGATCGAGTGTAGGTTTCAAATTTTGAGTAATATCACCATGACTGAAATCTAGAGCGTGAAAATTCGGAAATTGAGATTGTGGAAAAGTAATTAGTTTGTTCGAACAGGTTATAACAAAGTAGATTGATCAAAAATTGAAACAGAAACGTTATTGAGCACTGAAATTTTTTTTTCATCTAATGTGATCTTCAGAAATCGCATATTTTTCCAAAGTAAACCCCAATTAAAATCTCTTTGAAAATCTGGGCAAGCACCTAATACAAGTGTTTAAAAATTTCTGTCTTCGTCTTAGAGCTGTACAAGAACATTTGATTTAATAGCTGTAGCTTTGCTACGAACGAAAGGGCATGCGGTAGGTTCGGCAGAAAAATTCAAGTGTAGTAATATCTAATATAGAACTAATCAATTTGGTACCAGCAATTATTCTCCCTACATCCATGCCTGCTACTTCCAACTAACGCATAAGGTATTCCGATACCACACAACGTCCACTTTCGCACAGCACAAATGGTCTGAAAGTTTGTGTATGCAAAAATAATTTTGTCGGTCAGCTGACTTCTTTCCTATGGAATAACGATGATTGAAACTGGAAGATCAGTGCATTAGTTCTTTTATATCTTGATTCAGCTTCACTTTTACTACACATCCAAAAAACCTTGAACCTATTTTCAGTATGTAGTTTCTGCGTGTCATTCAATCCTCTACGGTTTATTCCCGATTGACAACACTTCATTCTTGAAAATGATCATTTTCGTATCATCCTCCTTCTCCACCACATTTCAGGTTTCAAGATACTAGATTGTAGGCTTTCGGCACAATCTGCCATTAAAACCAAAACGTCTACATAGGCCAAACTGCTTACTACATTACCAACAAATTATATCCCTCCCCCTCATTTATACCTTTCACTAAATGGTCCATATAAACTATGAGTAATGCAGGGCAAAAATTACGAAAACTTAACCCTGTAACTAGTTGAACCAACAGAATGAGAATCAATGTGCAGAAAATCAAGAAACCTATGTGGCAAGAGAGGAGTGACAGAGAGGTGTCCAATAGAATTTGAATACAAAGGCACTGAATACTGCTGAGTTTCATGTAAAGTACCTAGAATGTGAATTAAAGATTTTTTGTTACAATTTGTTTTACGTCGCACCAACAAATAACACACGAAACATATTTACTACCTAGTTCAATTTATTTTAAGTATTAATATGTTAATAATAATACTACTGCTTCTGTAATATATGTGGTTTAGTTACAAGATTAATTTTTCTCAAGTACTAATGTTATTAGAAGAGTTATGTATATAAGAAACAGAGTACTGTAAATATGTAAACGACATAATGAGTGAATAAATACTACTACTACTACTACTAAAAATATATGATGACAATATGAGGTGTGGCATGACCATAGCGAGAATGAGTGAATTTTGAGAACAAGCTGTATAAATGACATTTTTTAGAATTATAATTCAGAAGACAAATTGAAATGATTAATGACCACTGTGGTCTAACCATGAAAGAATTGCATTCATTCTTGTAACCCCATAAAATACACTGCTGGAAACTTCGAGTGAATCGTCATTAATTCTTTCTCCACCCTTCCTTATTGCTTTGGAAGTGATAATTGAAACTTTTCCAGGCTCTCACGCACAGCCATACAAATTTCTGTGCGAACCGTAAAAATCCCCTTCATCCCGCATTCCGACACGGCACGGGAGGGAGGGAGTTCATAATGCATTCTCCAGCTCAGTCGTCAGGTTGAAAAGAAGTCAACCCGTGAAGGCATCTAAGAAAAGATGTACTGCGGTGTTCCCTTTGAAATCTGTAGCCTCTTTCGACGTCTTGCAGTTACCCGTCGAATGTGGTTGCTTCAAGTATGCTGTAGATACGCAATCGCCAGTTCATGAACAATGAACCCCAGAAAACCAATGAAATGAAATGGCGTATGGCTTTTAGTGTCGGGAGTGTCCGAGGACAAGTTCGGCTCGCCAAATGCAGGTCTTGTGATTTGACGCCTGTAGGCGCCCTGTGCGTCGTGATGAGGGTGAAATGATGACAACGACACATACACCCAGCCCCCGTGCCGGCGAAATGAACTAATTATGGTAAAAATTCCCGACCCTACCGGGAATCGAACCCGGGATCCCTGTGGCCAAAAGCCAGCACGCTAACTATTTAGCCATGGAGCCAGACAGAAAGCCAATCAAGCCTCATCTTAATGGGGGAAATATCTAGCATATCAACACGTTTCGCTATCTCTATACCGACCATGAAGGCCCTTGGATGAGTAGAATAAAGGCTTCCTTTAACCGAAACGTCAGCATTAAGTGGGATAGAGTGGTTAGCTCTATTCCCTGCAACCTTTTCCCCCTGAAATTAACCTGGTACTCATTTTCAATGTAGGCTGAGTAAACCTCAGATCCGTAAACCTGTCCAGAAGTGAAAGTCTCATTTGTAAAGTTTTCCACCAAGGTCAGTAGATGACACCGTGGTTACCTGTGATTGAAATAATACTACTAGCTTGAAACCCTCACAGTAATATAAATATAATCCGTAGATTATCATAAGAAATGGGGAAATGTCTTTTCCCTGGTAAGGAAAATTGCTATCATCATCCAGGGAAAACATTATACCTTTACTAGCCGGATAATTCAACCCTCCCCTTGTATTCACACTCTGCTCGAACAGATCTAACAAGACAGTACGTACCTACTTTGGTCGACCTGTCCAACACAACCAAGATCGGAGTGTTTAAAAGTTTAGGAAGAGCAATTATTATTATTATTATTATTATTATTATTATTATTATTATTATTATTATTATTATTATTATTATTATTATTATTATTATTATTATTATTATTATTATTATTGTTCTTGTTGTACCGGGAGGTACACCTCAATCCCATGCATTTAAATGAAGCGCCTTAAAGAACGATATCACATCAAAATTTAAACAACTAGTGCAAAAAGTTGGGACCTACCTCCATAGATGTCTCTATTTAAAAAATCTGATGCCATGCACTCTGGTGCAAAGTGGAGCAACGACAAATTTAAAGAAATTTCTTATTTATAGATTTTCTGAACTGAATTGACTTTCTTTGTTTTTTGGTGTATCACAGTTGGCAACACTTCTACCTCTTCCTGCCAACTTGAGATCTCAACCAATAGAAAAATTCATGTATTTTTTTTCTGCCAATCATATGCTTCTTGTAACTCCTTAACTGTCCAATAAAATGAGAGGCTGTGGCCGGTTTTAATCCAGAGCCTTCTCGAGCCTTCCTCTCGGGTATAAAAACTGACGCCTTTTCGAGTTAACTTGCCTTATTGATCGTCGCGCTATTGAGTGTGTGTGCTAAGAGAGGAGGCGGGAGCCTCATCCATCGGCAGGCAGAACATCAGCTAAGGTGCTAGCCACCATTTTTCTATCTCAGTAGTTATCTCCGCAAGCTGACTCGAAGGGAAGCTTCCAAAATTTAACTAACTGTCAATTTCCTAAAATGTAAACTTCCTTCCTTCTAATCTAAAAGTTCAAATAAGTCAAAAGTACTTAAACTGAAAACCGGTAATAGAGGGTGCGTTACCCTCTCGAGTTCCCCTTCAATTAGTCTTGAGGTGACTACAATTTTGTAACTGTTTTCACTATTGTAAATTGTAACTTAACTTGTCCATCTAGTCACCTCAGTAGTGAGGGATTAGCCTCTGCATCGTCGGGCACTGAGCGCTTCTAGGGTTTTAATCTTGGATTTCAAGGGGCGCCTCCATACCTTTTGATTTTTGGGCCAGTAATTGAACCTGTTATTTTCCAAGAAGGCCCGGTAGAATGGGTACTCGATACCCCTGTGTAAACTGAAAATGCAATTGATGTGGTCTTGTAATTTGAAGGTTGTGCCCAGCGAGGCCTGAAACTGTAATCTTATTGAGCAAAGACGCTCTAACCCCAATTGTAAAGGTTATAGGTTGCCTTGAGTAGGCTGTAAGGGTTTGGGAGCGTAGTCTCCTTGGTAGAATTGTAGAGCATTGAGGCTCTTTTCTTCAAATGTAAAATATATTTGTGTGACTAATGAATGGTGCCTTTGGAAAACCATATCTTGTAATCTATGGAGCAAAGTGCTCTTGAAAATTGTGATGTAAATTTCCTGTAAAACAAATTGGGAGATTCGTCTCCTTGCCTATCTAACTAAATGCAACGGTAATGACGTAGAGACCTTGTAAATAGGGAGCTGGAAGCTCGAATTTTGTAACAGTGGGTTTTTCTGTTTTTTCCTCCTTTGTACTAAACTAGCTCTGTAACTGAAATCTTGTTCGTTCACGAAGTGAATAGTTTTGTTATATTTAATATCTGAAAAGGAATATAACATTAATTTTTAATGTTTTAAATGAATCTTTTGACTGTCGTAGATAGACCCATTCAAACCAGCACCTTCCTTCACCTCTCTGTGATCCATAAACATTCCATAACAATTATTATTATTATTATTATTATTATTATTATTATTATTATTATTCCTGATTTTTTCCTAATTTCTTGCGGTCTCTACTTGATGAGAGTTTGGCCCAATTCTACAGCTGGATACCATCCCGGACACCAAAATTATCTGGAGGGATATATTCCCTATTGCTTGGTTGTGTAGTGATGGGTACGTTGTGTGTAGCTGAAGAAAAGTGTATTAAGACGGGCACAAATACCCAATCCTCGAGCTAGAATAATTAACCAGATGCATTTAAAATCCTCGTCCCACCTGGGAATCAAGACCGAGGGCCTCTGTATCCAAGGCCAGTACGCTGACCATTCACCCAAGGAGCCGTACAGTAAGAAAATTTACTATTATTATTATTATTATTATTATTATTATTATTATTATTATTATTATTATTATTATTATTATTATTATTATTATTATTGGTGAATGGTCCCTTTCGGAACACACGAAGCTTTATTTATGATTTCGTTTCCGGAGGATCCAGGATGATTTCATCTGTTCACTAAAGATTCTCTTCCTTTCTTCCGTCCACTTGTTACCTGCTATTTCTGGTACTTCAATTCTCTGGAGTCAATTCCCAGTTGTCAATTTTCTTTATATATATCGATTCAATTTCTTCAGGTGAAATTGTGCGTTTTTCATGTCCGCTTTTGTTTGTTGTGTCCAAGGGAAATTCTTTAATGTTTATCAATTCTTTCAAGAATTTGGTGGGTTAGTCTGGTTTCTGGCTTCTGTCCATAAAATGTTAGCCTCTTTTCCCTGATGTCTGCCGCAATATTAGAACATTTTTCTGTGGATTTCTGGGATTGGAGGCGGCACCCTTCTGCCGTGTGTCTTGGTCCTAAACTTGTCCTCATTTTTCGCTCTTCTTTTAGGATATTTCGAGCTCGACCTTTTTATGAAGCGTTAGAGTTTGCCCTCCATATACAGTAAAGCCCCAGGTTTGATTACCGTATTGTAATGTTTAATCTTAACGTGGAGAGAGATTCTTTTTCGTTGTATATTTCTCTTGTTCTCCCATATGCTGTTGTGATTTTTTGTACACGGTTGTGTTAGGCTATTATTTCTTGTCCGTTTGGTTCGAGGATTTCGTCCAGGTATTTGAAGTGAGGGACTCTATTGATTTGTCTATATTTTGTATTGAGACTATGGATGTCTATTTTGGAACAGAAACATTCAGTTTTCTGGAAAGAGATATGAAGTCCGACCTTTTTGGCATATTCTTGGAGAATTTCAACTTGCTTTATCGCTGTGACTTCATCGCTGGACAAAAGGGCCAGGTCATCCCCGAAGGCTAAGAATGGAATTTAAACCTTGTTTTTCTTTTGCGACCCAGTGTTTACTGGGTTCCAGCTTATTTTGCGCTTTCAGTTCTTTTTCCCATTCCCTCATCACCTTATTCAGGACGAGGTTGACGAGGAGGGATGACAATCCATCTCGCTGCCGGACACCAGTTTTTATCTGGAATTCGTCCGAGATTTCTCCGATGAATTTCACTCTTCCTGTCAGTGAGGATCTTTTTGGTCAATTTTAGCGTTTTAGGGTCTAGTCACTGTTCTTACAGGATGCTGAACAGAGATTGGCGATCAATTGAATCATAAGCCTTCTGAAATCTACAAAGGTACAGATGATTGGGAGGTTTCTGAGGGCCCTGAATTTTAGAGCGATTTTGAGGTTGAAGATCTGTTCAGTGCACGATCTGTGAGGGCGGAACCCAGCTTGATATTCACCAATCTTATGCTCGGGTCGTCCTTGTATTCTTTTCAACAGTCATGCAGAAAAATTTTGTAGCCGACTTCAAGGAGGGAGATTCCCCTGTAGTTGTTGATATCAGTTTTGTCTCCTTTTTTGTGAAGTGGGTAAATCAAGGCACATTTCCAGTCTTCGGAGAGGTTTTCGTTTTTCCAGATTTTCTGTACGATTTCTGTAAATTTGTAACTTCTCAATGACTACTGATAAATAAATATCATGAATAAAAAAATATAAATAAATAAATACTCAAAAACTTCGTGAATATAATGTATCGAAATAAATTAATAAAAATATTTAATCGAAATGTCCGTAGTGTGGGCGCCAGAGTTCACCAGAATGGATCCCTCGAATTTTGATAGAGCATGATAAACTTTATATCCCAGATCGTGTACATAATGCTGCGTACTGGTACATCTGCTGCAGGCCTTACCTAACCTCCTGAAAACGACTAAATAGGTAGGAACTGCACCTAGGTTCATCAATAACTCCACTTGATTCAAGAATAGCTAACTATATTCTTAAGAAAATCCCTGCATGAGCACCTCATCAACACACAAAATTATACATATAATACACACACAAAAGATTGCTGGAAGACTCCATATTTACAACAACAACAATAATGAAAACAGTGGGAAAACGAAGGCGAGAACTAAGCTACCATTTGTAGATAGTCCGATGAACAATGTACATATATGTAGATAAATACCCTTCACTGTCTCTGTATCAATACTACTTGCCGATTCTCAAAATCGGTACTTATAACATCACACAGATACTGTACCTCGTAATACTGTGTTCACAGACTTTAACACTTGTTGTAAAGATATATATATTTTAGCAACACACGCCTGTCGATCCTCAACATAAATTATGGAAAGTCTGAGATAGCTTTCACCAACATATAATGCCAGACCTCCACAAGTACTACAACACTTAATGCGTAAGCACTCCACAATCATCCACATTCCACGAACATAACAAAACTACGCTCTACGAACGTTTGAAGTCCAGTCCATTGCAGCCGTGTCACTCCAGTACCGTGTATCAGCACCACTTCCTTCCCGTACAGTGTGTCAGTTGTGGTTTTCTTCCGTAGTGATTGTCTGGTTCCCGCCGTTTGATCAATCTTTATATACATCAGCATTCCCCTTCCTCTCAGATAATACGTCTGGATTGGTCCTTGACCAGCCAATAATGGGTGATCTACATCTCAAGACCATGCCCTGAACTCATACTTGGTCTCAAGACATAAACAAACGCTCGGATTTATTACATGAGTCATCAAACTTTCCTAGTACAACAACAAGCTCATCTCATCAGGCTGGGATATATACATGACTCAGAACTTCCCGACGACAACAACAAATACATCTCATAAGACACGGGGGTAGCCACATGACTCATCCAAATTACCAGAGTTATTAAAGCAATGTTTTCCCACTCGTGCAAAACAAATTACTCATACCTACATATGTGGAGATCTCCCAGCTTATAAATATAAATGACAAAACATACAAATGAAATACCGATAATAATAATAATAAATCGAATACTGACAAAATATCTCTAACTTCTACATACAATTCGAGGGTGTGATATATGTACTATCACAACTTCTTTCAGTGAATTAGGACCAAGATTCTTAAGGAATTCTGCAACAGTCCCGTCGCTTCCTGAGGTTCTGTTGTTCTTTAGTCGTTTAATGTGCCTCTGAATTTGTTCTTGGTTTGGTTGAGGTGATTCTGGGTGAGTGAAACTGGATGCTTCTTCAAGAAATCTTTCAGTGGATTCGGGGCAGTTAAGAAGTTTTGAGAAGTATCGTGCAAGTCCTTGGCAGTTTTCTTTATTAGTAAGCGCCAAATTTCCGTCTTGTTTCCTGAAACATAAGTTCTGTGGAATGTATCCTCGAAATTTTTCTGTGAACATTCTGTAGAAATCCCTTGTGTTGTGGTTTCTAAAGTTTTATTCAATTGAGTCCAGTTGTGCTTTCACGTGCTTTCATGTCATTATTATTATTATTATTATTATTATTATTATTATTATTATTATTATTATTATTATTATTATTATTATTATTGATGACCATCAGCACATGCATGGGATTGATTGTAGAATAAGTTCATGGTTCGAAGTATTTAAATGTATTAAAAACAGTAATGTTTTACCCGTTTTGTGCATAATTTGCATAACTCATCTGCTAAAATGTGTAAAATATCGGGGATGGATTCAATTTGGTGGAAATGTAACGAATGTTTTGGCCAATGTCAACAATTTATCTCAAATGTAGACTGTTCTGAATATCTTGGAACTTGAAAATAGCCGTGGCGAGTTCGATATTGAACATCAGCATTTCCAATAACAAGTGATGTCAGTTATGAAGAAGTATTAAGAGGTTAACGTCAGGTTGGTAATGCGAAACTGGAACAAGTGGAGCATTTTAAGCGCTTAGATTGTGTATTCTTCCAGGATGGCAGTATGCTAAGTGAAACTGAATGTAGAAATCTCAACAGTTGAACAGAAATTTGATGTATTGAGGGAGAGAATTGTACAGAATGTATCCAGAGTATCGGAAGAGGTCCAGGAACTTCCAATTCGGGAGCGTCAGTGGATCACCACGGGGAGTTTAGCATTACTTCCACTTACTTGCAAAAGGCTACACATTTTCACCTTCCTCGTTCCACCTTTCTTGACCAAATCTTGTTCTCTTGAAACTTCAACGGTATTAGGTTTGCGAGGTCCAGGGAGAGAGAGAACAAGAATTTAGCATGGAAGGTCAGATAGGAAAGATGAAATTGAAGGGAACAGGTAGGAGCTTACTTTCCTATCGTGTTCATCCGTTACTTAGTCCTTATCTCCTCATTCCGAGTACACTCCAGCAATTGTCAACCCCTCCCCCTCCCTCTATGTCTGTACTAGCAATCATTATCGCTATTTTCATGTCCGTTATTTTCTTCTTATGCATAAGAAGGGGCTCCTGGGTCACTAACCCATGTTGTGAAGTTGAGACCCGGTAGGAAGTCCTCCCCTTTAGTTTCCTCTTATTACGACAGGCAGTAGATAATGTGGATATGACAGTGAAATGTTAATAATTGATTTGGTGGTGCTAAATGAATCATTAAAAACTGTAGGTGGGTAATATCGCCTCATAAGTGTATACAAGTGATTAGGAGAGATAAGTATAGATAGATAGATAGATAGATAGATAGATAGATAGATAGATAGATAGATAGATAGATAGATAGATAGATAGATAGATAGATAGATTACTGTATGATCCAAACATACATTATTGAAATTACAAACATGCTCTGAATATGAAAATACAGTAATTCATTATAACGTGCAAGGTGATGACGGTAACACGTATCTATCTACGTGGGTACAGCATGCGTTGAAAATGTTCACCCTCACATCCGATGGATAGTTCATAACGGTCCTATAGATGGTCCAACAAGTTGAGGGATACATGTTACCACTAGGTCACAAAAACATTACTGAATGTTTTCTCGTAATTCAGGAACATTCATTGGTGGATCACATCACATTCTTTTAGCATGCGCTCTATACGTAGGCATCTAGGGGCGTGAAATCCGTAGAATGGGAAGAGTACGGAAATTCCGTTCCAGGGGAAACTAAGTGATCTCCGAAGTGTTATTACAGAAGGGCAAATGACCCCTCGCGGTCTGGCCTGTAGCTCCATCCTACTCCATTGTCATTGTCATTGCAGTGGAAGGTTTCAGACGATGTTCAGCACGGCTTGATATTCAGAGCGTATTTTTAATTTCAGTATTATTTATTCTGTCGCATACTGTAGATGAAGATACGACGTGGCGAAACTGGGACTCCAGGCACTCTCATACACGTAACTACCAAGGGAGGTCAGGCAAGCAAGATGAAAATGAGGAGATGAGCGTAAAGAAATCGAAGTAATGTTGAACTCAGATAGGTCGACCCCAGGTTGAGAGGTGCTGGGCCCCTTTTACACCATTTAAAAGTATAAAACTGTACAACACTAATAATTAAAATTACAAAAACTGTTAGAATATTAAATAATATAGTTAGTACGAATAGCACAAAAGTAGCTTTTTGCAATATAAATAATGATAAACCACTGCGTACACAATTTTCTACGTGTTAATAATAATAATAATAATAATAATAATAATAATAATAATAATAATAATAATAATAAAGCAAAGTAAGTGAAGTCATCTCCGTACAGACCATGAAGACCCTTGGAGGGGTGGAAGGTAAAGGCTTCCACTATTGTTAACCTCGGCACGTGATGGGGTAGAGTGGTTAGCTCTACGCCCAGCCACCTTTGTCCCCAGGAATTAACCTGGTACTCATTTTATTATGTAGGCTGTGTGAACCTCAGGGCCATGTGCACCTCCGAAAGTGGAAATCTCGTTTCTTAAATTTTATGACTTCCTGACCGGTATTCGAACCTACGTCCTTCTGGGCCAACCGAGCACGCCTTTACCGCCTCGGTCAGGCAACCCCTAATAATAATAATAATAATAATAATAATAATAATAATAATAATAATAATAATAATAATAATAATAGCTATGGCTCGGATGTTTATGAAAAGTTATTTTTTCATCGTTTCTATTCTCATGCCTGATTGATTTGTGATTATAGTCACAATTAAGTGGTCCTTATATGTCATATGAATATATACTTTGACATTTGTTACCAATAGGTCATATGTTATAAGCATTTTTTTCTATAAACAAGTTTTATGTTGTCCATATTTCGGCTACTTAGCGACATCTGTAGCTGTGCAATCTGTCGCCGATGTCCTGAAAGGGATGCATTTCCATAAAATTAAATGTTCCCTAAGTGGGGTAGATGTCCAGTAGGAAGCCGATTTGCCCCTACCTCATCTCTAACATGAAATTATCTAAAACAATATTTACCCGGCGTGAATGTATTCAGTGCTGGAAAGGGACTACTGTGGTTCGCGATCGAACAACTTACCATTATTTTCTTGACCTAGACTGCTCATCACTGTAGGCAGGTAAGGCCAAATAGGTCTTGTTCGTCTCGGGTCGCTGGCATGCCTAATCTGTACAGGATCTCCTAGAATCTAACCTTTGTAGCATTCGCGTAAGAATGTGGTCGTGAGCATGTTGCCTTCGTCTGCACGTGGTAATGCTAGGAATCCCGCTGGAAGGCGAGAAGCATGAAATAAATCGAGTTATATTACAAATGAACTGAGAACTCTCCTCCTTTAAAGAAAACAGGCAGTCTTGTAGAAAACTAACTCACCTACTTACATTTCTATGTATGGTCATTATGTTACAACCCACAATCTATCATGAACTAGCCGTTTCGAAAGTAATTCAATCATACTTATAGATTTGAACACTATTGGTCACAAAAATACACAGTTTAGCAGTAACTTACCCTTCAACAATCTTTCTGTGAAATGTTAATCTGGGCCGATGACCTTCGATGTTAGGCCCCTTAAAACAATAAGCATCATTATCATAAGCATCAAATGTTAATCTCTCCTCGGCCCCTTTATCCAAGGTCGTAGCCAGGAAACATTAGGGGAATGTTTGACAACTCAGCCCTCTTAAGGAATGAGCATAAGTAAAGTAGACCTTTAAAAATCAGTACTTTTATAATTATGAATTGGACATTACCATAGTAGTTTACCAAGACATAATTAAGTTATGGTCTCATGTCATTGCAAAATATTTACACAACTTAATTCACTGCATACAGATGCACTTGCTCCAAGGTCGGTGGAAATAAATCAAAATCACAAACATAACTTTTATCGTGTTTCATAACGGCACCACAACAATTGAACTAAGAAAATTATAGTGGCAAACGGTTGCTATGCCACTTACATAATAATGACACTGAAAGCAGAAATTAGCAAATATACTAACCATACTAATTAAGAGAAGAATTTAAAATGTTTATTTGCAGACCAAATCTAGTTTCTTTCGCTAAAATACGTGTGAACTGCCATACACAATACACTTAGCAGCACATGTCACACACAAAACGGTCATCTTCTTGTTGGTTGTCTGGGAAGCCTTCATGCATCCATTGTTAGCACTTAATACTCATAATCCACTGCTCCGCGTTAGTGTCTTCACAAAGTAGACAAGCGGGGTATTATCATTCTCCTCTCTTCCCTCACTCAACAATACCTTGTTTTCCTCAGGTAGAAGTTGATGTTTGCAGGACTTGGACGAACTGACCTACTTAGATTTTGTCTTTATAGCTTTCGAGGAGAGTCTTTCCACTAACTTTCGTTTGTAAGAGGAACTCATTATAATTATGACCATTCACGATTAATCTTGTGTTTTCCTTCTTCGCTTTTATCATAGACACTAGCACATGGTCAAAACGTATGGAGTTCAAATTGGCCTCAGCAATGAATTTACATTTTGTAGGATTGGAAAAATGATTTTGTGCTCATATAGTGACAGTTGTGAAAAATACCGACACTGCATTGCATCTGGCAATTAAAATATAACTTCTATTAGAACAATATGTCAAAAAGTAAAGGTTTAACTGTGATTTACAGCTGAAGCTCCAGAACTTTAATTTTAACCACGTACCTCACTATCTTCTACCAACAACTAGTAAATTAGCCTCCTCAATCAGATGCTTCAAATAGGGCATAGCAGAAAATAAATGGGTGGACGCACTTGTCTCCTATGACTCACTTGCCTCACTCTACCTTACTTGTCCCAGAACCCATACTTCTGACAGATTACACGAAGTATTCTCCTTTAAGGTCCCAGATGTGCACTTCCTTTGTCCCTGGGTTTAACCTGAATACACTTTCTCTCATGGTGTAAAACTTCATAGTGAGCGTTAGAGTAGCTCTACTAACAAATACAGATAAATATTTTCACCCTAAACCACCCTGTTGTACTACGCTCGACGTGCGAGTGACCTGAGCATCGTGCTGGAAATACAGCACTCCCTGTATACATAAACGGCAATCTTCTGGTGAACTGTTATGGTAACGAAGAAGCTGCGTACGATCATTTCATTAGAAATCTTCCATGTATGCTCTTTTTTTTTTAGATATCCGTTATTTCAGTTGTTATTGGATAGAGCATGCACTGAAATAGAGAATACATTTTCCTAGAAAAATGTTAGAACTTTATGAACTATTGTTTGTATAAAATTGAATTTTAAGTGCACTAAGAGTTCAGGCAGCGAATTCACGTTGTAAGGCCCGGACGCACCCTTTTTTTATTTGCTCCACCAGTTTTAAAATGTCTGCTCCTCAGAGAAACTGATAGTATAGAATATTAAAGTTAGAAGCAGGCTTTCTAAGTATAAAGAATTACTGATATTGGTTGAATGGTTCCATAAATCAGCCTCCACATACACACAAAATCAGAAATTTGCTTTCTTTATAATGTACTAGCTGATGTACCCGTGCTTCGCTACGGAATTCTACATTGTATACAATATTCTAGGTTAGGTAGTGTACACGTTGTGAGCAAGATTGTATTAAATTGCGTAGCACTTAACGTTACCCTAGAAACACGACGGGGAAGTCACCAAACGATTTTTCTCATATGAAGACTGTGTTAGGGAATTTTCATTGTAAGGGTAGGCCACCTTGCCTACCATCAGTCATAGTCAGGTTGGGGAGTTTTCATTTTAATGACAGACACTCACTCTCCACCTGCCTTTTTACATCCTCAGAAAGAGGTGGCCATTACCTTGTAGATGTTCTAGCTGCCGACGAAAGAAGCCGCCCGCCTCCTGCTTAAACACACCACTCAGAAATACGACGATCAAGTGGCAAGGAAACGTGAAAAGCCGCAGTTTATAAACCCACGGGGGAGGTTTGAGATCATTCAAGACTAATCAGGACACACCCTCTTAATTTTTATTGGCCAAATCAAAGTGAACAGGAAATGCGGGATTTGTTGTAAATTAATTACAAAAATTAGTGATTGGCTAGATTCAAAACTGGCGGAACGAAAAGGAAGTATTGCCAACCCAAAAATAAATGAACATATATCAGTTATGGAAAACCTAGGAATATGAAACTTCTTTAAATTATAAGTTCTTCCACCTTGCACCTGGATGCATGATCATAGTTTTTAGTAGTGTCATCTGTAGAAAAGTGTTCAAACTTCTTGATGTATAGCCAACAAAACAAGGAGAAATTCAGTCAGTTTAGGAAACTGCACAATAACAAAATTACTTAAGTGAACCGGTAAGTGTGGTAGGCTCAAAAATGGCAATTTTCGTTTCTGAGCACAAAAATCTCTATTTTCCTGAAGAATTTCGTGTATCAGTTAACTGTGCTGAAGTTAAATTTGTTGCAATAAAATAAGGTTTAAATATTACTCTGCACATTGAATATCATTAGATGCCAGCTACCAGTCAAATATTGTTTTTGGATTTTCCGTAAGTCATATTTTTTGGAAAATTGGTGTACCTTCTTCTCATAAACTATCACATCAATGTACTTGAAACTTGGTACTCTCTTAAATGGTACATATACCTGCTTGTGGAAGTAAATTTAATCAGATATATTGATTAGTTCATGGAAGGTAGCTTCAAGAGCACTAACAATTTTACATAAAATTTAAGTTTTCGACTAGGATACACAAAAGTAAACATTTCTCAACTCCTGCAAACAATATACTAATCATTTTACTTCAGCAGCTCAAAAAATGTTTAAATATTTTGCATGCAACGTTTCTTGGCTCTGGTTGGAGTATTTTCTCAGAAAAAGGTACCTCAGTTAGGCAAAGTTTTAACTATATTTTTTTTTAATACTACGTTTATAATGTTCTTTCTAACATAAACTATTAGAAGCTTCATATTCTACCCAAATAATGATGAATGTATTCTAAATGTATCAAAGGAACATTCAAGGAAATACTCTTTTAGTTTCTGAGATATGGAACTAAACACCAGAAATTACATTTTTTCTATCATTTCACACTTCCCGAGTCCCTTAATATTTCAGTGGAGACATCTTCTGATTAAAGTTCCAACTTGTGTTATTAGTTTCACTTTTTGATCGGTAGAAGAGTTCATTAAGGCGCTTATTTTGAATGCGCGGCGTTGAGGTGTACCTCCCGGTACAATTATTATTATTATTATTATTATTATTATTATTATTATTATTATTATTATTATTATTATTATTATTATTATTATTATTATTATAGATAGTAGACTATATGAACAAATTAATGTATGTGTTCCATTCGCAGCAATTGCATTCGGTTGGGAGAAACAGGTGTCACTGAGATAAAGCCAATTTTCGGCCTGTTTTATTTAGCTGGAGTTTTCTGCTTAATGTAGTAATAATGATTTCCCCCTTGAAAATATGAATATGTAGCACTTTTACAACTTATAGTATGACATCTTTGATCCGACTCGTTGCTTGAATGGTCAGCGCTGAGGCCTTCAGTTAAGTGGGATCCGGGTTCGATTCCCGATCGTGTGGGGGATTTTAATCGCGTCTGATTAATGCTCCTGTCTCTGAGACTTGGTGATTGTGTTTGTCCCAAAACTTTATTCTGCATATTCAAAAAACGCACTACACTACCAACCACCAAAGAAACACGCATTAATTATTATTTCCCTCCATAAAAGGTTGGAGTCAGGAAGGGCATTCGTCCGTAAAACAGGGCCAAATTTATTTATTTATTTATTTATTTATTTATTTATTTATTTATTTATTTATTTATTTATTTATTTATTTATTTATTTATTTATTTATTTATTTATTTATTTATTTATTTATTTACATACATACATACATACATACATACATACATACATACATACATACATACATACATACATACATACGTGACACAGTTCACCCACGCGATCCTACAGATGTGGTAATAGTGGTAGAAGAAGTTATTATTAGTATTATTATTATTATTATTATTATTATTATTATTATTATTATTATTATTAAACTTGTTCATTTAATCCAGGGTTAAACCCTCGCTACATACTTTTACAAGATTCTTCGTTGCAGCAAGTAAATATACTTAGGAAGAGACTGAAAGTGAAAAGAATTACATTACATTATTAAAATCCATAGAAAATTACAATATCGGAGGAACCCAAGACTTAGTTTTCATGGTCTCGTTAACATAAACCTGCCCCATTCACCTTCAACCTAGTGTGAGTAGAAACTTTATAAAGGTAGCTCACATGTCCGAAGGGACAAAAGAACTCGCTTCGAACCTGGCTGCTATGTTACCAGTCAGCAAGTACCCTGCCTACTTTACGTCTAAACAAGCTCCTGGGTCAGAGAAGGGGTGTAGGAGATCAAAATTACCGACTTGTAATAGTGAAGTAGAATCATGAGCAACTAATTTTCCCTTGTGCCGTACAACTTAGAGGACAGATGGGGGGTACAGTGTGTTCGGTAAGTGGTACAGCGTAAGGTCACGGTGGGAATATCACCGACACTTCGACAGCCTGAGAATAATTCAGGTTAAAATAATGTGGGCGCTAAAGGGCAGTAGTTCCCAGGTGAAGGCGCGGGGCTATTTACCACTCTATATAAATAGTAAAGAAAGATGGTGGGGAAAACTCTCTGGAATACTCTTTAATGAGAACGGCCTCCTCTGGGGGCGATTGACCATGATGAACAGTTGGACTGGGAGCGATTGTCACTAGTGGCGATTGACAGGACTCCTTACAGACATGATGGTTGTCACACAGCAAAATTAAGAGTTTCAGTATACCTGGAGCTTGGCTTACAGGATTGATTGTCGTTCATTTACTTGACGATATAGTTGTTCAAATATGCTGAATGCTATGTTCAACACGTGTAATTATAGCACCCGTAGAGCTTGTAAATAAGTGACCTTGTGCGCTTTAACACAGCACACAAGAAGTTCCAGAAATTCTTCATCGCACTTCAATTGAGAACCGAATTGATCGACCTCACCACAGAAGATTCAGTTGACACACTTACTTTTCCATAACTGAACTCCTGTCAAGTAACTGACGAAGGCGAAATTCTGCAGTTTGCCATCACATGAAAAGCACGTCGGCGTCGTGGGGTGAATCACTTGAAACTGTGCGTTGAGCGTCCTTACGACAGCTTCCTATATAGGTGAATCACATAAAAGAACTACCGCGAATATTTCCGAAACGGGATACACAATTCACTGATTTTACAGAATTGAAGATGATACAGGGGCTCACTAATGTAATCCATATTACGATTCTAATAATGCTGGGAAAGTGGTTCTCGAGCCCTAAGTGTCTGTTTCTTTAATAGAACAACGCTTATTGACCCAAAGAAAACAAAATTAGAGATGATTCGAATCACGATGGCTTTTATTACTAGTTGTGTTCAAAATGGTGGCCACAATACGTGCTTCTAGGCTTCCACACATACCCTAGAAGTGGCCGATTAAAACGAGCAGGCAGTATGTCATGAACTATTTGAGCTAGGGTCCTGCTATGAAAGCCATTGTGATTTAATCGTTTCTACTTTCATTTACTTTGTGATTATAGGCATTGCTTCATTTAAAAACCTTAGTGCTCCAAAACCAATTTTCCGAGCGTTGTTGGAATGGCTGTATGGACTATATTTGTAAACCCCTGCATGTGCTTTCTTTCTGTGAACAAACATCGATTGCGCATCTCGTTTCGGGAATACGCACAGCGGTAGTTTTAGGTTGTTCATTCTTTATATCATAACAATGATTCTTTCAAAATCAAAGCAACTCCCTAACGCAGCTGCAGGAAATTCTTAGCCAAACCACTTTTCAAGCACAGTTCGGGGATATACCAACTACTTTAAACTTGTATTTTCCACTCATTGGCTATAAAAACAAGTGATAACACTATATAGAACATTTCCTGTCGTTGTCTTTCACAACCAACCAAGTTACTGAACATCAGTATTAAAACAATACATATAATCTTACAATACATAAATGCTACGTATAAATTTTACCTATTAAGGATTACTTTGAATGATAGAGACTATTCAACATCATATATATATATATATATATATATATGTGTGTGTGTGTGTGTGTGTGTGTGTGTGTGTGTGTGTGTGTGTGTGTGTGTGTGTGTGTGTGTGTGTGTGTGTGTGTTAATAACAGACACAAAATATTGTTTTACAAGATAGTGAAACAAGTCGTCACCAAGTTCAGTTCCTCTTGGTTATGTGAAATCATTGTCACTAATCTTTTTATTACCGTACCAGGTGTATGCAAAAGTATTTTCCGGTTTCACTAAGAGATGGCGCTAGCGAACAGTACGCAGCGTATGAATTTGACACATACACCAGTTTGTTCGTCTGACATTAAATCTACCAACACACACAAGTTGAGTCCGCCAGACACTAGCATCTGTGTTGTATCGTTCAGTTATTATGTCGACGTTTGTGCCTGAAAAAGAACATTTGCGGTACGCATTGCTTTTCTTACTTAATAAAAAAAAAACAGTGGAATGTCATCGTATGCTGGTAGAAACATATGGTGAACACGCTCCATTGATTAGACAACGTTTCGACTATTTAAACGTGGTAATTTCAATGTGAAAGGCAGTGCGCGTTACTGTATGATGACCCAACTCAAGCTCAACAGCAATTGGAACAAACATTCAAGGTGTCACAAGAAACAACCAGCAGACGTTTACGAGCAATGAGGAAGATCAATAAACTCTGTAAATGGGTCCCACGCGATTTGAATGAACGGCAAATGGAAAGTCGCAAATCACTTGTGAAATTCTCCTTCATCGCCA
This sequence comes from Anabrus simplex, assembly GCF_040414725.1. NCBI lineage: Eukaryota > Metazoa > Arthropoda > Insecta > Orthoptera > Tettigoniidae > Anabrus > Anabrus simplex. Next base: position 250,206,965 of record NC_090269.1, read on the forward strand.
CCATAGAAAATAATTTCTGTACCGAACTGTGATGGGTGACGAAAAATGAATTTATTTTGAAAACCCGAAGCGGAGAAAATCGTGGCTGTCACCTGACGAAGCCGGTCCTTCAACACCAAGGCCGAATCGCTTCGGCAAGAAGACCATGCTTTGTGTCTGGTGAGACAAGAGCGGTATTGTGTATTTTGATCTGTTGAAGCCCAGCGAAGCCGTGCATGCACAATGCTATCGCCAACAATTTGTTAAATTAAATCACGCATTGGACGACCGAAATGGGCCATAACACATGGCAAAGTGATTTTGTTACACGACAACGCGCCTTCTCACACAGTAAAACCAGTGAAAGACACCTTGAAATCGCTTGGATGGAACATCCTTCCGCACCCGCCGTACTCTCCCGACCTAGCGCCATCTGACTATCACCTCTTCGCATCAATAGGGAATGCGCTCGCAGACCAGCACTTCAGCAATTTCGAGGAAGTTGGAAAATGGCTCAACGAATGGATTGCCGCAAAAGACAAGTAGTTTTTCTGGCATGGTATTCATAACTTACCGGTCGTCTTTCGATCAATGCGTGATTTAAATTAATCATTTCTTGGCGATAGCATTGTGCATTAACGGTTTCTTCGGGGTCAGAAGTGTGTAGAAGCCGACGACCAATATTTTGAATAAAGAAAACATGATTTTCCCATGAAACCTACGTGTTTTATTCACCACAAAACCAGCAAAAAAACGTATGAATACAAGTGATAACAAGCTTCAACAGCTTCATTTTTTATTTTTAAAAAACCGTATTGCCTATAAAATCAAGTAGCGAACATTTAAGTTATTCTTAAGTATTCGCTACTTAATCTTTTGTTGTCAGTAATATCGATCTAGAATAACCTGTCATATGCCAACTTCCTTGAAAATATTTCGTTTATTAAAATGCTAGAGTACTGTAGCTCTTTTAAGACACTACCGAACACTTATGAGAAGTATTTGGTAAAAGTCGTGAGTTTATCAGTATGTTGATAGCGAAGAAGTTCGTTCTAGCATGCCATAATTCAAGTGCGAGTTGACTATTCGGCGGCGTCATCGAATTGGTTTCGAATTAGCACTTAAAGTGCCAAGATATTTTGTCACAATATCGATCACTGTGGCAAACCAATATCACATATGTTGGTAAGCGTACTGTACATTCCTTGATACACACAATGATGGGCTAAAAATTGACGCACCAAGAATCCAAACTTGTTCAGTCAAGGTTTTTGAGAAATTCAGTTAAATCTCTAATTTGGTCCTGAAAGTCCACATTTAGGGTGTTAATTTAGAAATAGATCAGAAAACTTTAAGTCGGTCAATTGATGACCAAATCGTATTGAATGGAGCGCAATTTACGGAACAGATGTCGTTAAGTGCACGTTTGGGGTCACAAGTTGTTAATAGTCAAGTGCTTTCTGGGTCACAAGTTGGTTACGTTGGCCGCAGTGCTGTCACCCGACTGCCTGACTTCAGTGCCGTTTAGAAAATGGGCAAATTAGTTCAAGCTCCTACAAACCTTCCCAAACCAGGACAAAAAGGGTCAGTATACACGACCAGTTTTCTGAAGTAACCAAGTAGCGAAGCTACGATATTTTAAAGAATGAAAAGGCAGCTATTGTTACAACTGCCATACAATACATTAGAGATGGCTGAAAAATAACGTAGCAGTTACTTTGTCCCAGTTACATGTCTGCCACTGTTACAAATGTAACGAGGACGAGAAATAACAGGTTATCGAGTAACGACAACAGGAAAACATACTAGTGAAAACAGTAACTGGGAAGTGGGGACCAGTCACTAGTAGCAGCTTGCACACTAGTAGCACCTTACAGACACAGAATGTGACCTTCAGATAGTACGCATGTCTTCCAAGTGAGAGCGGTTTCGTAGGAGATTGCTTTAAGTTCCTGCTGTCATCTGGTAGTGGTAACTAAAGTGTAAACTGTTATCACACATTCAACTGTTCGTGCAAGGCCACCTACATTATAATATAAGTTTCACCCGTATAATTTTTCTTGTACCATAAATAAATTATTATGCTAACTTTCCATACTGAACTGATATTATAGAATGAACGTAGATAAAATGCATTTTGTAATACTATTTCACTTTGACATCATTATAATTGAATAAACCTGACCCCGCCGGGAATCGAGCCCGGGACCGCCAGGTGACAGGCGGGCGCGTTGCCCCCTACACCGTGGTACACAATGAGCACAATTGTTTGAATATTCATAACAAGTACAATAAACATTTCAGATTGTCATGAATGAAACGAACGTGATAACGTCTCTTCACCCACTTAAGTTTTTATTAATTCATTTCACACAATCCATTATAACAAAATAACACATTATCGGTTCTTCATTTTACTTAAACGATCCTCTTTTACCGGTTTGTGCAAGGTTTGGCAGACAGATCATCATGTTTTCTTGTCTTCCATCCTTAACTGGGGCATTGTCAAACTCACTCCTCTAGATTTCAGAAAAAGATGCTATGTTGTCTTCTCATTTCATCCCCTGTCTGCCTCTTGATAACTTTATAGCAAATTGGAATGCGTGTTTTGCTGTTCAACAGCGTGTGTAGTGATGCGTGCGCGCATGTGTGAGTGAATGAATGGCAATTTGCAACACAGCTGTAAGGGGACAAGCTTGAAGCCGTGACCAGGCTGTGACCAGTAAAAGGTGAGTAACGTTGGACGTTAAACGGGGACAAGCTTGAAGCCGTGACCAGGCTGTGACCGCACAGAACACCAATGTGTGACCGGTAAAAGATGAGTAACGGTGGACGTTATTTTTCACTGATACTTTTCACAATTACTTTATTGTAGCAGTGACAGATGTAGCAGTTACACAAAAATAACCGTTTGTCACACCTCAACAATGCATAACAACGGAAAAATTGTGTCAAATATTAGAGGATGTAGGAAAAGGTGACACCAAGCAATACAAAAGGCAAAAATGTGTCGGTGCGTAACACCGGGAAAATTGTGACAATTATTAGAGGTTGCAGAAAAAGTGGCAAAAGGCAAAAATTTACCGGTTCTTATAATCATCTCATGAGTACTACTAGGCTGCTCTTCGATTGACTTTAATTGTTTAGACAATGACAGACAAAAGTAGCGATTCGAGAGGCTACTCTTCGACTGAATTCTTACTACATGATACTGACTCCGGTGACTTGAAATCATGTGAAAATGATTCCGGATGAACACGTTAGTGGAAACAAGTCTATTGCGGGTCTATATTTTGTTTCTGAGACATTTTGTGAAAAATTACGTAACGAAGTTGCCACTCGCATGAAATGGTGTGTTGAAAACAAAGCTGATCACGCAGTCAAAGAACTGCATGTGTTCATGATCAACTGTGCTTCACAAGGTAAACATATTTACTGCATGTGTTAACATTTTGGCTGCTTCATGCTCAGTTGCGTTTTCAGAAAATTTATCTGGACTTTCCAAGTCAAGGACATTCGTTCGTGTCAATTAATAGATTTTTGGAAATATTGAGGAGAATATGAAGCGAAACGATTTCCTTCACAGACGCGTAATTCTGGTTAGAGCAACACTAAACCTAACCCCATCATATTGCTTAATATCAAACGATCACACATCAAGAATGGGGGAGATGATCGCACTGCAGTTGATGAGGTCTGTGATTTCAAAACTGCCATCAACCAAATCCTGTTCGGAAGTTCTCCTTGATTTCTTGCAGTCCGAAGTGTTTCTTTTACATAAGAATGTTGAAGTCCATTATAAAATGTCGTCCGTACTTTATCGCTTCCTATCAGTCTTGAGGGTCAGAAAATCGGGTTTTCAAGCCTTTCGGAAGCCATATGATGATGCACAACGCATATCGGGCAGATCTTGAGCGGCAAAGAAGGCCAAGTACGATAATGTTCTTTTCAGCTTGAACATACTACTCTACTAGAGGAAACCACATTTTACGACTAAATGCCATTTGGAAGTGATGTGAAAGACGATCTGGTACGGATGTCGTATGTTTGACGGAAGTAATCACATTTTATGCCACGATGTTTTACTGATGTCGATGATGCTGTAGAGCTGGAGAGGTAAAGTAATGCATTTATGATGACTTTCTATTGTTGTATAGTTAAATATATGAATATTAAGGATCAGAGGCTGTTAAGTAAGGTTAATTAACGACTTGTCTCTCGTTTTATATAAAATTTTGTAAAGTCGCAATTTTTAAAATCGGTACATGGCTCCGATGTAAACAATAATTTAACCCATACCACACACCTCTAAATTAACCTATATGCAAATGCATTTCACACACGTTTATATCTTGGTATTTCAAAATTGATCCGAAAACTTTAAGTAGCCCTCCTGTATAATTTACAATAATTTAATGTAAGAATTGTGCACATTTGTGCATAAAGAAAGAATATCACCTCTTGCAATAGGAACTGATTGAGTTTGTTATTTTCATACTTGGTAATATGGTATCTGTCACACGGCACATTGCAGAGATCACATACGCAGTCCTGTTGAGGTTGATGGAATGTTTTGTTTTTAATTTTGTGGAGATAAAATGCACTGCTAATCCCGTTATCAAATGACGAAGGTGTTGTTTGGGTCCTGTCCATGACTGATCTGTGGTTTAATACTCCGGCCATATTGTTTTAGTCTTCTCTTCTCTTTATTGTCAAACTTTTGCCCAGTTAGTCGTGAAAGGCAGCAAGAAACGTATTCGCAGATTCTTCATCAGGACAGTTTCTTTGCCAAGTTTCTATACCAATATTGAATTTATGTATCTGGATAGTACAAGAGCCAACTTTAAGAAACGGGCATTTGCATTTTTCAGATTCTTAAGGTCCTAAACACTGAGATGTTGCCAAATGATTTTCATACCGTAACACAGGGCCGGGATGGTTTTAGCTTCGAAGAGCTTTAAGGCAGAAGGGAGACTAAGCAACTTCTGATTCTGGAGGCCTTAATTCAGGGCCTCTCAAACGCCCAAAATCTCACGCGTGCAGATCGAGGCGCAAGAGCTCCGTGCACTGTGCATCGGTGCCGCTCGGCATGGCTCGGATCAACGCTTCGTCTCTGGACTACTCGACTAAGCTCGGCTCTACTCCTCTATACTCGGCTCAACTCAGCCCGGATTTGGAGCGCTACGGCGCAAGTGGGGCAGAGGGAGACAGGCGGAGCGAGCGAGACAGGCATGAGGAAAGAGAGAGTTAGCGCTATTGCTCCAAATCGAGGAGTGGGGGTCTGCACTCTGGTCAACCAAGCCAAGTCGTCTTTTGCACCGTGCACAGTGCATGCACCACGCGCATGCACCCTGAGAGGCCCTGCCTTAATTGCTACTTACCCTAGCACAAATACGGGCGCTAGTAATAGTACATCATCATACAGCTTTATGTTATGAGATAGCGATTTACTCTCACCTTTCCAAGCTGTACTTCTCGGCTTTTAGAACGACTTTCACTACAGATCAACTTAAAATATTCTTTTCACTTTACAAATAAATAGACAATGTAATAACAACTTCTGTATTCGACAAATTAATGTATAACAAAGAACAGTACTGTCTGGCTGAGTGGCTCAGGCGGTAGATAGCTGGTCCTATGACCGATCACAGCTCACTCCGCTGGCATTTAGTGATGCTGAAATACGCCAACCTCCTCACTAAGATGTACTTAAACGTGAAAACATCCAGTGAAAATAATATACGGCACTTTGGCATCTCTGAAAATCGTAAACATAGTTAGGGTGACGTAATGATTATTTACAACGTGGATGTCATAATATATCATGTTACAACACGAGATGGAAAATCCCATCGATCGAGTAATATGATGTTACGATGTCCACCTCCGTAGAGTAAAGGTTAGTGTTATTAGCTGCCGTCCTCGGGGGACCGAGTCCGATTCCTGGTACTGCCAGGAATTTAAGAATGGCAGGAGGGCTGTTATGGTACATTTAGCTCATCTCCATTCGGGGTGTTCCCGAAAAGAGCTGCACAACCTCGAGTTTAGAACACGAGTTTACTTTACAATAAGAATATCGTACAACGTTTTACCTACTATGAAAAGAAATGAACTCAAGTCTAAAATTTGAAGTTTTATTGGATTTGACAGCCTTTGGTTTGCGGGAGTTGGTATGGTTTCGTTTTTAACTGTATATAATTTCCGTATCTACATTACTACACTGGTTACGTAAATTGACGGCGTTGTAACATTTCTCAAAGTGTCGTATTAGTCAACGCTACTACACTAAATTAAATAAATCAATTATGATTAAACATTAGCACAATAAATTATTAATTATTAAAGATCAAAATACGGAGTGAGGTGTACGAAGCTCGACGCTGATTCTTCCGTAAAAGTCTCTCCCAGTTTTCGTATGAGGAGCTGAACTTCCCGTAAGGACGACCCATACTCTAAATTTCCCATTAACTATAATGGCTCCAGACGTATGCGAATACCTGAATTCCAAAGACTAGTGAGAACTTTTAGTTAAAAAAGATGGCGATGGGAAAATTTACTATAGACGCAATGTTACTAAGAAAGTTTATTTGATGATTGTTTCGAAAGTTATCGTTAACAGAATTGGGAAGGTAGCATCCTAATCATATGCTTGGTGCGAAAATGGGCAACTATCTTCAGGACTATACGCGGAGGATTCACATCCATCGTCTCTAGAATGCAAGCTCACACCTACGAGACCCCAACCGCGTATCCAACTCGTTCCGCATGAAAGAAGGGTTCTACGGAGATCCAAGGAATTCACACAAATAAAGCAAGAGATGAGTAATAGACTGTTAATGAACATTTGTATTCCCGTTGTCATTATTAGTTAAATTTAGTAACTAGAAGTAGGAACGCAAACCAGTAGTACGCAGGAGCAGTACAATCCGAGAGTTCGAATGTGGAATTTTGACATTATTCCAGTCATTCATGTCCATGTATAATACAATGAATGTCAAATCGAGGAGAAAGACGTGCATAAACCTAAATAAACACTTGTGGCCCCATAAAAAAAGCAGCGAAACGTAGTTATAGAGTAAAAGTGAAATGGCGTATGACTTTTAGTGCCGGGAGTGTCCGAGGACAAGTTCGGCTCGCCAGATGCAAGTTTTTGATTTGACACCCGTAGGTGACCTGCGCATCTTGATGAGTATGAAGTGATGCTGGAGACGACACATACACCCAGCCCCCGTGCCAGCGAAATTAACCAATTATGGTTAAAATTCCCGACCCTGCCAGGAATCGAACCCGGGACCCCTGTGACCGAAGGCCAGCACGCTAACCATTTAGCCATGGAGCCGGACAGTTATAGAGTGACATACAGGGTGGCACACGAAATGTCATACACTGAAAATTGTTTATATATAATATAATAAAATAATTTCGTGTGGTTATTTCTTGTCGAGTGCAGCCCTTGTAAGGCAGACCCTCCGATGAGGGTGGGCGGCATCTGCCATGTGTAGGTAACTGCGTGTTATTGTGGTGGAGGATAGTGTTATGTGTGGTGTGTGAGTTGCAGGGATGTTGGGGACAGCACAAACACCCAGCCCCCGAGCCAATGGAATTAACCAATGAAGGTTAAAATCCCCGACCCGGCCTGGAATCGAACCCGGGACCCTCTGAACCGAAGGCCAGTACGCTGACCATTCAGCCAACGAGTCGGACAAAATTGTTTATGGAAACATGTAATATACAACATATTGAATACAAAATGGCGTTACAACATTCACTGGCATGTGCATGGTTAGTCCGTGTGCAGGACATGTTCAATATGTCCACCTTCTCGGTGTTACAACAGCTTCGAGACGAACCTGCATGTTCGCGATCATTCTACGACACAAATTCTCACTCAACCCTCGGAAGAAAGTAACAATGGCCGCTTGCAATTGCTGTACATTTTCTGGTTTATGGCGGTATATTGTATCCTTCAAATATACCTACAAGGAGAAGACGCAGGGATTGAGATCGGGGCTACGCGGTGGCCAGATTGAGCCGCTCTGAAAACGCTCGGGATATCGATGGGACATCACACGGGGCCCGAAATATTTATTCAGGAAGTCCAGAACATTTGTCATTTTGTATGGAAACACGTCAAGGTCAGACTGCAGTATTCTCTGAATTGACACATGCAGTTCTGGTGGATTTGGAGGGGCTCCGAGCCACAGCCGCAACATTCTCCGGTGAGCGGACCGGCTTGAGGCGGGGCCGTTTTCTCTCCAGTATGTTGCCTTCTGTTTCAAATTGCTTGGCCAGTCTGTATACTGTCTGCCGGCAAGGAGCCCACCGAGTAAGGAAATGAACGCGAAACCTACACTCTTGTTTCAGCATAAAACAACACTATCTTCACCCTCTGTTCACGCGTCAATCTCCCTTTGTCCGCCATGCTGTATAACTGGCAGCCGGTACGCATGCTCGAGATGTGGTGCTGTCTGTCGGATCACGCATGAAGTAAGGTTTCTGTTCACGAAAGGACATGATTGTGAGCCCAGGTTTACACATTTTATAAACCATTTCCGATGTATGACATTTCGTGCGCCACCCTGTAGAATATAATCGAATATTTAACTGTTCCTTAGAACGTGGTGAAGGGGTAGCGTGGCTGCATCTTACATGGAGACCCCAGGTTCAATATCCGGCCAGCCGGGATTTTAATTCTGAAAAAAAAGGGACTAAAACGGCGTCCACTCAGTCTGTAGAGTCCATCCGAGAAGCTGTCTAATGCGAGAGTACGTGGACTCGTTCAAGAAAGACACGCAGAATGAGTTCAAAGTTTTACACTGATTCTTTCGTACAAGAGTCCCTTCAGTTTGTGTGCAAGAAAAATGTGTTTGATGTGTCTCCTTCGTGAGAATTAAGTGAAGTGAAGTACTCTTCTTGGAATGAAGTTACATTTACGAGAGAATCGCAGAATGTGCACGCGTAATATTTGGCTGTTATTAGGTAGTCTTTGAAAGTGGAAATTACAGTGAATAAGATAAGGGGGAGAGTGCATTGGACTGGCAGTGACGAACATCGTGAATACGTCAAGGGAACTTCGTTCACATTCGCGTCGAACAAACATAGCAGGCAAGGCGAAGCAAGGAGGAGTTAGAAAGAAATCACGCCATCCCTACCTTTTGGCAAATGTTCTCCAGACGTTCCCCCCACCTCCATCCCTCCAAGTTGTTTACATGTAGATTCGAAGAGGCACGTTTCTCTCTCTCTCTCTCTCTCCGGCAAGGCGTGGAGAGAAAACTTTCAATTCGCGAGGCGTACCCAGTGGTGGGGGTGGGGATGCAAGTGAGGCACTTGTCATGTCCCTCCTCCGATCTAATGATATTCCGCCAAGGAAGCAGATATCAATCGCGCTGCGAGACTAAAACCAATGTGCGGTATTTCGTATGGGTTTCGATCTCACGAATGTGGTTTGACTGCACACAACGATCGCCAGAGGAGCAAACACATCTTCACAATTCAGACAGAGCGTGTTGTCATAAATCCAAGGAAGGGTCTGAAATAGTTAAAACTAGCTAAATCAAGGTAGCCTTGCAGTTTTTCGTGGAGCCTCCGGTTTTCCATTCATCGACACAATACTTCAAGTCTAGAATCCCGTATGTGTTGGCAGGGGCTTGAACAGTGACCACCTTGGTCAGAAGCCGGTACCGATACCACTATCCTGTTATTATTATTATTATTATTATTATTATTATTATTATTATTATTATTATTATTATTATTATTGTTATTATTTGCTAGATGCTTTACGTCGCACCGACACAGATAGGTCTTATGGCGACGATGGGACAAGAAAGGGCTAGGAGTGGGAAAGAAGCGGCCGTGGACTTAATTAAGGTACACCATTTGCCTGGTGCGAAAATGGGAAACCACGGAAAACCATTTTCAGGGCTGCCGATAGTGGGGTTCGAACCTACTATCTCCCGAATACTGGATACTGGCCGCACTTAAGCGATTGCAGCCATCGAGCTCGGTATTATTATTAGTTTTAGATGAATGTGGTAGACGGAGAGATAGAGAGTCTTATCCCACGTACGTATTATGGCAATTTGTTACTAGCTATCGAACGGGAAATCGCGAACCACAAGATGTTTATTTACATCGGAGCACACATGAGTAGAATGAGAGGAAAATGATATGATCATAGTTTCCTACAGCTGACGTTTCTGTCGTAGTGCGATAAACTGACAGTCTTATTTCATGTCAATCCCAGGTGTATTTTTGAAAAGGAGTCGAATGAAGTATTAAAATGCAGTCAACATGAGACTCGAGGGGCCTTGAGTGCATATTCCGACAGGGTTGGTTAACAAAACTGCATTGATGCGGTAAGTGGTGGCAGGCCCTACTTGTTGAAAGAATTGAGCTAGCCTTACGAGCTACAAAGAGGACTATAGAGTGGCTATTGGACCGCCATATTTGAATTTATTTGAAGGCCGCGTCTGCCATTTCCTAAGCGATCAAATCAAATGGGCGTGGTGATGAACAAGTACACAGGCTGAAATACCGTTTCACGGTTTTCTTAATTAGGAAAGCACTCAAAGATGCATAATATATTTTTAAAGGGGCATTAAAAATACAGGATACGGGCTACATACTTACATTTATTGTATAAATAAGGTAAATTAACACATTTCTAGTAATTACGAAAGATATCAAAATACATTGTCATTAAATAAATTTATCCCTACTTACAGAGAATTAAAATATAGAACAGAAAACAAAATAATATAACATAGAGAAGTAATTCATAGCCTATCACTTGAATAATAATAATAATAATAATAATAATAATAATAATAATAATAATAATAATAATAATAACATCTCCTGGTCTCTTCTCAGTTACCTCGAATCGGTATTGTCAGCCTTGTGACTGTAGATCTACTGGCACGTAAGAAAACTCCTGCGGGACAACATTCCTGTACCTCACTGTCTCCGAAAATGTAGTCAGTGGGATGTAAAACCAATAATAATAAAATTTACGAAGAATAAGTATTCTAGAGCCGTGGAGTACAATGTTTGAAGAGAACAATGGTGTAATAAAGTAATTTAAAAAAGGCTACAACTAGCTGGATTCAAGAAGTAAAGAAAGAATTAGAAAGAAATAATATAAGTGAAGAAGAAACTATGGATAGACTTTTACGAAGAGGGTAGTAAGTATGAAAGGATTCACAGGAAGTTTGAACAAGAAACCTGGTGCGAAGTGGTGCGGGGGCAGAAAGAAACAGCAGAGTGAAAGGATGAAATAATACTGGAAGGAACAGAAGAGAAAACAACAAAGTATGAACAACTGAACTGAAATAGGCACGTGATCCTTAACAGGCTTCATCGGAAAGAAGAAATAATAATAACAATAATAATAAAATCAGAACAAAAAGTTGTAGGATAAACACTTTAATTCTTTAAAGAGGACAGCCCTTTTTGTGTTAATGATCTTAAATCATATAGTTACCTGAATAATTCACTTCCACATTTTTGTACGAATATTCTGGTAATGCAGATTCTTTTCATTTGCCATATGCTGCACCAACTCAGAAATGTCTTATGGCTAGTGTGGGATAGGACAATGCTAGGCAGTGGCCTTAAGGTCCAGCAGCCCCCGCATTTACCTGATGTGAAAATGGGAACCAGGGGAAGTCAGATATTAGGGCTTTCGACAGTGGGATTCGAACGCAATGTAAGAGCTATATGCCGCCAACAACGTAGCCAACTCGCTCAGTAGTAGTGGACATATAAGACTGAAAGTCCTCATATTAGAGAGCCTACTCCGTATTGTAGGCAGAGGTATGAGGTGACTAGGAACTTCAAAACATTGTAGATATGGCGTTGGACAGCAAGCGTCTTGTGTCATCGTTGTTCACTATTATATTTATTTTCAAAATGCCAGGTACTGTGTCTTGTAAGATACCTTTTTTTTTTTGCTATTTGCTTTACGTCGGCACCAATACAGATAGGTGTTACGGCGTCGATGGGAGAGGAGAAGCCTAGAAATGGGAAGGAAGCGGCCGTGGCCTTTATTAAGGTACAACCCCAGCATTTGCCTGCTGTGAAAATGGGAAACCACGGAAAATTATCTTCAGGGCTGCCGATAGTGAGATTCGAACCCACTATCTCCCGGATGCGAGCCCATAGCTGCCCGCCCCTAACCGCAGGGCCAATTCAACCGGTTAGATACCATTTAATAGTAATAATGTTATTGGCCTTCCGTCCTATCAACTACTTTTTTACGGTTTTCAGAGCAGCTGAGGTGCCGAAGTATTGTCTCGCCGGTGTTCCTTTTCGGGGAGGTAAATCTACTGACACAAGGCTGACCTATTTGAGCACATTCAAATACCAAATATGCGAAGTTGGGCTGAGAAAGCCAGCGCTCTACCGTCTGAGCCACTCAGCTGGGCAGGAAACCGTTTATTGTGTTTCGCTGTTTGGTCAATTCCTACAATTAGGCCTACTGTATACATGCTGGCTTGTGTTACAATCTAATCGCCAACTGTGTAGGCCCACTTTACTTAAGAAAAAACTAATTTCAAATATCCTTCGTTATCTCTCTACAGTTTATGCAATCGCGAGCCGCACACGCAGAGAGCATAATTTATGCAGTTAATTTGTTCAATCTAATCTATTAAAAGTAACGCCTTAAGCGGAGGAAGTTATGTGGATGGCGCTTAAACTATGGCGTCGGTATTTCGCCTTGACACCACCCAGAGCGCTGTAGCAGCCACATTAGCCACTCTATAGTCTTATTTCTAGCTCGTTGAGCTGGCCAGAATGTTACCTGCGCCCCGAGGTGTGATTACTCAATATAGTAGATGGCTGCTGTTACTACTACTACTACTACTAGATGCCGTGTCTTCTTAGAACTCACGAGTCTTAAAACTCACGAATATCAAAATTCGCGAATTCCAAGAAGACGGTTAGTTTCAGTAGCTTTCTCTACCTGGGCCAGTCTCAAAACTCATGAGCCGTGCCAGATCTTCTTTGAATTGATAAATGCCCACCTTACCCACATAACGACTGTAGACATTTGAAAATGTAATCGGAGTTGTGTGAAAAGTTCATTGTTAGCGCCAGCCGAAACTGCATGCCCTCTTGCAATTGGTTATTTTCTCGTCAAGAGGTGGCCCTGTCTCGTAGCCTCGCACAAAGTATCCGCGTCAGGAGGTTGAGAAACTCACGGGATTGCTGCTTGACTGTTTCACTTAAAACGCTATTGTCACTTCCAATTTTAACTGTACCGTCACATGCGGATGGCAGTGTTTTATGACAAAACCATACTGTATAGTCCGACTTTTTTTCTCTCTACTTATAAAATCTATAACTATTATACATTAAATTTAGTTCCATGAATTCCATGTTGTGCACTGCTCAATGATACAAAGCAGAATAACTGAGTGAAGATCGGTGTTATACTTGGAGAATATGGTCTGTGGAGGGTGATCATTCCCGTTAACAATACATATTCTAAAAGTGGGTGGGTGGAAAAACATCGCAGGCACCTGCCGTCCGGGGTCGTGAATTTTGAGACTCACTGAAATGTTAATTTGGCAACTAGTTTGTAGTCCTGAGTTTTGATACTAATTTCTATAAATTTTAGCCCGTCAGTTTTGAGATGTAACCCTAAATGTTTTCATTCCCCTCCTGAAGGGGGAGGCGGGCCCCCTAGACGGTGACGCCGTCTCTCAGGCCAGGAGATTTGTACCAGAGAAGGACAGAGAGTTGGCGGCCTTGGTTCATACTAGGAACAGTCCCAACATTCGCCATAGTGCAGAAGAATGGTAAACCACAGAAAACGGAAAAACGATTGTGGGGTCTAGCCCTTCACCGTCTCCCTAATACAGAGGCTTGGAGCCACGGTAGAGCCGATATTAGTTTGTAGTCCTGAGTTTTGATACTAATTTCTATAAATTTTAGCCCGTCAGTTTTGAGATGTAACCCTAAATGTTTTCATTCCCCTCCTGAAGGGGGAGGCGGGCCCCCTAGACGGTGACGCCGTCTCTCAGGCCAGGAGATTTGTACCAGAGAAGGACAGAGAGTTGGCGGCCTTGGTTCATACTAGGAACAGTCCCAACATTCGCCATAGTGCAGAAGAATGGTAAACCACAGAAAACGGAAAAACGATTGTGGGGTCTAGCCCTTCACCGTCTCCCTAATACAGAGGCTTGGAGCCACGGTAGAGCCGATACCACCCCCCACCCCCACCCCCACCCCCCCTCTGATCGGTTGGCCGGTTGAAGTGCAGAGCTGTCGGACGACGCACCAGCCGTGGCCACTTGTGGGCCGAGAGTCCGAGACCCACTCCGCATCCGCCAAACTAGTATATGGTGAGGAGTAATCGAGATATTTTACTACAAATTAGTGTTGTACAAGGATAGATAATAGAGCTAAAGCTACACCACAATTTACAGTTGTACAAGGCTGGTGAAGAGTAATCAACTTATACTACAATTTAGTGTCGTACAAAGTGAGAGGTATTGCCGGAAGACATACGAAATGATTGAATTGTTCTGAGATGTAGAAAAATGTGATTGGGAAATATTAGTGTATTTTGCACGTGTTTGGGATCCGTGATCATAAAGCCAGGTGCGTGCACACGCATACAAAATTATTGCTGAAGTATTGTTAAGTTGTTAATACGATGCTATCTCCATCTACTTAAGTTTTCAGGTACCCCGCTATTGTATGATGTACACATAAATCGTGAAGGAAATAATGGTGATGAGGTGGTGGTAAAATCTGAAGCCGAGATGAAAGCTAACAGAAATAAAACCCACATGAGGAAATAATATAATCGTGATAAACCAATAGTGCAATTTAACATGTGGCAGGACGTTTCTACGCAAGATAAGTGGCCAACTTAATTTATGCTTCCGTTGTAAATATTGTACTTATTTTTCTACCGTTTACTTGATGTTTCCTTGTCGTAGCTTATTTTCAGTATTTTAATTTATTCACATTTTCCTACACATGTTTTGACCAATTATTATCAGTAGTGTTAGGATATAATTTCATATTAAAGACAATGAAGTAACTTGACGTGAGCAAATACGATCTTCGAAAGGCATATAAATAGCCACAGCGTTGAACTAGAGTCTTCTTGTGAAAAATTATTAATGGGCTACGTTCTTTCTTGAGTTATTACATAGCAAGGGTATGTTAATCAAGGAAATTTAAGTGTTAATATAGAGGAGATTTGTGGAATGTGCAATGAGATTCTGACAAATTTTAAGAGAGTAATTGAGAAAGGGTCATCCATGTGATTAACCAGCATGTTGCGTGTGTTTACGACTATGAATTTCAAGCGAAAGGGTTGGACGGAGACGGATACGGAATTATTCAATATAGAGTCTTCATGATGAGATAAGGATGAAGGATGTAGGAAGGTTACTTTTTAGGATGTGAGGAGAGATGAATGTGTGGATAGCCGCAATCTTCGAATTAATACTCAAGGGTGGTAATTCTAATGCATTTAGAGTACAGGATGAATATGATACAATGAGAATTGAGGATATTGGAATTGTATAAATGCACATGCAGTAAAATATTTATAAATAATATGTGAATAGCGGAGGATACATTTTGAGTACGTACCATGTTACGAAATGTATTGAAATGTTGTTAGTGCATACAAATGTCTTCGAGAGTTTGCCACAAGTGGGTGTGATGATATTCACGTAGATGACACTTCGTGCATCTTGATGTTATTCTGAATACTGTTAATTCAATAACTTATCATAGTAATTCTAGGGGATACGTATTTAGTAAGCTTGTGTCGTAATGAAGAATGTCTAGCATATAGGTACGTATGTATTGGCAGATGTAAACAAATGTTCATGTCCTCTATAGGTAATAACTGACGTAAACACGTGGAGATAATAATAATAATGGGGTCATCTAACCCGATTACATATGAGAATGATTATTGTCTGAGAATGTGAATCTCTTCATTTAAATCACCATGATGGATGATAGTACACAGTGGACGATGTCGAGATGTGTAAAGGAAGAGGGTGGTGAGGAATATCAAATCGAATATGTGGATACGTTTATATAACAGCCCTATTGCCTTTTATTTCAGGTGGATTGTCAGAATATCCTTATTCATTACTCCGTGACACATGTTTAGATTATGCAATTATTTTTCAGCTCCAACCACGGATTTGGACTCCGCCAGAGCTGTATCTCCAAGTATTTTGCTGTATGCTCTTGTCCTTTCAGTTGGTCAACGTCTTTGTTCTTGATTTTATCAAGTGTTTTATCTACTCAGGCTACTAGTCATTATTTTTCCATATTGATATGTTTCTCAGTGTTATTTTCCTTTAAACGGAGGGATAATGCAATTATGAAGGGATGCCTTGCGACCACTCACAGCGAACTTCAAGCAATCCAGTTAATAGAACAATACGACCAAATATAAACATTGCAAGGCAGAATTAAATCATTTTAATCGAACACTATATTATATTATATACGTAAATTGCACCTTGAGCTTATTTTACTGTTAATGTTTATCGATTTTAATAATTTAGCATTTAATGTTGTATATGAGAACTGGTTAGACTAACAGTTGTGTTTTTAATGACGGAATGCGGTGTTCGACAGCCTGCTTAATTTAGATCAGATGTCATTGTTGGCGTGATATGCGCACCGCGATTGTCGATTGTTGAAAGACAAATATTTTCAATCTTCCTACCGTCAGCGAATTTCTTTTGTTTGCAACACAATATTTTCACTTAAATGATTCACCCATGCTGTAATAAGTGTAAATATGCCGCTTTATTTGAGTAAATTTGGAAAAATATTCCTAAAATTTCGTGCATCTGATTTCTCACTTGGTTAGTTAGCACGCCCCTACCCATTTGCATTTATTATTTAGTCGACAGTGGCATATTTAGGTAGCAATAAGAAGAAGAGAGAAGAGGTGGAAATTCGCACTCCACCCGCTATCCATGCGATCACATCACGACGTGGTACAGTAGGTATCATGATTCTACGATTTTAGCAACCGCCGGAGCAGACGAATGGGTAAAGCAAGAGGCTATTATTATTATTATTATTATTATTATTATTATTATTATTATTATTATTATTATTATTATTATTATTATTATTATTATTAGAGCCTTCGCGGCTCAGACGGCAGCACGACTGCCTATCACCACTGGATACCGTGGTTCAAATCCCGGTCACTCCATGTGAGATTTGTGCTGGACAAAGCGGAGGCGGGACAGGTTTTTCTCCGGGTACTTGAGTTTTTCCTGTAATCTTTCACTCCAGCAACACTCTCCACTATCATTTCATTTTATCTGTCAGTCATTAATCATTGCCCCAGGGGAGTGCGACAGGCCTCGGCAGCCGGCATAATTCCTATCCTCGCCGCAAGTTTGGGGCTTCATTCCTCCCATCCCTGACCCGGTCATTGACTGGAAAACAGGTTGTAGGTTTTCGTTTATTATTATTATTATTATTATTATTATTATTATTATTATTATTATTATTATTATTATTACCGTGTTTCCGTGGCTCACAGAGAAAGAGGGAGCGCCATGGGTTGAATGGCTGGACAGGGAATCACTTAGAGCAGACGTCATCACGTAGTTGCTCTAGGGAGCCGGTGTTACTTGCTCCGCTCGGGACGGGTGTTTGTCACGTGACAAGAGAGCAGCAGTCAGGCGGGTTGCAGACCGTGGCCGTACTGTACTTGCGCCACTGGCCTTCAGTACATACTACGTCATGCACTTCCCCTACTTCTTCCCCTACTTCTCCCCCTACTTGCTCGCTAAGCTGCTCTCGTTCTTCAAGAACGGGGAGCAAACTGGCTACGAACGCATTTCGCTCTCGATTGACGATGCCTGACTTAGAGCAAACATTTATCTTAACAAAAATTGGAAATTTTATTTCTTCCCTTTCTGAAATTTCAAAGAGAGTTTATTTAATGACATAACAAGGAACAGTTGAAATATTACTTGGGGATATTCACATTAACAACAATGCATTGGACTTAGAAGTCCTTAATCAGGTACAAGATTTTTTTTGCTAGGGGCTTTACGTCGCACCGACACAGATAGATCTTATGGCGACGATGGCATAGGAAAGGCCTCGGAGTTGGAAGGAAGCGGCCGTGGCCTTAATTAAGGTGCAGCCCCAGCATTTGCCTGGTGTGAAAATGGGAAACCACGGAAAACCATCTTCAGGGCTGCCGATAGTGGGATTCGAACCTACTATCTCCCGGATGCAAGTTCACAGCCGCGCGCCTCTACGCGCATGGCCAACTCGCCCGGTAGGTACAAGATTAATTGGGAGAAACTCTCAGGCGTTAACCTACATAACAAAGAGCATAATTGCTCCGAACAGGTACAATATAATAGAGTCTGAACTGTAAAATACATAGAGGCTAGCCTCAATCAATCAATAGCTATTTAAACTTTCAATTACACCAGTAACGAATTGGGTGACCCCAATTTCACCTTGTTCACATACAGGTTGCCCCATGATGGGTTTATCCATTACAAGGCTTCAAAATCAGGTTAACCCAGGCACGGTTGCCCGAAGATCCATAAACAATATATAGGTGCAAAATTACCCATACTAAAACGCCATAAGGATAAAACGTAAAGGATACACAAAACAGATCATTAACAAAAGGCAAGGAGGCGAAACACTAGCACTCGTTAACGAACATTCGGGTGGAGACAAGAACCTAAGTGAGCTCAAGGCTCAATGACACAGAGGGTAATCCCTTACAAAAAGGGTGACTAAAGGTGGAAATGTAAAGTCCGAGAGAAGATTTCCAAAATTTAGAGGTTGAAAACTTTAGTCACGCAGCTCAAAAGTAGAAGGGGAGAGTTCCGAGGGTCACCAATCGTGCTGCCTTACATTAAATATTTTCCCAGTAAGGAATATAAATATAGTCCGAAGGACTTCGCAGAAGATCCTACATTTTAGCCCAAAAAGATAAGATTGCATAGTAGATTTTAAGAAAACTGCTGGAATATTCCCCTAGAAACACACGTCGGCACAACCACATATTTAGGTACATTCTGCCATTACCTTTTAGCGCTGGAACATCCTCAAGCCGGCCGCGCCCTTCCTCCTGGTCCTTTTTAACTTCCGTCCACTTGCACTCTCAATAACCGGAGCAAACAGACAAGACGGCCCTAAAGCGCTGTCCTTAAATAGCTCCGTAGAGGGAAGTTCCAAATTAAATTAAACCTCAGAGCGCTGATAGGCAAAATTTCCATACACTTCCCCGGGTTTTATTGCTAGAGATATAAGTTACAGGCATGTGATAAGGCAGATTACCTTAGAGGAGGAACCAGGTGAAGCATTGACAACTTCGGTTCATAATAAAGATGAACATCAGAAAAAAGTTTTACAACTATAAAAAAATAATTTTCTCTGGAGATTAACTGGGACTTAGCACACCAAAGTTCGTTAGAAAATAGATGGTAGACTCATCTAACCATCGGAGAAGAAAGTTTTAGAAAGGTTTAAAAAGTTCGTATTCACTGACATAGATGGCCATGGAAAAGGTGCGTAGTTCAAATAGCCGGGGAAGGTTTACCCCTGGTACAATTATTATTATTATTATTATTATTATTATTATTATTATTATTATTATTATTATTATTATTATTATTATTATTATTATTATTATTATTATTAAAATTATTATTGGCCATAGTTTTGTTAGCATATCAGCCTAATACATTTTGTGTTCTTGTAAATAGACACTATGTGATCAAAAGTATCCGGACACCCCTAAAAACATACGTTTGTCATCTTAGGTGCATTGTGCCGCCCCCTACTGCCAAGTACCCCAAATAAGCGACCTCAGTAGTCATTCGACATCGTGAGAGAGCAGAATGGGGCACTCCGCGGAACTCACGGACTTTGAACGTGGTCAGGTGATTGGGTGTCACTTGTGTCAGAAGTCTGTACGCGAGATTTCCACACTCCTGAACATCCCTAGATCCACTGTTTCTGATGTGATGGTGAAGTGGAAGCGTGAAGGGACACGTACAGCATGAAAGTGTACGGACCGACCTTGTCTGTTGACTGACAGAGACCGCCGACAGTTGAAGAGGGTCGTCAAGTGTAATAGGCAGGCATTTATACAGACCATCACACAGGAATTCTAAACTGCATCAGGATCCATTGCAAGTACAATGACAGTTCGTTGGGAGGTGAGAAAACTTGGATTTCATGGTCGAGCGGTTGCCTATAAGCCACACATCATGCAGGTCAATTCCAAACGACGCCTCGCTTGGTGTAAGGAGCGTAAACATTGGATGATTGAACAGTGGAAAAACGTTGTGTGGAGTGAAGAATCACGGTACACAATGTGGCAATCCGATGGCAGGGTGTGGGTATGGCGAATGCCCGTTGAACGTCATCGGAAAGCGTGTGTAGTGCCAACAGTAAAATTCGGAGGCGGTGGTGTTAAGGTGTGGTCGTGCTTTTCATGGAAGGGGCTTGCGCCCCTTGTTGTTTTCCGTGTCACTGTCACAGCACAGGCCTACATTGATGTTTTAAGCACCTTCTTGCTTCCCACTGTTAAAGAGCATTCGAGGATGGCGATTGCATCTTTGAACACGATCGAACACCTATTCATAATGCACGGCCTGTGGCGGAGTGGTTATACGACAATAACATCCCTGTAATGGACTGGCCTGCACAGAGTCCCAACCTGAATCCTACACAACACCTTTGAGATGTTTTGGAATGCCGACTTCGTGCCAGGCCTCACCGACCGGCATCGCTACCTCTCCTCAGTGCAGCGCTCCGTGAAGAATGGGCTGCCATTTCCCAAGCAACCTTGCAGCACCTGATTGAACGTATGTCTGAGAGAGTGGAAGCTGTCATCAAGGCTAAGGGTGGGCTTACACCATATTGAATTCCAGCATTACCGTTCGAGGGCGCCACGAACTTGTACGTCATGTTCAGCCAGGTGTCCTGATACTTTTGATCACATAGTGTATTAATTAATTACTAAGTTCGGGTTATATTTTGATTCCAAATGCTTACATACACCGTCCTGATGTATTACCTTTGTTCATATGTCAGTAAGATGTTTTGAAAAAATAAATTAATACTCTATATTTCATTGTGTCCCACTAACCCTATTATACAGGTGCTAAAGTATGCTAACGGCTTATCGATTGACATTGAACTGAATTGGGAGTAATCCCTTACATTTTTTGAGCTATTCCTGCAAATCTTGAAGGGTTTTGAAGATATCATTTGATTTAACATGGAAATTCATTCTTTCTAGGTTGGTATTCTGTATCTTGTGCTGTGCATTATCTCCAATGTGGTTAAGTTTTTTTCTTCTTACACAGAGGGCAGCAATCTGTCGTGAGTGATTCTCGTGCGAGTTCAAGGTACCAGATGTGCTAGAAGTTTATGCACTTTTATTTTTGTGTCATTCTCTCAAACACAAAATTCCCCGTCGCCCAAAATTTCGGAAAAGATTATAATTTCTTAAATTCCAGAGAATACACAATTAGTTCGAACTCTTCCGAAATATCCTCCATTTACACTTAATAGTTGAAAGTGACCAGGTGTATTTATCTTCCATTGTGCTTCAATGCTATATATGTGTTTAATTTTATTGCAGTTCGGGAAACATAGTGGTTCAGGTTTATGGTTACTGCTAAAAGAAATTTTGCTGATTAACTTTATATCGGTTATAAAAGAAGCTGGAATACAAACAATGTATTGTTATGGGAATGGTTCATCATCGTGCAGGTGGTACGAGACTCTTGCAAGTAAGCAGTCTTAAATACCAGCTGACTGCACTAAAATATCAATAGAAGACCGTATCATACTGAAAGAGTACTCGAAGATTTAGGTTTTCAAAGTTGGAACAGGGTTTCTACGTCTGATGAAGAATGACATCTATAATGACGGGAGGACGAGAATGAAGCACTGAAAGTTTTGAAAGCCTATCTCTCAGTGTTGGTCATACGATCATTTAGTTTTAAAATGACCTGTTAACTTTCAAATTTGTCTAATCGAAATAGAAACTTTTAAAAATCTAGTTCATACCGGTACCTGTATGAAAAACAGTCAAAAATAGACTAGTGTTTCATAAATGTAAATCCCATGTTTAAAAGACTTACAAAGAAGAAGAATATTATCATTAGTCGACGACACTAAAAAGCATGGCTTACATATTAAAAAATTAAATTTTAAGTAACTTCATGAATAATGTGGTATTTAAACGTATCTTACGAAATTTTGACCATATCTCTCGAAATTTAGGAGTCATATCTTCCGAAATACAATTTTTAAATCTGGTAAAACTTTCCTCAGAGTCTGGCTGACAACATTAGTCTGAACGTACCCAGACGAGGGTCCTTCGTACGTTACTAGTGTAACCGTTCAACACCATGCTAATAGACATGTCATGATGCCCAACAAGACATATATGCCGTTTTCCGCGTCATTCTACGACATATTTGGTTGTAACAAGCATTTATGCCCGGTCTGGGATACGAGCGGCGCTGCGCTAGCTCGAAGGTGGAAGCTCTAATTGCGCGTACCGAGGGACAGAATTTCAGTACTGCGAGACCTTGGAATTACGCTCACTATCGTGCAAGCGAGAAGGAAGAAGGCCGCCCTCAAATACTGCCTAGTTCAGGATGCGGAGTTAATTTTGCAGGGTTCTAACTTGAGAATGATATTATCACCGATTTTCCTGCATATTCGTGGATACCAACCAACAAATTTCGCGCGTCAAGTAATAATAATGAAAATAAAAATTCGTTACAAGCCTTAGAAATTTACAAGTAAGGACTCAATGAACTCAGCATAATTTACAATATGTGATAAGGTAAGAAGATGTATTTCTTAACGAGCACATTATTAATGACGCACATTAGACAGATGTGCGGTGGTAGAAACCATTCGTCTAGCGCTTATCTTGACAGCGTCCCCACCTGCCACTTCCTCGCGCGCTGAAATCCAATAGAAAGCTTGTGAGATTAGCAGAGAACCTGTGATGTAATTTAAACGAAGGTAGATCAGTGAAAAGAAGGAGTCAAGATCTACAAAAGGAATATTGATATGATGCTGAGAGACCATTATTAGCGGAGCGATTTGTCCCCTGTGGGCAGAGTTTACCCTCTCCATACGTGAGGCGGCCTGCATCTTCTATATAAGGACACCAGGACAGCCCTTAGTTATTCATTCGTTATTCATTCTCTGTGATTCAGTGCTACTCAGTACTACCTAGTGTTACTCGGTGTTCTCGATATTCTGTTACACAAAGGTCTTTCCACGCCAGTTCCATACACGTTCATAATACAGTCTTGTGTCTTATGTGAAGTGATAATTGTGATGTGTGGGTATATGAGATACTAATCTCAGTATACGTCAAGAGAATGCAGACGATAAATGTTAGTGCCGGCTAAAATGAATATGTTTCAAAAGAAAGGGTAATGTTCCAAAAATCATCACGACTTAGTGAGTTATTGACTATAGAGTACCAGTAATTATTGTACTGTGATTAAGGTATGTGCAGTGTAGCAGACAACAGTAAAAGTTGATAGACTAGCCAGGAAGTGCTACATAAATGAACAGTGATAAAGCCAATAAATACTTCGCTCTATAACGAAAGGGAATCGAGTAGTGATCTTCAGGGACAGCTACTACTACTTGGGTACCGGTAGTCCATTCGAGTCTATGAGTCGGTCTATCAATGTTTGTTTTTTTTTTTGCTAGGGGCTTTACGTCGCACCGACACAGAAAGGTCTTATGGCGACGATGAGAAAGGAAAGGCCTAGGAGTTGGAAGGAAGCGGCCGTGGCCTTAATTAAGGTACAGCCCCAGCATTTGCCTGGTGTGAAAATGGGAAACCACTGAAAACCATCTTCAGGGCTGCCGATAGTGGGATTCGAACCTACTATCTCCCGGATGCAAGCTCACAGCCGCGCGCCTCGGTCTATCAATGTCATGTTATTTGAAGACTTATAAACAGTGCTTCAAATAACCAATTCCCAATTTATTTGCATGTATGTGAGTGCTCGTCGAACCCAGGATTCCTGTCGAAGACCGCGAAGAACGTCTAACGGTAGGAGAATGCAGATCAATACACCGTGGATTCAACCCCGAAGAAGACGAACCTAGGACACCCTGGTAACGAGGCGCCAGTGATTGAGAACTAAGTCCATATACTGTAGGTGCCCCACTGATCTCTATACATGGATGGCTGGTAGCTTGGGTAGCAGTAGGCCGAATAGAAGTTGACTGGCGTAGTAAGATGACAGCGAGCGCACGGTGCAGTAGACTACGAGGAGCGCGCTTGCTTTGTTTATGCTTAGTTCCTTCAAGCATACAAACGGATAGAGATTCGCTCCCTATGTTTCTACCGGCCAAGCTCGGCACCAATATCAAGCTCTGAGCGATCAGCTGATGTAGGGCAAACCAAGGCGGTATTCCATAAGAAGATCATTACGGAGTGTTTTTAAATCCCGATTTAAATGTATTCTTTATGATTAATTGATTTAAACTATTCAAGATGGTGACAATTGCTATTCCCTTGGAATATTTCCTTTCCTTTTTGTATGAAAAGTGTTAAGTATCACTATATATGTGTAATATTTGGATGTGTTTACATATCAGTTAAGCGTTACGGTGGCGTGATTAGGACTTACATGCTTAACACAATAATTACCACTTTTCTATACACTAAAACTACGTACTATGAACACTACGCTATAAATCACACATTTACAAAGGCATTAAGATGAAAATAACAATGAAAAATCACTAGTTTAGATATTTCACTCGCTGAATTGAAACCACATGTTACTTCTGCATGTTAGTAAAATATAAACAAACAGGGGTGCCATGCTTGTACTACTACGATAAACACAAATGCGAATTCCTAAATGTAAATACATATTACAAATACGGTACATAATATATTTAAACTATCAAAGTATACATGTGTGGCAGATATAAATTGAGTACTATTTGAAAGAGGTACAACGTTCTCTCCGTCAGTTCAAATTAAAATAGGTTAGGAGCGCGCAACTGTGAGCTCGCATCCACGAGATAGTGGGTTCGAACCCCACTGTCGGCAGCCGTGAAGGTGGTTTTCCGTGGTTTCCCATTTTCACACCAGGCTATAGATTAATTAAGTCCACGGCCGATTCCTTCCCATTCCCAGGCTTTTCTTGTCCCATCACCGCCATAAGACCTGTCTGTGTCGGTGCGACGTAAAGCAACTAGCAAAAAAAAGCAAATTAAATATTTCCTAACACGACGTAATTGTATTGATTACGTAGTAAACAAGTGACTGTCAGCATGTCCAGGTGTACTTCTACGACAAATACACCGCGAAATACTTGAATATCCAGCGAAAAACACACAGTAAACTTATCATTATGCCATTACAGGAGAAGTGGGCTTTAAATGGCTTTTAAATGTCCTGCGGGCTCATATTAAATGGCTTCTACAAGCTTTAAACCAGCTGGAATGACTAAAATAAAAAAAATTTCTGAAAGAGGAAGAATTGGGCTATTTTTGTATGAATAAAAAGAAGAACCGAGGTTTTGGCTCAAAATACGAAAAATTCAGTCATACCTCCCCTTAAGAATGCATAATTTCGTGACATACATGTATACAATTTACAGCAATGTTTCCAGAAACTGTTTTTCACACGTATTGTGTTACCGATCGCTAATTGCATGTATACAGCACCTACGTTAATATTTCTCGGCCGTTATTATACTCTCATTTATATTGCTATCCCGGAGATTGACCTCGGAATGACGTGTCAGTTTTCCCAATGTCCTTATGATTTGAGTAAACATGTCCCTATATTTTAATTATTCCAATGCGCCATTAATTGCGATTTAAAATTGATGATATTATCATTGCTTCCCCATAAGGAGAGCTCAAGGATGGGTACACCAACATGGCGGACCGCGCGCTCAATTTGGCGTACTTTCTCCTGCAGCGGAGAGCTGCCATCAGCGATCCATGTATAGAGATCACTGAGGTGCCCTCAAGGGACAGCAGGTTACACACAGCAATGATAAGTGCATTCCATTATATTTCTAAACATGAAAATCAGACGTGTTGCATTAATATGTAAACTTAACATTGTAATTAGAATTTTTCAGCATGTATTTTGATATCTGTACTAACATGTAGGTGACGCAATATGCGTGTTTCAATGGGGTAAAATTTCTTTATTAATCTGATTTCTTTGTCTCCTGTGATTTTTGGTTAATCACAAAGTTATTCCGTGGGTTTTTGCATGAGGTAGTATATAAAGCCCTATAGTGTGTTACGTTTGAGTGAAGCATTCGTAAGGGTTGAGTTAGATAATTCAGCGGACTTCATAATCCATTCCCATTTCAATCAGCTGACATATCTTCTCAATTTAAAAAGAAATAGGTTATTCAATGCTTCACAGTTTAATGCATGCATACAGTTATTCTCCCCTTTAGTGTTAAGGATGCTGGATACTGGAGAGAGGAGAGATGATTCGAGGTGCGAACTAAGGACCTTAGGTAGCTACGTGAGTGAGTGTTAAGTTAACAACCTGTTGATTAGGATTCTCAAGGTGTAAATAACGTGGATTTGAGGTACACGTGTGTGAATACGAAGGGCGAAACGGTATATGTGAAAATTATTAAGGTGACAGATTTAAATATAAAAAATAATAATAATAACAATAATAATAATTAATAATGAGGAATAAACCAATAATGATTATGGTTGAAGCATTGAGAGAAAATTATATTTTAATGTATCGATAAATGATTATATGCCAGAGAATACGAGGATTGAACTAAGGATTACGTATTTAGATTTGGGTGAAGGTGAAAGTGATCGCCCAGCTGGCGGTAGCAGGCTGTTCTTAGAGAGAGATTAATGGTCTTCATGATGAATGACAATAGGGGAAACGACAGACCCAATTGGCTGGTCTCGTCAAGTTCTGTCAAATGCTCGCAAGAGACACATTAAAACGTTTACCATTTTCACATTGTACTGAATATTGTAACGGACTCTTCACCTCACCGGCAACTACTGTTATCAACCTCGCCACGCACATAACCTTTTTCTACAATTAATATGGACTTACCTTCATCTGGATACACACCGCATTTTCTCTTCAACTGGAATTTACATACTTATGTGGATTTGCACACATCATACCTTGCACGAACTCTGCCTTATCCACCTTTACGACCGACGAAAAACTAACCTCCCTTTCGCTGCCTGACGTCATGTGACATCGTCTGCTTTGTCACGCATACTCCACTAACTTCTGGAATATTCCAGACATATGTCTCATTATTCCACACTATAAATACCCGGCCTTCCTCTGAATGTGTTGATTAGCGACATGTGCCCTGGACTCTCCATTTTTGGGCAGAACTACTTGGTTCAAGATGAGGTATGACAAACTAAAAATGTCCTTATTGTAAATAATGCTGTGTTGCATTTGGAGCTATTTTATTTGCAAATTTTGACTGGGAGCAGTGCATTTCCAGGCCGAGATTTTACTTGCATTTTCAATTTCAAAGCCTCTATTGACTATCCAGTGACTGTTTGCTTTCAAAATGTGCGTGTGGTATATCCGCAACTCTGCGACTCCTATACACACTTGTGGTTAATGCTTCACCATGTATGTTTTGGTACACTTGGAAACTGTTTCATTATTGTATACAGTGACTTAAGCCAGTAGGACAATCTTTATTTGTGCCTATTTCGGGTGTTAATTGAAGAGGTGGCAACTTTCACATGACATTAGACTTTGCTTAGTAGACTTCATGTTGGTATACTTCAATCTGGTAACTGCGAACATTCTTTCTTATTCTCGTTGTTCAACATTTTTCTTTAAACTGTATTCATCCCCTTTTTGTCCATCCCTTTCCTCTCCTGGCCCCTTCTTTTTATTTGCTTCCATTTTCTTGAATATTTTACTCTTGATGTAACTATTTGTATTATTTCTGGTTGGGAAAATTCCGTATTTGTACTGACTTCTATTCTTCTAATATTGTAAAAGTTTGATTTGATTTTTCTAATATATATATATATTTCCAAATTTTTATCTTGGTTTCTCATCTAATTTTCACCTGTCATGTCCCTTATTTCTCCTGCCGTTTTTTTTAATATTTTTTGAAAATTATCTAGCATAGTTTCCACTGCGCTATCTGCGCTTACTCTGGAATGTTTATTAGGAGAAGCCCTTTTACCACGGCCTCAATTCTCAATTTGGCATTTTTCTCATCGCGTAAATTTATTCCCTACTGTTTGTAAGTACTCGGTGTCGCCGATACTTTGGATTTCCCTTGGCTGGATTTATGAATAAATATATTCACATATGCATATACCCCCATTGAGGGGTCTTACACATGGTAGCAGAGTATAAAGTCGCAGTTTACTACCACTCTAAATCTTCACCCTGTTACTGCCTTAGTTCTTTTGTTTCTTTCTTCTGAGGTTTAGTGGTTTTCCTCGCTAGACCTTGCTTTTCTTTTTGTCATCTCTTTCAACATGGCTTATTTTTCTGATAATTTTTCTCCTTATACTTCAGACACTTCAGACATTTCGTTTGATCCCCATTTCAATTTTTCGGATCCAAATCCTTTTACTAATATGTCTTATAATCCTTTTCTCCCTTGTAATTCTGATCTTACTTCCACGTCTAGTACTCTTACTACTACTGTTTCTTCTAGTTCATCCTCTGAACCTTTACCAACCCCGCCTCAACCTAACACTCCTCTCTATCCTGATCTTTCTCTTTTTACTGCCGAATCCAAACTTCCACTTAATCAAGCACCTCCGCCTTCTCCCCATAAAACTCAACCAGCACAGCATTATTCTCCCGATTTGCGCACTCCACCACCATCCCCTTCTCAGCAATATTTTTATGAATCTCCATATCATCACACCCCTTCTTCACATCAACCACTTAATTTCCATATTTTGACTAAATGTCTCGATCAGGTACCCCTCATTCAGTCTACTGATCCTGATACTTTGACACAGTGGCTTTTTTTAGTTCGCAAATTTCTACAGACGGACTTGGCTCCATTTTCCCAATTGCTTTCGTTGCTTTATCCAAAAACCTCTGGTCATCTTAGTAATTTTTGGCTCCAGTATATGAAGTCTTCTCATGATTGGGCTCATTTTCGCTCGGTTTTACATACTTATTTTCTGCCTTATGAAATTAGACAACAGCTGAGTAACAAATATATCAGACGTCATCAACGTCCAGAGGAATCAGCTTACGATTATCTTGACTCCATTATTGGCTATTCTGATGTGTTAGCTATTGCTCAACATCCCCAGGAAATTATTTCTCTTATTCGATTTTATGCCTCTCCAGCTTTCCGCCAAATCATCAATCCCTTTACGCCACCCACTACTATTCCTCAGCTTTACCATATTGCTCAACTAGATATTCTAAATACCCGTAGCAATTTTTCTTATTATTCGTCTACCCCACCTCCCCAGTTTAACACATCAACAACTCGCATGCCTTCTACCACTCGTTCACCTTCTCAGAGTGATATTTCTCGCCTTCGCTGTTATCGGTGTCAGGCTATGGGGCACCTCGCACGAAATTGTACCAATTCTACCTTGGGAAACTTCAATTCCCGTCGTCAGTAGGCAGCTCACGACCTCTTGGGCAAAATCTGCCTTATGTTTCCTCAACTTTCTCGCCTGCTACTAAATCACAGTCGTATACTCTTGTACAGGTACATAACATTCCCTCCTTAGCCTTCTTAGACTCAGGTTCTGCAATTTCCCTCATCAGTTTCTCCTTTTTTCAGCAACTTTTACAAACGCATCCGCATCTTCAATTGCGCCCTTCTACCATCAGATGTCTTTCCATATCTCAGCACACTCTTGAAATCATGGGTCACCTAAAACTTAATGTTAAAATTTCCCAATTTTCTTGGCCGTTTGAATTTCAAGTGGTTAATAATTGTTCACTTCCTGTTATTCTGGGATATGATTTTTTTGCTCATACTGGCCTTATTTATAATACTCCTATGGCCTCTATCTCTTTCTTTTTCAATCCACACGTTCAAATCCCTTTGGTAGACCCCCTCGATTTCCCTATGAACCATGTATTCAGTCATCAGCATATTTATGCCACTGCTCCCCAACTAGATGCAATCGAGGCCTTGAAATCTGAATTTGCCGATGTTATCACAGATACTTTAGGCTCCGTTGTTAATTATCAGGCTCACATTGATTTACTTGATGAAACACCTGTTCGTTCGTCTCCTTACCATCTTAGCCCTCCTCGGATGGCCAAAATGGATGACATTATTCACAAAATGCTTCTGGATGGTACCATTGTCCCATCTTCTTCCAATTATGCCTCTCCGGCCTTTCTTGTCGACAAGCCTGATGGTTCTTCGCGCCTGGTAGTTGATTACCGTAAATTAAACTCCAAAATCCTCTGACTCCTATCCTATTCCTAAAATGCAAAACGCTTTCCACTTTTTTTCTAAAGCTAAATATTTTTCTCTTTTAGATCTCAATTCTGCTTACTACCAAATCCCCTTGGACTCTCGGAGCAGTCGCCTTACTGCTTTCATCACCCCAAATGGCCTCTTTCAGTTCACAAAAGTTCCTTTTGGATTGAACTTGGGGTCACAAATCATGCAGAGATTAGTGGATTCCTTATTCTCAGATTTCAAGTACAAATTTCTCTATCCTTATATTGATGACCTTTTAATCTTTAGCCCAGATTTTGAGTCCCACATGTCGCATCTACACCAAGTTCTTTCCAGACTACGTTCTATTGGTCTGACAGTTAACCCCTCTAAAATTTCTCTAGCTCAAACTTCTATAAAGTTCTTAGGTCACATTGTGTCATCTCAGGGAGTAGCTGTCGATCCCGAACGTACTTCTGCTATCTCTAATATTCCACCTCCCAAAAATCTCAAACAAACACGCACCTTTTTAGGCATGGTTTCTTTCTACCACCGGTTCATTCCTAACTTTTCTCACATTGCTGAGCCTCTCAATTATCTGAAACGTAAAAATGTCCCTTTCATTTGGACTCAATCTCAACAGGACGCCTTTCTTCAGCTTAAGTCTCTTTTGATGCATGCTCCCATTCTTCAATTTCCTGATTTCTCCCTACCTTTTGAAATACATACTGATGCTTCCAATCTTGCTGTTGCTGGTGTTCTAACTCAGGTTGTTAATGATGTTCCTCTACCTATCGCCTATTTCAGTCGACTTCTTTCTCCTACTGAGAGAAAATATTCTATCTTCGAGCGTGAAGCCTTGGCTTTATTAAATTCCATTGAACACTTTGCAGAGTATTTGGAACATAAAGAATTTCTTGTCAAGACAGATAATCAGGCTCTCTCATGGTTGTTACATAACGCACCTAAAATTGGTAGAACTGGCCGTTGGCTCATGCGATTGTCCAGATTTAAGTTTTCCCTTAAATTTATTTCTAGCACTGAGAATTCTGTAGCTGACGCTCTTAGTCGCTTATTTGACACTTCCACTCCTCAGTCAAGTACTACTGACGATTTACCCCCGAATCTTTCTATGATGCCTTCATCTTCCTCCATTCATGCGGTTCTTTCGTTAACAGACTTTCCTCTTTCCTTTCAATCCTGTCAGTCGCATCAGCTCACCGATCAGTTCTGCATCCAACTCAAACAATCCATCTCTGATCCCTCTTATCAGGGTCCCTTTACTATTTTTAAAGATCTCTTGGTTTACAAACCCACTAAGAAAGCTTCTCCTAAAGTGGTGCTTCCTCAGGCTCTTCAACCCATGATTTTACAATATTATCATTCCTCCCCTGTGGGCGGGCATCTAGGCATCACTAAAACGTACAACCGTATTGCCTCTCTTTTCTTTTGGCCTCAAATGCGCAAATCTATTCGCACTTTTGTTCAAACTTGTGAATTGTGTCAAACATCTAAACCTTTAAACATAAAGTCTGCTGGTCTTCATTCTGCCCTGCCACCCACTCATCCTGCCCAAACCTTTTTCATTGATCTAGTTGGACCCATAGTTCGTTCTTCTCGTGGCAACTTGTACATTTTTACCTTGTTGGATGCCTTCTCAAAATTTCTAGTCCTTCGACCCTTACGGAAATTCTCTACTAAGATCATCATTAATTTACTCACTGAACAAATCTTTCCTATTACCGGTTTGCCTGCTAATATCGTTTCTGATAATGCTTCTATTTTTACTTCAAGTGTTTTTTTTAATATGTGCTTTCAGCTGGGTATCAAGCGTATCTTGACTTCTCCCTACCACCCTCAGTCCAACACCGTGGAAAGGTATCACCGTAATCTCAAAGTTGCTTTATCTATATTTCATAGTTCTTTCCAGAAAGACTGGGATTCTCATCTTTCTTCTTTGGCGTTAGCCTTTAATTCTAGTATCAATAGTTCTACTGCTCAGACTCCGGCTAAGCTTTTTCTTGGTCGTGATCTTCAAACTCCTCTTTCTCTAACCTGGGATCTGCACAACCTCCTTGAATCTTCTGATCAGCCATCCTCTTCATCACTCTGGAAAGACGCCTTTGATCAATTGTTAAAAGCTCAACAGGTCCACAAAAAAGCTTATAATGCTCGGCATAAGCCATCCACTTTTAAAATTGGTGATTTAGTCCTCGTTGCTAATCATCCACACAGCTCGGCAATTAATGCCACTTCTGCCAAACTTGCTCCTCGATGGCTTGGACCATACCGTATTTTGTCTTTCCCTACTCCTGTCACTGTATATTTGCAATCTACTTCTGATTTGTTTGATACTAAAAAACTTCATTTAAATCAGCTCAAGCGCTTTCATTCTTGAAAACTTTCATATCTTGATTTTCTTTTCTTTTGCCCTGTGGTTTTCTTTTCTTGTTATTACCTCCTCTTCTTTCTGCTTTTTTTTCTCTCTATTCTCCATCTGGTCTGGTAATGTCTATTGCTCCCAGTGTTATTTATTTTTTTTGTTCCTTGCTTTTTCTTTGTTTGTCTGCCTCATCCCCCCATTCTTTTCTTTCCCTTTATGGAATTTCCTTTTTTTTCTCCCTCCACACAGGTTTCTCCAGTCTCCCTCCCAGCCAATTGGCACAGGTTGTAATGGGAGTGTACATACAACTTCCCAACCATTTTATTTTTCTCTTTTGTAATTGTTCTTAAATTCTTTAAATTTTCTTGTCATTTGTGATATTTATATTTATATTTCTATGTTAATTTATCACTACCCTTTTCTCCTTACCCTTTCCCTTTGCTAACGCGTTAGCTCTTTTCTTGTTTCCTTTCCTCCTCTACCTTTTTCTATTTTCTATTTCTCTATTTAGGCATGTTTATTGTGTTTGGACATTTTTCTGCCGCCTCTTGTTTTGTTTTGCAGTATTTTTTCTCTTTGATATACCGTTGCGGCTGCTATCGACCCCCGCTCCAGCTCATGGAAGGGCCCTCCATTGCTGTTCCTGGGGCCGCCTCGCCGTCGCCATTCAACTGTATCTTCCGCTTCTCGTCTTCCACCAGCCGTCTTCATTTATCTCCAGCTGCTTCAACAACTACAAAAAAAAAATCCTTTGGATTTTTTTCTGGTGCCCGGCGGATGATGTAACGGACTCTTCACCTCACCGGCAACTACTGTTATCAACCTCGCCACGCACATAACCTTTTTCTACAATTAATATGGACTTACCTTCATCTGGATACACACCGCATTTTCTCTTCAACTGGAATTTACATACTTATGTGGATTTGCACACATCATACCTTGCACGAACTCTGCCTTATCCACCTTTACGACCGACGATAAACTAACCTCCCTTTCGCTGCCTGACGTCATGTGACATCGTCTGCTTTGTCACGCATGCTCCACTAACTTCTGGAATATTCCAGACACATGTCTCATTATTCCACACTATAAATACCCGGCCTTCCTCTGAATGTGTTGATTAGCGACATGTGCCCTGGACTCTCCATTTTTGGGCAGAACTACTTGGTTCAAGATGAGGTATGACAAACTAAAAATGTCCTTATTGTAAATAATGCTGTGTTGCATTTGGAGCTATTTTATTTGCAAATTTTGACTGGGAGCAGTGCATTTCCAGGCCGAGATTTTACTTGCATTTTCAATTTCAAAGCCTCTATTGACTATCCAGTGACTGTTTGCTTTCAAAATGTGCGTGTGGTATATCCGCAACTCTGCGACTCCTATACACACTTGTGGTTAATGCTTCACCATGTATGTTTTGGTACACTTGGAAACTGTTTCATTATTGTATACAGTGACTTAAGCCAGTAGGACAATCTTTATTTGTGCCTATTTCGGGTGTTAATTGAAGAGGTGGCAACTTTCACATGACATTAGACTTTGCTTAGTAGACTTCATGTTGGTATACTTCAATCTGGTAACTGCGAACATTCTTTCTTATTCTCGTTGTTCAACATTTTTCTTTAAACTGTATTCATCCCCTTTTTGTCCATCCCTTTCCTCTCCTGGCCCCTTCTTTTTATTTGCTTCCATTTTCTTGAATATTTTACTCTTGATGTAACTATTTGTATTATTTCTGGTTGGGAAAATTCCGTATTTGTACTGACTTCTATTCTTCTAATATTGTAAAAGTTTGATTTGATTTTTCTAATATATATATATTTCCAAATTTTTATCTTGGTTTCTCATCTAATTTTCACCTGTCATGTCCCTTATTTCTCCTGCCGTTTTTTTTAATTTTTTTTTGAAAATTATCTAGCATCGTTTCCACTGCGCTATCTGTGTTTATTCTGGAATATTTATTTGAAGAACCCTTTTTACCACGGCCTCAATTCTCAATTTGGCATTTTTTTCATCGCGTAAATTTATTCCCTACTGTTTGTAAGCACTCGGTGTCACCGATACTTTGGATTTCCCTTGGCTGGATTTATGAATAAATATATTCATATATGCATATACCCCCATTGAGGGGTTTTACAATATCCACATGCCAATAATTTGTTATCATCACTACTGTTCTCTTCATGATTCCATAGGTGAAGTTTTCCTCCAACTTTTGTAGTTAAATAAGACCGTAGTAGGGATTTTCAGATAGCACCGCGAAGTCAAGCTAGAGCGGTTCGATACCCGATCGGTATCACGTCCCTGGATCAACACCAGGATACCTAAAAAGGGTTACAGTTTAAGAAAGCATTATAGTGTGTGGATTGTATGATGTGTTTATGTATTTACAGGTAAATGCTTGATTTTTGTGTGCTTATATTGTATGTACTGTATTATGTTAGTATATGGTGTTTTACTGTGATTTACAGGATACTGTCGTCGTGTGTCCGCTTTTCAAAATATTAGAATGAGGTATCACCCCGGAGAAATGCGTATATGTCAGAGTGTGATGTATAATTATTGTGATAGAGTTTATTAGCGACAAGCGACGACAAGTTTGTCATGATAGAGTAAATATGCGGAACTGTTTTTCACAAATTGTCCTAACACAACGACTACACCATAAAATAGTATTTTTCACACGAGGATGCCATCCTTTTCATATAATCTTGTGTTGTTATGTAATAATATGGGGCATATCCATGGCTACCGATATTTAGATTCCTATTAATCAAGAAGTGAAATGTATATGTGCACTGTTAATGAGTTAATTTGGGAATGCTAGAATGAGGTTCAGAAAGGACAGATAAGGGACATTGAAGGTATTACCCATCTAATTAATTTTAGTGTTTAAAATTGCCACGTAGGCAATAATATGGCATTTCTCGTGTGTAAAGATATTTTCATGTGACTCAATCAGTTATTAAGATTATATATTTCATATGGGAACAATCCATTGTTATTTTATATAGTAGCGTATTCCTCTCACCAAATAGCTCCTTATGGAAACTTTCCTCACTTAACACGCAGAGCAGCGGCGACAGCGTGAAGTGCTGCCATCTAGCGGCTCAAGGGGAACACTAACAGAACGCGCTATTAAACAACTACACATTCGACTTCGAACCCAACGAAATACAGATTTTAAGACATTTGCGTCGTTCTTGTAACATAATATAGGGAAGTAAAGCGGTAGAAGTTGATCTGAAAGAACAAGTAATAAGAATAAAACATATGTATCATCAAATTAAAACATTCGATCGTCATGTTATGACTAGGGCCTACATTCTCAAAAGCAAATCACACAAATATCTTTTCAAATTAATATTTTACTTTAAAAAGTCTGTGTTGAATCATTGGTTCTATTCACTTGTGCGTTTATAGGAACGTTGTAAAACTTGAGTCAGTAATTTCATACAGCTGTTGCATGTGCCTTCACTACATTCATTCAATGACAAAAAGTGTCAGTTAATTTTCTTCTAATTCCATGTGTGCTTTCTAACAAAGACTGACAAAAACCATCTTCAAATGTTCCTGATATTTTAGCACCTACCCCGACGATTAGGGGCGCGCGGCTGTGACCTTGTATCCGGGAGATGGTGGATTCGAGCCCCACTGTTGGCAGCCACAAAGATGGTTTTTCACACCAGGCAAATGCTGGGGCTGTACTTAAGGGCAAGCGCGCTTCATTTCCACTCCTAGGCCTTTCCAATTCCAGTGTCGCCATAAGACCTATCTGTGTCGGTGCGACGTAAAGCAAAACTGTAAAAAAGAATTAGCACCTAACTGTCCCCCACGAATATTGTGAAACAACATTTTAGAATTATCATACTTCATTTCTATGTGCAAATTCCCCATGCTATAAACATTATCATGAGATAACTATACATCGCTACACTCAGCACCGGGAAATTTGCTACATGCCCAGACCATGGCATAATGGTCTGCATTTTCTTTTGGTCATCAGAATTTCATCTAAATCTGCTTTTCACAGTCCACTGATTACACCTAAAATCGATTAAATACATAGGTTTAATAACAATATTTTAAAGAAAGCATGTTAGAATACAGGCACGTAGGCCTATACTCAGCACTTTGTTGTTAGGAAATTTGCAAAATGACTTGCGTTCACTTTGTCTTTTGTAATTAAAACACCCATACATAGCACAAATAACGTCTCTTCCTGCCATTTCCAAATTAGTGATACATAAGAAACATAAAACGACCTGAAATATAAATGAGGCACCTGTAACATACACAGCCGACAGCAGTAGCAAGTGTAGTTAGCCCCTCGAACCGCTAGATGGCACGCAGAAGCGGTGTCACCAGTTTCTGGCAGGAGTTTCCACTATTATCATATTAAAATATTTACTCTTACTTATAGCACTCATTTTTCAATATATTTAGATTAAGTGCCCACTTTACAGAAAGAACCATTGATCCGTATGGTCTTGAGCCTAGCTTTTGTGAAAGTAAAGAGGATGGGACTTCGATGCCCGGGTCTGATCTCCGAAGTTCACCATCCAGAATATTTCCATCCAACACGATATTTGTGAAAATAAATTTTATATTCAGCACTCTGACGATCCCGGAACAGGTGCACTCGTTACCCGATGAATTTTCATCAGCTTCGTCAATGTTATTTTATTTATTTATTTCAACTCATCTAAATATCTTCCAAGATCCACCTGCAAATTATATGTACGGTCGGCTTATCATCTTCATAACAAACAATTTATATAAGTCATGCTGGATTTAACAATATATGTTAACTTAAAACATATCTCAGATAATATACATAATGGTACAACGGGGCCGTATGGAAGAGTAGCAGCTCTTTAAAAAAATTCTTGGTCCAGGTGGCCAGGCTGGTAGTACCTTGTAACGGCCCGTTACTGTGGTTACGACGAAGTCCTCAACATAGGAGTTCTTCGGTAGCGCGAACTTGGCGGAAGAGGTGACAACTGTCTTCATGGGAACGGTAGAAATCATCCCCAGTTTTCCCTGACTGCCGTAAGAGATGAATAACAGGGAATCCCAAGGGATCTCAACTCGGGAGAATAGGTTGTTGACCGTTGGGTCCTAACTGTGTCTGATATTGTTTC
Source organism: Anabrus simplex (assembly GCF_040414725.1). Lineage (NCBI taxonomy): Eukaryota > Metazoa > Arthropoda > Insecta > Orthoptera > Tettigoniidae > Anabrus > Anabrus simplex. Next base: position 250,244,920 of record NC_090269.1, read on the forward strand.
CATATACTTGTGCCAGGCTCTTCACTTTCATATTTCCTATCCGACCTTCCTTGGTTAATTGTTGTTTCCCTACAAGCCCTACGGTGTTAGGTTTGCAAGGTCTAGGGGATCTTTTATTTTCACGACATTTATGGTTCTTCACTTTCTTTTGTCGATGCCTACATTCTTCGAAGTGTTGGCTTCTTCCTTTTCCCCTCTTCTGATTAGTGTAAGATAGAAGAGTTGCCTATTTTCCAGGCCACATTTTGAGCAGACTAAAGCGGAAGAGAGGATATAGGCCAGGGGAAGAAGCGGATGAGAATGGCTGCGCCGACGGCGTTGTCACATGCTAAGAGAGGGGCAAGAGGGAACGCGTTTCATGCCTTCTGTCAGCATGAGTTACGGCAACAGTGCAACCAACGCGGAGCTGCCATAGTTATTCAGTAGATGTTTTGACCACGTGGGTGGAGTTACTGTCATATTAGTTTAAAACAGCAGTGGCAGTATGGGACTCCACTAATACGAATACGTTAACGCATTCATTCTTTCAAACGTGCTCAAATTACAACCGGTGAACTGTCCTGTGTATTAGTCTTGAAGTACAACTCTCAATCACGCGCCGATTAATTCGGTAACCAAGGCGAGTGTGACTAGGCAATGACGTTACTTCCTCTTTAGCCTGTTCAAAAGGTGGTGCGGAGTATAGTTGAACTTCCTCTCAATACAACCACCACTTTTTCCTGGTCTAAGTCTGCCTGCACACGTACCACTGTGGCTCTTGAGTGATTCAGCTGTGGTTAAAATCGACCACTCTTAAACACAATTACGTGGTTCTTTATGGTTCTTTGAATTTCGTATCGACCCCAATCCAACCATTACGCACCGGTAAGTACAGAGTACTGAAATGGATTTCGAAGAGGAAACATTTGCTGTTGCTTTCCTTACGTCGACGAAGAGGGTTTATTGGATCCAACCTATTATACAGGACTGAAAGTCAGATTAATGTATTGTATCAGTCTTTGGGAATGTGCGATGACAAGTTTTTAATTAATTAATTAATAATTAATAGACCGGAAATACATATTACCGGCTGGAAACAAAGGGAACGACTAAAGTGAGAGGGTGTGCGCGAGGTTCGCAGCACTTTCACTGGCGTGTGATTTGCGTGTGGTTGCAAAGTGGTACATGTGAATTGCGTTCGACCAATGCCAGCGAAGTTTATGTGGGTGATACCGCCCACTGATTGTGACAATAGTTGATCTTGACTGCAGAGACTCGTACGTGTGATGACAAGATTGCATTTCCATAATAGCTTGAGACCTCCCACAGCCAACCACTGTGGTGTGGTTGTAGTGAGGTTGCGAAGTGATACTTGTGAAGGCAGCCTTAATAAAGAAGACGGTTGCGAGGCGTCTGTACCCACATAGAGCTGCTCCAAACAGCGTCTGTACTCACATTGGGCGGCAGATTATTACGAGTGGATTGTTCACAGGTCCAATCTCACCTAGGAATGCCCCCAGTAAATAATTTTGAAACTGAGAAATATGGAATGATAATCCACGTGACTTGACTGATAGCGGCGTGACGAGTTTTCCGGGTTTGTAGATATGAAAGGAGATACCGGCCAGGAACTGGTGGGGACAAGGTGGCACTTTGAAATTGCGCGACTGGTCAACAAACAACTGAAAAACGATTAGAATTGCTACGTGGAAAGTAGAAACAATGTTATAATCAGTAAAAGTTGAGAAATATCACCTTGGACATGGAAAGAGTGAAACTCGTTGTCTTCGGAATGTGCAGACCAGATGGACAGGCAATGGGTAATGTAGAACTGAAGGAGCAACGATATATTACTCGGATAGCTCTGAAGTTGACCCTAATCGTCGAATTGTTGTAGCCATTCTAGTGTCTCAGCGCTTGGTCAAGTGCATTTCCAACTTTGTGCCAACTCGGACCGTTATATGATCCTTCAGCTAAGAGGCATTTGAAATCCATCAGATTAACCCAGGTCTACACACCAACTGCTGATAAATGGAAAGAGGAGAGAGAGTTCTATGAACAAATAGAAGAATCATGGCATAAGTACGGTTGTGGAAGGTCTGAAGGCAAAAATTGTTCACTGGAAAACTGGGGAGATTGTATATCCATACGAACGAAGGCACAGAGACATGTATTGCACGTAAGCATTGGGAAATAATTATTTCTGATTATACTAGACATATTTGCGAAATTAATAATTAGTTCGATAGCAGGAGATTCGGGTTTAGGAAAGGTTATTTCACTGAAGCTCAACTCATAGGATTCTAGCAAGATATAGCAGATGTCTTGGTTTTAGGAGGTCAAATGGACGGATCCGCGATTTATCTAAGGCATTTGATAGGGTAGATCATGGAAGACTGCTGGAAAAATTAGTGCTGTTGGACTAGACAAAATAGTGATGGAATGGGCGGCTTTATCTCTAGAAAATATAACTCAGATATTTACAGTAGGCGAAGTATTATCTGATCCTATAATCATTAATACCGGTACGGAAATTCCTCGAGGCAGTATTATTGGATATTTATGTTTCCTTATCTGCATAACTTATATGTGAAAAGAACTGAGATAAGGCTTTTTGCGGATGATGTAAAGCTGTATAGAGTAATAAAAAAGTTCCACAATTGTGAGGTACTGCAAAAATAACCTCGACAATGTTGTGAGATGGACAGCATGGGATGATATAATGATGAGTGGGGTTAAAGGTCAGGTTATGAGTTTCACTAATAGGAGAAGTTCTTTCAGTTTTAATTACTGCGTTGATGGTGTGAAAGTTCCTCATAGTGATAACCATAAGTACCTAAGTGTTAATATAATAAAAGATCTGCATTAGGGTAATCATATAAACGTGATGGTAAATAAAGAGTACAGAACTCCGCACATTGTTAGGAGAAATTTCACTATATTCTGTTCACTTTACATTATAATATGGCCGTCTTTCACAAAAACTCTAATTGTTTATTGTCTCATGACCTAGAACGAAATTGTAATTGTTTATAATCTATTACCAATGGCATAATTCGAATAGTTAGCATTAAGATTACTACTGTATAATTAATACGTCAGCTGTGTTACTAAATCTCTTTCCTGTCTTTCCTACATCGCTGCTTCCCGCACGCCTCAAACCATTTCCTCGTCTTCTCCGGCTGCGAGAAAGCAGTGCAAAGTGTGGTGACGTCAGAGAGCTGAACTCATCTTTACTTCAAGTATGTATAAGCAATACATGATACAAAACTGCGAGCCAGAATATTACGGATTATTTGTGTTTTATCTATCAGTAGACCTATTAATAAACTTTATAATTAAGGGGTTAAAACTCATTAATCGAAGGCACTACCTCGCTCGTACAGTACACGAACTTGAACAGTGAATAAAAATATTATCTATACAATTTAACTAGACATACCATCAGAAGTACTGCATTGCCGTATCACTTGTATCGTCACAAAAGTATCTTGCCGCGTGGGAACAGGTTCAACTGAATCTTCTTCATCATTCCCTTCATCATCAGATGAGGCAACGACATGATTTTCTATAACTTTATATGATTAAAGAATTTCTAAAGTGAGTTTAACAGCCGTTTTAATCTCACGGACACTTCAATACATAAACGGCAGCACGAAACTCATGTCCACCGATATGTAAGTGTGAGGGAGAAGGAGTAACAACATGGCGGTCATGGTACAAGAGTATGGATACCAGAAGCTCGGGTAAAAAGACAAATACTTTGTAAAAACCAGCAAGTAAAGGGTGTAATATTTCATAGGTTGAAGAGCCCATACAATAGAAGTGACGCTATTTATTTATTCTTTTACAATTTGATTTACATCGCACCGACATAGATACGTCTTATAGTGACGATGGGATACGAAAGGGCTAGGAGTTAGGAGTGGCAAGGAAGTAGCCGTACCTGGTGTGAAGATGGGAATCCACGGGAAACCATCTTCAGGGGCTCGAACCCACTATCTCCCGACTGCAAGGTCACAGCTATGGAAATTTAACTTTACTTCAACGTATTACAGAAAATTATACAAAGTAGTCCAAAAATGAAACGTAACAGGCGGTACTCGAGCGCAATATATAAAGTAATGTTTACAGGTTTCATTAATGGGATATACAAAGACCTGAGGAAAAACCGTGTTATACGAGATAGTGTAATAAGCGCGTGCGTTTTATCGGGGTTTTGCTACACTCAAGGACCACTACTATTTTAAGCCACTACGCAAGTAATGAACATGCTATTTAAAACTTGAACAACTTGACATTAAGAGAAATATAACCAGAGATAAATAACAGTTAAAATATTCACTCCTCACAGTAATAAATCGATAACTTGTGCTCAGAATCGATGCATGAGACTACACGCTGAATACGGCAAAAAGTTCAAGGGACCATTAAGAAGGTAACAGGCGTAATTTATAGCAAGTAATCAAATACAACTCCCAGATAGGACACACAACCGTACTTGTTCTATTAAATCAAGAAAAAGTGTCATATTTTACAATAAACCAATAGTAGCACGTCGATGTTATTGCATAAACCGCTAACAACACAAGTACTTAAAGTGTCTGGGTTAAACTTTTATCAAAGCGTATTTCTCGGTCGTAAACACTGGAAGAAGACTGTTCTAATCCGCGATAAGAAGATTACACCTTCAAGGCGAACCGCACCCAGCTTGTAAACAAATGAGATCATTCTAGAGCCATGGATTCCTTATGTTTTAACTTCTACTTCTGTACGACTGAAATGTTGCTAATTCATTCTATCGGCTTGTCGCGCTGTCATGGCAGCCACAGTTCGAATCCCGGCCACTGCGTGTGCGATTTTTTAAATGAAATGAAATGAAATGGTTCTGATTCCACTTGAAACAAGACGTACCGTAAATATCAACACGATATTATCAGTCATGAAAAGCTGGAGGTCGCATGAATATGAACTTTACGGTAGCGGATGTTGCTCTTGAAAGTTATGGGAAAATGCTATAAAATAAGTAAAAATTACTTACAAATAATTGAACAATCTGAATTCTTTTGACTCTGTAACAATGGTCTTTTCAAGTCATATACCGTTATTATATTCACTGCACAGTTCTTGTTTTTACAGGAAAAAATCTTGTAATGTACTTGGAAGTGTATATAATATGGACATATTTATTTGCTGTATGTAGTGCTAGGCACTTTGCTCGCAAAAAGCCAAAAAAAAATGTTTGTTTTTCGTACTTGTTACTGTTTAGAGATGTTTTTTCTCGTTTAATGTGCTGTTTTACAACAAACTTTCTCTCCGTACTCACTTTAAATATGCACAATTTCTAAACAAAGCACGTCTATTCCTAATTCATTCATTAGCTAATTTAAAAATATATTTTGTGGTAGTTTCGCTTTTGGCATTTTTTTCTTGCACAAAACTACGGTACAAACTTGGGAGGAGAAAGTTAATTGTTGTTTCCTATCCCTTCCCCTTTAAATTTGTACTTGGCCATGAAGTACGCGAGGGTGAATGACCGGCTGTAGGGGCGGGTGTGCGGAGGCTGGTGCATTCCTTGTGCTTGAGACAAGTTAAGGAATACTTTATCCAAATTATCACAGTTCTGTATTGCGATTCTGCACATATCTTGGGAACGCAGGACTCACAGGTATAAATCATTTTCTTACTCTTTCTTCACTAGCAACTGCTGGTCAGTTTGATTGGTCAAGAAAGTAACTTAGCAAATTTAACCATATGTAGGCCTAACGAAAAGTTGTAACATTTACATTTTCACTTGTGGACTTTTATCAGTCTGACAATAAAGAATACATACATAAATTAAGAAAAACATTTTAAATGATCTAAACATTCTTCGTAATGCTATATATTGACCTTAAATCTTAGTGAAAAATGAAAAAATGACTGATCATCACAAATCGGCAGCAATGCAAAACAATGCAAAGTAAAAGTCTGTTATTATAGATTGTTATATCGCAGAAGTAAATTATATACCATTGAGCAACGTTCTAATGCAAAGGAAGGAATATGACATTTCAACAACATCCGCCCCTTAATGATCAAACATATCGACAGCCACATAAAGTGAAGGTGCCGTGGCTATAACCACGACATCAACAGTCACGTAAAACCAGATGTCCCGTGGCTACGACTTCTGCGATGCTACGTATTGGACTGAGTCTAAGTTAATTGTTTCCATTTGTGGTTTCCAGCAAGCTTGTATGTGAGGGTTGAAGGGAAAGGATGCCTTCCTTTTTCGGGGGGGGGGGGGGGACTTGGGGCGCTCTTCTGACTGTCGTTAATTGCACTACCGTGTATTAGAATGAATCCATAATAATGACTTTTGAGGGAATAAAAGTGCAGTAAAGAATTAATCTTGTGAGATTTTAGAGATTTTATTTTAATGATAAAGTGTAACGTACATAATAGCCTCGGTTTCCAGACAATGCCTAAATTCATCGCATTTAGTACGGATGAATATAACCCATACATACTTTGCGTCAGAGTAAACTCCAGAGGGATTTAATAATAATAATTGTACCGGGCGGTACACCCTTATGCCGCAATTTTACATCTTGCGCCAATAAATCCTCTAGAGGAGAAACCCTGAACTTTAACAACTGGATCCATTCATTAGTTTCTCAGAAGATGTCACTACCGTGAATTTTGTGATCACAAAGTTGTCAGTACTGTGTGAATTTCATCTTGTTTTATTTTCCATTGATCAAGAAGTGTGGGCATTCTCTTATAGATGTCTCTACTAAAAAAACTATGACCATGCACCCTGGTGCGAAGTGGAAGAACTTTATTTGAAGAAATTTTGTATTCGTTTGTTCTTCACTAAATTTCGTTCTTTCATTTGTGGGTTGGCAATATTAGTCTTTTCTTTCCCCCAGTTTTGAAGGTAACCAATCAATAATTTCTGTAATTAATTTTCAGCCAATCCTGTGTTTCTCCTTCGATTTTGTGTGTAACTGTGAACATTAACCAATAAAATCCTCTGGGTGTGTCTTCATTATTCATGAAAGGTCTCGAAACTTCCCCGAGGGTATAAAACTGCTGATTTTCTTGCCTCTCGGCCACTCGAACAACATCTAGCCAAGTGTATGGAAGTGTAGCAGGAGGCGGGAAGCACCTCTTTCATCCGGCAGCAGCTCTTCAATAAGGTAATGGTCGCTCAGCAGTTTAACCCGCGGGAAGGTCCGAAACATTTACCATGTAACCTATCTCTTAAACATGTAGGATTTTGTTAAAACTTCATATATCTGTAACTGTAAATCGGGGACAGAGAGTGCTTTACCCTCACGAGCTCCCCTTCATTTTGGATTTGAGGTGACTACGTTTTCGTAACCGTTTTTCTACTCTTCCTTAATATGTTAAATTTATTCTGTATACGAGTCACATCCATAGCTTGGGAATAGCCCCTGTTTCATCGGCCTAGTGCCTTTTAGGTTTTAAAATGTATATTTAGGAGTGCAAGTTCTCGCCTCCATTCATTTTGTATTTTGGGCCATTAACTTAACCTATTCTTTTTCTGCTAGGGCCCAGTAGATTGGGTACAAGATACCCCTGTTTCTTTGTAAGTGTGCCTTGAGGGCTGTTAGTGGTAAAGTCCGTTGTGGCCTTTGGTAGGCTCAGAATATCGAGAGCGGGTCAGCTCTTTTATTTGTGGTAAATGTGCCTCTAGGAGGCTTGACATTGCTACGTGGGAGCAAGTGCTCCATGTAATTAGGGGATTTCTGCCCTTTGGTAATAGGTGTTTGTGAGTTGAGAGCTCAGAAATTGTAAACATTAGGGCTTGTGGCCCAGATTGTTAAATTGTCTCTAAATCTTGGCTTTCCTGGTCTTGTGCCTGATTTGACTTGTTGCTATTTGTTAAAGTCTGAAGTTTCATGTGAAAATTGTTAAGTTTTGCTATTTTCGAAAATATAATCTTTAATACAATTTTAGTCCATATCTCAGCTTTGTAGTTAGACCCATTCCAGCCCGCACCTTCTTTCACCTCTGCATTCCACGTGTATCCCCGTAATAATAATAATAAGAAGAAGAAGAATAAGAAGAAGAATGTTATTTGCTTTACGTCCCACTAACTACTTTTACGGTTTTCGGAGACGCCGAGGTGCCGGAATTTAGTCCCGCAGGAGTTATTTTACGTGCCAGTAAATCTACGAGGCTGACGTATTTGAGCACCTTCAAATACCACCGGACTAAGCCAGAATCGAACCTGCCAAGTTGGGGTCAGAAAGCCAGCGCCTCAACCGTCTGAGCCACTCAGCTCGGCGCGGGATTTATTAAGAGCTAATGAAAAATAGCGTGGTTTCTTGTTTCACTTACGTTCGGATTAGTTTATTAGTGCGAACAGGGGGATACTTTTTAAAAAATGTGTGTGATCGTTGAGGTTGGGTTTGTTGGTCTTTTTTGCAATGCAGATGTCTAACCCTTCTTTAAAGTTCAATGATTTGCTTTTTTCTTTTTTCGATGTGTAAAATGTTCAGGTCTGTTTCTATGTGCGTGAAGCTGTGTGTGCTGTTGTATATGTGCTTTCCGAACGCTGAATGCCTATTGTATCTAACAGCATTTTTATTTTTCTTATATCTGGTATGAGAATTGCGTCTTGTTTGGCCTATATAAAACGTGGCGCTGTAATTTGGTTCTTGATATTATAGTTCATAAACTACTGATTTGGAGAAAGGGGCCTTTATCAGGATTAGGTTGCATTTTCTGATTTGTCGTTGCATTATGTTGTTTTGCTGAAGGCTATATGTAGGCATTGCTTTTTTAAACTCTTAGCTATTTTGTAGGTGATCTTGCTCACATGATTTAGATTGAGGACTATGTTTTCGTTTTTTTCAGGTGTGTTTGTTTCGGGGTTTATCACGTTGATTTCTTCTTTGTTAGTTTTATTAATCGATCTGCTGTGTCTGGGGCTGTTTTCTTTTACTATTTGTTTTGTCGTGTGTATTTCGTTTGTGAAATCTGTTCTGTTCATTTGTTTGGATTTTGCTTTGTGTATCATATCACTGTGTTATGCCCTGATATTGTGTGTGTTTTGGGGTGATTGGATTAATTGTCTATTGGCAGTGCGATGACCAAGTGGGTTCCTTGTATATATTGTAAGACAGGTTGTCACTATTCCTTCTCTTGATGATATCTAAAATTAATATTACTGTTGATTCCTGGTTCCTTTGTGAATTTCATTCAACTGTGTAGCTAATTCAGAATGTTTATTCATTAAAAAAAGCAAAATAATTCAAAATATATGAAAGACATTTACAAGAAATTTGGCATTTTGTTGCATATTATTTATATAAACAACGTGCTTTAGACAATTTTCTTTGTCACAAACCATTTAAAAATACTTCATAGTTCAAACATTAGAAAAATTCGTATGAAGGACAATGATTAAGAAAAACATATTATTTTATCTTCCAGTATTTAACGCAAACAAATAATAATAATAAGAAGAGGACGGTTTCAATGTGTGGGCTTTTTTAGTTAAGGTTGTCCATTCTTCGTCCTGTCACAGTACCGTAAATGTCCTCCTCTGGCGTTGTTCAGGTCACTGATACGCTGTGGCATGCTTGACGTCTTCTTGAAGCAGTCCTTCCTATTCCATCTGGCAAGACTAGTGAGGTCTGAAAGTGTCTGTGGACGTTGTGGTCGATCAAAAAGAGCTGTTTTAAGCCTGTCCCACGCATACTCAATGCAGTTCATGGCCGGTGAATTAGCTGAAAAGTCATATGATTGACATACGCTTCTCTCATGAAGTCCTAACTGATGCACTTCAGTGAGGACGAGCATTGTCGACAAAACTGAATTCAGCACCATATTCATCCCTAAATTTTCAATGAATTTCATCATTATTCCGGCGGAAAGTTAATGTTCGCCGTATTGGTATCAAAGGTGTACGATGGCCATGCATAGCCCCAACTCAGAACTTCATACTACCATCTCCAAATACATGCACCTGTAGAACATGCTGATATTTTCCACCTTGTCGGTTACGTCTCCACACCATTTGTTGTATTGTATCTAGCCCAAGTGATATCCATATTTCACCTGAAAATACGTTATCACGCCATTCTTCCAGCCCCCTGTTAAGATGTTGCGTGGTTCAGCTACTCTTCTCAACACGATGACGATACTCTAGCGGAAAGCGACGAATCGGTTGAAGTGATGTTATTTGGTACTATGCAGCCGATTGCATGCAGTTTTTGTAGATACATGGACGCCGACTGCCTTCAAGAATTCATCCCGTAATTGTTGGGCCGTTGAAATTGGTCTCTTCTGCTCTGTTACTCCAAGCATTTAACAATGGAGCCGGACTAATAGTAATAACAGCGTATTGAAATGTACACATTGTGAATATTAAGTTATAGTGTAATTGTTAAAATGCCGATCCCACGGTGTAGGGGGTAGCGTGCCTGAGTCTTACCTGGAGGCCCCGGGTTCATTTCTCGGCCAGGTCAGGGAAATTTTCCTGGATCTGAGGGGTGGTTCGAGGTCCACTCAGCCTGTGTGATTACAGTTGAGAAGCTATCTGATGGTGATATGGCTTCTTCGGTCTATAAAGCCAATAATAATGACCATGAGGATTCATCCTGCTGACCATATGACACCTCGTAATCTGGAGGCCTTCGGGCTGAGCAGCGGCCGCTTGGTTTGACATGGCCATACGGGCCTGTTGCGCCATGGGGTTTGATTTGGTAATCGTTATAGGGGTCCATCTTTTACTCCGCCGAACTTTATCAAGTACCTTTGCTGGCGAGACCTGGTGAGTGCAGTGCACTATGTCTTCTACTATGAGTTAGAACACTCTTTCATTGATCTGTCTCGGTCTCACCCTTGGCTTTGACAGCATGAACGTAAGTAATGCATGAGCAATGACAGTGATGCCATTCCTTATGCAGCCAACTTATGGCTCGGGGAGGAAAGCAACGGGAAAGTACATCATTCCCCTAGCATGCCCCTTCAGCGACGCCTAGGCTATTTGTGATAGCTGATGACGGGGCTGTTGACGATCAAGCCAGCCTTCGTTCTCAATATTCAGCAGTTTTACCAAATGATACTCGTGTGACAAGTCAGTTAAGAATTTCGCTTGCTAGATGCACGCGCGCCCTCTACTACCGTACACACCCCAGAAATGCTTAATCTTGTAACCTATTGGGAGAAAGTACTCTCTCCATTTACGAGTATGAAATTCCACGCCATGTGCCAAATTTGTATCTCATAATCTCACGTCGGAAGCAATATCTGTTCACGAAATACAATTCCTTAAATTGAGACTGACATTGGTATGTACGGCATTCCGATCCACGCGACATCGGCATGCTGCTGGTGGTAGCGTTGTAAATGAGGTGCAGGATTGCTACGAACATTTTTTTTTTTTTGTCCCTCTGTTGCTATCAGGGCCGAGATCTTGTCGAGTGACTCAAATGAAGTGGGGGCCTTATTTAGGAGAGTTATTCTCATGGAGTGAGGCGATGTCTGTTATTGACCAGATAATTAAGTGTGAGAGTGGATGATGTTATGGGCACCCCTTTACGGTTGATAACCCTAAATGCCAAGCTTCCTCCAGCCAAGATGTGGGAGGAGAGAAAGAAGGAGCCGAGTAATAATCCCTCTTGGCTGAAGCGTGCGGGTTGGCTCGTTCTTCTCATTGGAGCTCAGTTTCACAGCGGCCGAGATATTGAGAACTGAACAGCTCTCGAATTCCTTTTAGTTCTGTCTATTAAAATTAACAACTAAGTAAATAACCCTCATTAATTCTTTAAATTAGTGCGGAGGATTTGTGAGGAATTGGTCGTTTCAATGTACCCCTTAGTGGTAGAGGAATGTAAGGTCGGAACAAGATCATCTTGAGCTCTCTGAGGGAAGGGAAATCTGAGGCTCCCATCACATTTCCTAAAGTGCAGTAATAATAATAAGAATAATAAGAATATATCAGATGGACAGTACAGAACCCGAGGAAGAGACGCACTTATACAAGGATAATGAAAGGCTGGTGGAGTCAATGAGGGAACGACGACTGAAGTTCTACGTACATAATATGTTCAGGATGGATGTCACTCGACTAACGAAGCGGATTTTTACTTCCTTGGATGACAGACGTAACTTCTCGGATAAATGGTTCAAGGAAGTAATCAAGGACCTCCAGAGCATGGGACTGAATAACGAGGACATCTCCAACCGATCAAAATACAGATCAGTGATCAACAATTTACCACAATGAGCAAGAACAGAACAGCGGCTGGACAGAAGAGAGAAGACAGATAGCAAAGTTTTTGGGCTGCTAAAAAGGCTTCCAGAAATGCCTTATAGTTACTTTACGTGATCTATAATGGCCCGAAACGAAAATAATAATAATAATAATAATAATAATAATAATAATAATAATAATAATAATAATAATAATAATAATAATAATAATAATAATAATAAGGAGAATAAGAAGAAGAACTTCATGAAACAGTGGCAAAATCCGCACTCCAAACTTGATTTGAAAAGACTCAGTATATGGAATGAACTAAATCAGGATTCGACAATGAACCATTATTCAGCGAATTAGAAAAAACAAATATTCCAAGTACATAAATTCAAGTATCTAGACCATCCATTCCCAAACTGTGGTCCGCGGACCCGTGATGGCCCATAGCAATAATCCAAGCGATCCGCAATAATAAAATAAGTTGCATTTAAAGAGCAAAATGTTATTGTACACACACAATTATAGATCATAATTCTAAATTTAGGAACAATGTCTTTACTGTTGTATAACTTACATACAGCGTATGTAATTCTTGGCTGATAAATGGTACAAGTTGGCAGAATCTCTTGAAGACCTTGTATCACAACCCCACGTCTCTGATCGACTTTCGGGTACATGACATCCGCTATATCCTACAATTTCAAGAGAGGAAATACTGAGTTTAATCTGCTTGAGTGTACCTCTTGTACTCTCACACAAATGAAAACGAAGTACAGAAACAGAGCTAATAGAGAGGTTGATCTTCGGCTTGGGTGCCTACACTTGTAAAATGCTTGGTCTTTGGAAAACAGCTCCATCCGTCCCATTGATCCAACAACGATACCAAGTGAGTTTTGTCAAGTAAGTTTCAAGATCCAGACTGTTGTAATTATTAATATTTAATTATTAGCCAAGTGTCACAATTTTTACAATTTCTACGCATATGTAAAGTATTTTTAAAATGAAGTTAAATTTAAGGAAAGTAAATATTAGTCCTAAATTATACGAATACAATCAAACATGGTAACATTACAAAATTATGCTGAAGGGGCCTCAGACACAAATATTTTGGGAAACCCTAATCTAGACGAAATGATTCAATCATGAGAAATAAATCAGGAAGCAAAGAAGAAAAACATTTCACAATTATGAAGAGGTTGAAAAAAGGCCTAGAACAAAAATAACAAACATTTGTATCAAACATTCAAACAAAGTCGTCAAACCAAAGGCACATTACGCATCCAAGACCCTGATAACTGGCGGCATATCAAAAATAAGAAGCATCTAAAAACAAAATAGAAAAATTCTCAGAAAATATCTAGGACAAAAATGCTAAAATAGAATTAGGAGAATATGAAACCACAAGAAATGTATCAAATCACAGGAAACATTACAGATACGATTAGAAAAGGCCTTTCGAAATCCCGCGGATACCAATACATAATTCATAACTATAGACCGATAAACAAATATCTAAACCTAGCACAATCATTGAAATACCGCAAATTGGTTTGTACAAATAAACAACGATCTACAAGAAATTGGTGTTACCGAAGAAATCATTCAAGATAAAAAAAAATTTGGAAGCCTAATAAGCAAACATAAGTTTGCAGAAAAAACCTAAAATAAAATATGTAGGTTGGACAAAAGAACGCAAAGTACTCAGTGGATGAATGAAGAGATAATGGGGAGAAGAGAAGGAGCAGAGATCGAAATAATAAAAAAGCGCTCAGTAGTTGGGTGTAACGAATAAAATAATAATAATAATAATAATAATAATAATAATAATAATAATAATAATAATAATCTCGTCCGCCTCTGTGGTGTAGCGGTTAATGTGATTAGCTGCCACCCCCGGAGGCCCGTGTTCGATTCCCGGCTCTACCACGAAATTTGCAAGTGGTACGAGGGCTGTGACGGGGTCGAAGTGGTTTTCCATGTTTACCCCACTTCTTCTCCGGGCAAATGCCAGGATGGTACCTCCCCTTTTGTATCCCCTTACCCAAAGTCTCACGATCCAGGACATTACCCTTGAGGTGGTGAAGGTGGTATCCCTCGCTGAGTCCGAGGGAGAAACCAACCCTGCAGGGTAAACGCATTAAGAAAGAAAGAAAGGCGGAAAGAAAGAATAATCTCACCGATTTTAAAATCCTGAGTAATTCTGCAGAAAGGTTATATTGAAAAGAAATAACACTCCATATCACCCAGACGCTTGCCAGGAGCAAAACTTACTTTGTGCACCGACTATTCTACACTTTAATGTGGCAAAATCATGTTATACTCTAGATGATAAATGTTTAGTATTTTGTATAATGGTAAGTACCTACAGACTAAACAAGACAATTCGTTCAATGTTAACCGAATTCCGTGCAGGAGAGTTGTTCAAAGTTTTAAAATCCTTCTTTTCATTTATGTATAATATGTGCAACTCTCTATAATCACAATTCAGGTTAAATGGTAGAATACGCAGCAAAATTCAAAAGTGGAGGAGTACTCGACCCGTTCAGACTACCAGCAACACCTTGCGGCTTTTACGGAACTTACTTCCTGGATGAGCCTAGTATTATCTAAACTCAGGTTCACTTAATTGTACGAAGGAATTTATTCCTGAGTCAGAGGAAGGAAGAACTGAAAATGTGACACAGGTTCTCTTTCAGTTGAATAATTTCTTCTTGTGTAGCTAAGCATTATCTGACGAGAGTATGAAGAAGAATTAAAAAAAAAATAGTTCTACAAAGTTCCAGATTACCAACATATCAAGCACCACTACAGAGCCAACACGGAGTGTGGAAATATGTGTGGTAGTGAGCAGTAACAGAGGGGCCATTTTAAAACAAGTAGTTTTCACAGTGCGCGATGAGAAAACCTGGACAAATATTTTTCTACACACGTAGGGAGAATAATTTCTCACCAAGAATACATGGAGGAGACCCTTAAGACTAGGAGAAATCATCTTAACACCTACTTTCATTTCTACAGTTATAATGACCTCACGCATAACTTCGCCATAATTACATAACTCTATTTATATTGTTACTAATTGCTGGTAATATTTAGGAACTTACAATCTGGACTGGCCTCGTATTATCTAAACTCAAGTTCACTCAATTGTACCAAGGAATTTATTCCTGCGACTGCAGTCGAGTCAGAGGAAGAAATAACTGAAAAAGTGACACGGACTCTCTGAGTTGGACAAATATTCTGGCTACTTGCCCGTATAAGACGATTAAATCTCATATTTCAAGTTCTTAGGAGAATGAAACAAAATAGGCCACACGACGCGCCACTGAAAATTAATTACGACCTTAGCAGAAGGCTTCATTGAAAGAAAGGAAACTAACGAAGGACTAGAGATTTCTTGTTGAAACAAATACTGCTAGAGGATCATGCAGAAAATTATTTTACTAAAAGGAATGTATGAGTTGTATAGTTCCAAAACCCGCGTTGTTACTTTTACAAAGAAGTCAGGAAATGAAAAAAAGGTTTAAAATCGACAATTTACAATAAAATGTGTAAATAATAATTATAGGCAGCCTCTTAGTATTACTTTTCACAAACATAAAACATACATTTGGGTATCGTGCATGCTCTGTTACAAATTGTGAACAATTGTAATAAAGAGGAGGCAACATTTGTAACTCACTGATTGAAAAGGCAGGTTTCGGAAATAACAACAGCAGAGCGCAAACACTACTCAGATCGAAACAGAGAATGGTAAAACAAAATCCGTACCTATAAAAAGAGATGTGGTGCAAGGTCCTCCATAATCACCAGCCATCTGTAATTTAGCATTCAACCATATATTTGACGAATTAGATGGGGAAGGTCTCTCGCGTCAATATGGGAAACCTCTAACTACAGAGTTACCACCATTAACCGCTATGGGCTTCGCAGATGATAGTGTCATCATCGGGCGTAACAGTCAATCAGCAATCGAACTCATGTGGCTAGCCTGCAGGAGGTTTAGATAAATCGGTCTGAATATCAATCCTTAAAAATGCACGCGGATATGTGTGGTTAAAAGTGTGCTAAAAACAGATGTTTCTTGATATAGATTTTTTTTTTTGCTATTTGCTTTAAGTCGCACCTGGGAATGGAAAGGAAACGGCCGTGGCCTTAATTAAGGTACAGCTTGGTATGAAAATAGGAAACCACGGAAAACCATCTTCAGGGTTACCGACAGTGGGATTCGAACCCACTAGCTCCCGGATGCAAGCTCACAGCTGAGCGTCCCTAACCGCACGTCCAACACGTCCGGTCAATCTTGATATAGAAGAATGCTGTGATTGCACAGTAATTTCTCTCCTTCCCAAGTCTTTTGACACTGCAGCAGGATTTTCACTAAGGTTATTCAAGGTAACTGAACATCTCTCAGGAGTGAGAGTGACCTATGACATCGTTTAAATATTTTTAATGTGTTTTACTGGATCCAATGGTGCAGATAAGGACACTTTAACAGAAGTGTGCAGTGCTAGGATTAATTTTAAACATTGTATGTCATGACATCTTTTCTTTTTGATAAAGCAATCTTTGGCTGACATAACTGTTAATAATCAAGGAAACAGTCCTTTGATGATAATAAATCATAATCATAATTACACTGATTGACAATATTGTTGGCTGACGTGCGCGCTCTCTCTCTCTCTCTCTCTCTCTCTCTCTCTCTCTCTCTTCTGTTGCTACTCACCTCACCTGAAGAGCACAACAGCTTCAATGAACAAAACTAACCGATCAATGACAGGACCTCTAGTATAGTACGATGTTAGGTGAGTCCATTATTTTGATAACCACGTGTTGAAGCTGTTAGGACTACAGCGTTTAATTGTGAATCAACGAAGTAATTCTGTATCTACTGTAGTTTGTCTCTGTCTCTGATCTCTCAATTCTTGCTCTCATTGAGCCTGGACCTTGACTGGGTTCGTTACCTCTCATATGAAACGCTCATCAGTTGAACTCGTTAGACTGTTATTTTGTTATTTGCTTTACGTCGCACCGACACAGATAGGTCTTATGGCGACGATGGGAAAGGAAGGGGCTAGGAGTGGGAAGGAAGCGGCCGTGGCCTTAATTAAGGTACAGCCCCAGCATTTGCCTGGTGTGAAAATGGGAAACCACGGAAAACCATCTTCAGGGCTGCCGACAGTGGGGTTCGAACCCGAACTCGTTAGACTGAATGAACCTCGTTCGAGCCTTCAGTCCAAGATTATATTGCTTCAACGAACAGGAAATCAAATCAGAGGCCTCCATTCAAGAAGCGGTACGCTACCTCTGCATCACGGGGTTTGTCTAAGTAATAATGTTGTTGGTTTTATGTCCCACTAACTACTTGTACAGTTTACAGCGTCGCCGAAGTGCCGGAATTTTGTCCAACAGCAGTTCCTTTACGTGTCAATAAATCTACCAATAGGAGGCTGAAGTTTCTGAGCACCTTCAAATACCACCGAAATGAGCCGGGTTGGAAACCGCCAACATGAGCTCAGAAGGCCAACACTTAAACGTTCTGAGCTACTCTTATCTTCTCTTTCTATTTGCTTTGCTTTGCACCGACAAAGATAGGTGTTATGGCGACGATGGGACAGGAAAGGCCTAGGAATGGGAAGGAAGCGGCCGTGGCCTTAATTAAGGTACAGCCTCAGCATTTGCCTGGTGTAAAAATAGGAAACCACGGAAAATCATTCTGAGCTACTCAGCGGTCTAACTAGCGTTCATCCATAGCGCATAACCCTGTGTCTATTCAGAACGGTACATACTCTGAAAACAACAGCGGTTCTTGTTCGAAGAACACCAGTTCCATTCAAAGTATTAAGTTGTCAGAATCCCATAAATAGGCCTATTTCTGGAGATACACGGAAGTGGTGAAATCGTTATGAAATTCTAAACTCCCTTTGTATATGAGTGGTAGAACGTCGAATTTCGAAACGCAAGTTTGCAGGTTCAGATCTTCAGAGGCAGTTGAATTTTGGAGGATAAAAAATAGACCATTGGACACTCCACATCACTCGATATCGGCGCATAGATGACACATTCGGTATTTACACGACAAAATTAATTACAAGTCAGCAATATATCACCCTAAAATAAGTTCAGTTTCTCTACCAATTGGCAATGGAAACTGAACATCAATATTGACACGCAGACAGCATAAATGGCATAAAATAAAATATTCCTGCGCACGGTAGTTGAATCCATACGAATATATCCACAACATACCCTGCTCTACTCAAAAAGGGACTGTAAGCTCGGGAGCGTAGGTTGGCGCCGAGTATCCTCACCTTCATATTTCCCTTCTGATCGCAAGTTCCGATTCCGATGGTATTCGGTTCACGAACCCCAGTAAGTCTTCCTTGTTCACGTACTCCGTCACTCTTTTCCTACCTTTGCTTATATCTTTATTCCTTGGGAGGTCAGATCTCTTCCATTTCTCCGTCGATAAATGATACTAGCCAAGTTGCACTTCCCCTTAAACAATAATCACTACCATAATAGTAAGCAAAGAGTTTTATGTGACTGTTGATAGTTGATATCGCGATCAACAGTGTTATGAGAATTCTGAACCATTTCATAAATCCCCGGAGTATTCGCTGGGATTCGAAATGCGGCCGGCTTGGTGAGATGCTAGTGACTACGCCACTCTGTTACCGTATGATTATTCATCCATTTGTTCAATCATTTTTTAAGGCCATTGAACCACGTTTACAAGACCGTGTATCCAACGGTCGCTCACACACACCTCTCCGATTTTTCTTTCCTTTACTCCTGCCAAGGTATTTCAGTCTTAGACTTCTCCATCACGCCCTTCTACCAAAATATTTCGTGACTTGGTAATTTATTTCTCCAGTTTATCTTTCACAACCACGATTCCTTCCTAAATATTGATATTTGCTGTGCCTCTCCCTTCCAGTACCAAGTTCTTCTAAGTGTTTGTGTACCTCCCTCAGCCACAGATATCAGGATTTCCATTTTCCTTCCATTTTTTTCTTATGATCCAGCCTCCCCGCATCCATATCCTTGATATGTCCACAGAAAGCTAGCTACCTTTTACTGATAGTACCGTGCTCGATAGCTGCAGTCGCTTAAGTGCGACCAGTATTCAGTATTCGGGAGATAGTGAGTTCGAAGTCCACTGTCGGCAGTCCTGAAGATGGCTTTCCGTGGTTAACAATCTTCACACCAGGCAAATGTACCTTAATAAAGATCACGGTCGTTTCCTTACCTTGCCCAGGAATTTTCTATGCCAACGTCGCCATAAGACCTATCTCTGTAGGTGCGACGTAAAGCAACTTGTAGCAAAAAATATATATTTGCTGTTCCTCTCCCTCCCAGCACCCACTTCTTCTAAGTGTTTGTGTACCTCCCTCAGTCACAGAGTTCAGAGTTCTCACCTTCCTTCCTTTTTTCTTGTGAGCCAGTCCCACCGCATTCATCCCCTCGATGTGTCCTTAGAAAGCTAGCTACTACTTTCTACTAATACTAGTTGTTATTTTCTCGATTATTATTATTATTATTATTATTATTATTATTATTATTAAACCACAGATAACATGTCTCCTCCTGCTGGACGTGTAGGTTATCACTATTCATGTACTTCGTAGGCGTAGACCTAAAATTTATTTCACAACGAGCTTCCTGTTATCTCACACCGCACCTCAGAATGTTTGGTCAGGATCGACATCACAGCTATTCATAAAGGACGGACACGATAGTACAGTGTACTCTTGAGCTCTTCCTCGGCAGATAAGGATGAACCTGTTACGGAAGTGCCCGAGATAAAAGTATTAGAGTTTTATCTATTTGTCCGGATGGTCATCAGGGTAACGGAACAAGGATGGATAAGTTTTGATGGTTTAGGCTTTTGCATAAGTTTCATGGTCTATTTGGAAACGAACATTATACGTAACTTTCGACTGTTGAATTTCATCCCTGTAAATTGTGATGGTGTACATCGACCGTCTTACTAATAAACGGTGTATAACATTTATACAAGGTTTATGCACCGTTTGTGTGAAATTCGTTACTAATAAACCGCGTATAAGCCTCCTGTGTATACATTGAATTGCTTATACAGACCAGGACCCTTGTATAAGCGCTGTATAGCAGTGAGTAGCGGAAAAAGAAACGAGTGAGCAGTTTATTTTCGTGATATCTATTGTCTACAGTAATATAATCGTGGTGAAATATTCGACTTATCCATATAACATTGAACACACAATGAAAGAATGGACGATAAGGTTGATGATCTTCACGGTATTTTAAACATAGAAGACATACACCATTCAGAGGTTTATGGAGGCTAGAAATCTTCGTAAAGTAAAACACTTTAAAGAGACGGAATGACAATGAATGACTACAAAAGAAATGATTGTTGGGCGTATTTTTGTGTAATAATGTTTACTGCTTAATAGACTTCTGAAATTGCGAGTTTATTATACATTATCTGCTTCTACAAAGATCTTTCTCAAATTTGAGTATAAAAAGGGACATATTCCTCGACATAACATGAAAACCGTAGGTAATATGATTTCCATACTTTTTTGATCAAACCTTTCTTTTAGCTACAAAAACAGGTTTTCCTTTCTCCTGAAAAGTAAGAATTTTGGAATGAGTACCGTACGCTTTTCAACTCGCCGATTCAATTACAATTGCCTACGTTTTCCGTACTATCCCAATTAGGAGCTATTGATCTTTTCTTAAAATTTTTCATTTATGTTTAGGCATTCATTGCACAAGCAAGCTGAAGAAATGTTGAGATCAGTATAAGCCAATTTCCAGCTGTCTCACTTTGTGTTGCCACTGCCTTTTCGATATTCGGTGCTACTGCGCGACTTTCCGGAAAGTTTTGCTCGTAAATAACCAGCAGAAGCAATCATAAAGGCGGTGAACGTGCCAAAAACGCCAGTGAACTGCAGGAAGAGATTCCTACGCCTTGGAACGAGTGTATACGTGCTGTATAGTAATACAATGCACATACCACGTTTATTAGTAAGAAAAATATAAAACACTTATACAGGGTTTATTCACGGTATAACTATACAAGTGTTAAACAACTGTATAAGGACTTTTTATTAGTGAGACGGTGAGAGTTCCTGTCGTCTCGTGCTACGTTATGAACCGTGGAGAAGAATCTATCCATCTATCTATGTACACGACTTCATTTTCCAGCAGAAGGGTGAGGCGAGTCATTTAGTGGGTAACGTCCACTCTCTGACTAACAGATGAAATAAATTTGGTGGTCACTGGTTTATAAATCAAAATTTCATGACATTAAAAATGCTATATTTTGTACTAGTCAACTATTAGTCATGAATGTATGTAGACTTGTGATACCTGTTAGTGAGATATTTTCTAATATACGAAACTTGGTTATTTCGACAAATAAGGGACGCGATAAATTGTTTCATTATAAATGAGTGGTGCTGTAATCGAGATTTATGCTATCAGTTGATTCAGGTAGAAAATGATACTGAATGAAACTTTATTAGGCTTATTTTAGATTGTACATAAATTTACTTCTGTGTCTGGTTGAAGTACCTAAATATAAAATACAGTATAGAATTTCATAAATGAGTTTTAGCTCGTAGAACTACAGCACGTACAGTACTCAGCAAGCTATTTTATTTAGGTACAAAAATGAGTAATTTTTGTCTATCTGCTTGCCCAAAGTCTACTTTCTAAGTTACGTTCTATGTTCCTAATTTGCGTCGCTATTTACTTACACCTTCCTCTAGCTTCGTAGAAAATATTCGCAACTCTGTTGCCTTCCAAAGCATCACTCATTGTTGGATAGACTTCTATAATTTCACATTTTCTTCCTCCTCCTCCTCCTCTTCGTGGTCACTGTGGCCCTTATTCTTCACTTACCATACCACCGTCCGTTTGTGCCTCCGTTGCGACTAGGCCATCGTCTATCGCTGCATGTGTTTCATAGGCACATTGATTCGGAATATAACAGTGTACAGTATATTTCGAAGCAATTCACATAACGGTAAGTCATACTTTTATTAATACAATTTTCGCATGGCGGAAATTCTAATTCAGACAGGTTTAAATTGGCGTTATACGACACGGGAAAACGCACCGTGTGGATAAACCCCCCAGTGGCGGCTGGTGCAGAAAGTCAGTTGTGTGCTGTAAACCATCTCCCCTCCAAAAAGTAAATATATTTAGAAACACACCAGTATGTGGTTTTCAAGAGGCTCTCCACTGAGTTTTCCACACTGAAAAAACACGCTAACAACTACAACACATATGCACATTCCTCATAAAAATTATAAAACTATATAATTAAACGCACAATAACACCTGCAATGGCAAAATATTCACGAACTCAAACAGTTGGTGTGAGCGCGCAAAAACAAAACTTCCCAATGTTACCAACATCATTGAAATAAAACCAGCAACGTCGTAATGTAAAATTGCATGTTATGTTTTTGTACTGACATTGATAAACTAGACATTTTTTTTTGCTAGTTGCTTTACGTCGCACCGACACAGATAGGTCTTATGGCGACGATGGGACAGGAAAGGGCTAGGAGTGGGAAGGAAGCGGCCGTGGCCTTAATTAAGGTACAGCCCCAGCATTTGCCTGGTGTGAAAATGGGAAACCACGGAAAACCATTTTCAGGGCTGCCGACAGTGGGGTTCGAACCTATTATCTCCCGAATACTGGATACTGGCCGCACTTAAGCGCCTGCAGCTATCGAGCTCGGTTAGACATTTTTAATTGAAGAAAATCACAATATCATGTCCTTGTTTTGACAATATAAAAGTACAATTTTATAGTTCATCGATTTATAAATGTGGCTATAGGATAGACAAGTTGGTAGTATTTTATCCTCTGTAGTATGAAAAGACCTGGCGGGAACAACTCTACAGTATTTTGTTTCCCCCGGTTTGCTTCGTGCGATCTCCTCTCGCCCTATTCTCAGATAGGTCGTAATACAAGTGCTGCATCTCTGTAGTCGAACCAAGAATCGCTGTGAAGTGATGTCTTGGCGGTCTTCGCTGTTGTTTCCACAGCCTATCAGAAAAGTTGGGCACGCATGCGCAAAAGGCAGAGTTCCTGGTTTCTGGCTAAAAGCTTAGAAATTCTCGCTGAGCTGTGTTCTCACAGCCCAACACATCCACGCGGCGTGGAGCACACGGCTAGTTACCTGATTGTGAGGGGAGTTGAATAATTTCCTATTATTTGGCTGACGTCTTTTTCAATGCACTGTATTTGATTGTAGATAAAATAAAAATAATAATAATCGTATGGCCTCAGCTACCGTGTGCAGACATTTCAATTTGACGCCATCTGGCTGTCTGCTCGTCAATTTCGACGTTCCTTTTTACTCTAGGCCACCACTAGATGGCAGACCGGGTAAACCGAAACTCTCTTGGGCGTCTATGGCTGAGATTTAATTAATTTTGTCGGGTAAACACCAAATGTGTCACCAGAGATCTTTTACATGCCGACATCGTACGACATGGAGTGTCGAATGGACTTTTTTCCGCCCTTCAAAAATTCGACTACCTCTGCGGGGTTTGAACCCGCTATCTTGGAATCCGGAGGCCGACACTCTACCGCTGATCCACAGAGGCAGCTATTGATTGTAGATAATATTTTTAAAGCAATTTATTTTTAAAATAGGCAGTGTGCTGCAGCACTTCAGCACATAAGGTACGGTCGCCCCTGAAACCACCCTTACTGTTCCTTATAATTTTTATTGGTTGTAGCCTACGTCCCATTAGCTACAGTTATGGTTTTCTCAGACGCTGATGTGCCGGAAATTTTGTTTTAAATTATTTCTTTTACGTGTCGGTAAATCTTCCCTTACGAAGCTGGGGGTTTAATCTTCACGGATTTTCCACTAATTCTGATACACTGAAGGTGGAATATGTTTGCATTCTTCTTGAATAATTGTGAATAGTGGTTGCCCAGTTGTTGAGCGAGTTGATCTGGCACGCAACCGACGCCCTAGTTCGTACCAGATATATCCTATAGGGTTCAGGTCAGACAGTCGAGCAGGCCGGTCCAACACATCCACTTCATTGTCATGGCATGGCACTCGCTTTGTGGACAGGGGCATTAAAATGCTGATACAGAAGAGGTCCACGTGCTATTGTATAAAATGTTTCCATAAATACCTGCCGTCGACCAGAAGTAATGGTTCCAGCCCAAACGATGGTAAACATCGCCATACCATCGCATCATCTCCACCGAACTTTGCTATCGCAACAGTGCACCAAATTAAATACCGCTCGCCAAATATCCACCAGGTCCATACGGCGTTGTTTATACCACTCTAAGCGACGGTCGACGTCGCGCATTCCTTCATGTGATCAGTGGTTTCCGGGTAGTAGCACGAACCTGAAAACCTGACGAGATGGATAGTTCTCTCAATGGCTTCTGTCTCTCACCGTTAATGGAAGTCATCTGCAATAGTTGACATGGATGTCTGACGATTGGTTCGTACAGTAGGCTTTAGAGTTCGGTGGCCCGTAACAGGTAATTTCTTAGGCCTCCGTGAACGATTACGGGTTTAATGCTTCCCTGACTTTTGCACTCCACAAAAACATTGCTAACAGTGGACCTGGGTACATGTAACTTCCACGAAACCTCTCTGACGGAATGTCCGAAAACTCGCGGTCCCTACAATCATGTCGCGTTCGAATTCCCTCAGTTGAATCGTTCTGATGGAAAACACGTCTATGATATTGACACATATTGCCTGCACTCAGATGCAGAGCCGGGCGTTACACAGAGTGCGTTCAGTGAGGTGTCCGGAGATTTTTGGATACATAATACTTGTATTGGGCAAGGATGAAAAACAGGAATAAATGAACTATTGCCACAAAATACCTGGCGCTATACATGAGGTTTCGCAGAAACCGATATCGCTATACCGAAGTCATACTTTTTTAAATTCAACAATTGTTTCTTATTCTTACTCTTCTGCTACTTTTCTCACACATGGAGAAGTCGCAGGTGTAAACTGCATCCCATCTGTCACTTTGTCCCTGCTTTACGACTGGATACCCTTCCCACCAACCCTGTGTGCAGGGAGCTATTCCCTATTGCGTGTTTCCTTGAGTGGTTGGTACACTGGTGTGTTGCGTGTATATGAAGAGGTTTATATTGAAACAGACACGGTAAAACATTCACTGAGTTAGAGGAATTAACCAGATTCGGCGAAACTCCCCGACCCGGTCGGGAATCGTGCCTGGGGCTCTCTGAACATTCTTAATGCAAAGATGTGGAATATAGGTAATCATATTTCGGTGGGCATATGAAACTTGATATTATACACCGGCTCAGCAAATAAGCAGCTCTAATTACATACAGGAGTTGACGATCCTTGGTTCGCATAGTGTCTCAGAGCATTTCTGAGCTAAACAGTTCACGCTCTTTGTTTTTAACATGATAACATATGCAAAACCAGGTTGGATTCCAGGAAGATATTTCAGATATTTTAGATTCAGGTTGAATCCATGGTCTTCGATAGGGTAGATGATGGAAGATTATTGATGAAAATTAAGGCTATTGGAGTATACAAGAGAGTTACTAAATTACGGCTAAATCGCTATAAAATATAACACAGAAAATTCGAGTAGTCAATCATTACCGATCCAATAATTATTAACAACGGGGTCCCGAAAGGCAGTACTATTCGACCTCTGCGTTTTGTTATATAAATGATATGCATTCACGGATAAGGCATTTTTCAGATGCTGATATACTGTATAGTGTAATACATAAGTTACAGGATTGTCAGTGACTGAAAAAGGACCACGATAATATTATAAGAAGAACAACAGACAGTGACATACTGGTAAATAGGGTGGAAAGTCAGGTTGTATGTTTCGCCACGAGGAAAAGTCCTCTCAGTTTTAATTAGTGTTAATGGAGGTGATAGAGGGTCATGGGAATCACTCTCTGTACCTCGGTGTTAATATAGGGAAAGATATTCATTCGTATAACCACGTAATGGGATTGTAAATAAACGTTACAGATCTCTTCAAATAGTTGTAATGGGTTGTAATAATGATTAAAAGGGAGGGCATATAAGTCACTGGTAAGACGCAAACTGGCGTATGGTTCTGATTTATGGGACCATCGCTAGGAATACTTGATCGGATAACTGGAAAAATTCCAAAGGAAAACAGCACGATATGTTATTCGTAATTTGCGACAAAAGAGTGTTGTTACGTTACTATTGAAAACTTAAGAATACGAGCGGCTCGTCTCAGCGGAATGTTCCTTACTATCAGTGGAGAGATGGCTTGAAATTATATTAGTAGACGGATCCGCTTGAGTGAAGTTTTTAAATGTAGGAAAGTATGAAAGTAATGTTGGAATTCAAGAGAGCAAATTGAGGCAAATACTTTTTATATGAAAAGGAATTACAGATTGGAATAATTTACCAAGTGAGATGTTTGATAAAAAAATTCAACTTTTTTGATATCATTTAAGAAAAGACTAGATAAACAACCAATTGGGAATTTTTCACGTAGGTGATAGCCTTAAATGCATATCAGTGGTGACTGGAGTTACATACAATTCCAAACTACAAGGAAACTACCATAGAACTCATATCCAAACGAGTTTGAATGTACATCGTATAGAAAGGCTGTAAGCAAAAGTGTTCGTTGGCAAGCTCGTGGTCGAGTCCTGCCATTGTGTTAATGCGAAACGAATATGAAGCTAAGGCTGTCCAGCGTCGTGTTGCACTATTCCGCTGGAGATTTTGGTAGTTATAAATAAAGCAAAGCAAAGTCATCTCCACGCAGGCCATGAAGGCCCTTGGAGGGGTGGAAGGTAAAGGCTTCCACTATCCGTAACCTCGGCACTCGATGCGGTAGAGTGGTTAGCTCTACACCCGGCCGCCTTTGTCCCCAGGAATTAACCTGGTACTCATTTTTGGTGTAGGCTGAGTGAACCTGAAGACCATATGCACCTCCGGAAGTGGAAATATCTTTCCTTAAATTTTTCGACTTCCTTCCGGGTAAACCGAACACACCTTCACGTACTCGGCCAGGCAGCCCCTTGGAGTTGTAAATAACAGCTGATATTTTAGGAACAGTCTTGTAATACTCTATACATCGTACATTCTTTCTGTGAAATTTCAAGTACGTTGTGATAGACCTATGATTTCGTTGATAGTTCACGTGTTAGCACTCACAGTCGGGGTCATAACTTCAGAGCTAAAGATTCCATCCGAGTGGTTGAGGTACCGTTTGATTGAAAATATGCGACATGAGCTCTGTTAGCTATGTGGGGGTAAAGAGGTGGAATACTCCGACATGACAAGAGAAGGCACTTGCTTTGCTATTTGCAGTACCATTTGTTCGATACTTAACCTTATTTAAATATCGTTTAATTCGTAAATTAGGTATCGTAACGAACCTCTCAGCGTTTTGGCTTTCGGTCTGCTGAGACACGTGTGTGATTCCCAGCTGTACCGGGGATTTTTTAGCACCAAAAGTGAAGTTCCTATAGCTCAGGAACTGAGAGTTTGTGCTGTCTCCAACACCCCTGCAACTCACACGCAACACTATCCTCTTCCACACTAAATAATTTCCTATACATGACAGACGATGCCCACCGACGTCGGAAAAACTACCTTTCAAAAGTTGGACGGGCTGCTAAGTTACTCTAAATTTTATTCATTAATCGAAAGAAACACTGGAAACGGGTATCTCTAAGGACATCTTATTTAATTATATCACAGTTGTTCAAATAAATGTGTCGTTAGAATTTAATACTTTGTGAGAATGCGCAGTAAACAAGTAAACACGAGACTTGAAAAGGAAATCATAGTGATTGATACAAATCGCGGACGGCAGTGTTTACCTGAAGAGTTCAGCTTAGAAAACTAAATTTCTTTCCACGGAATGAAAGGGGATTTAGGGGAGCGACATCTTAAACCAGATTAATGCTGAACCATTTGTTTGAGAGGGCCTTGATCACGTGTGCCTCTGGAGAAGACTAGGGCTGTAATCAGCAAACACAACCCCCTCCTCTACTTCCACCCGCAACCTCAAGTCTAATGAGTGAAGCACATGCCCTTTCGCTATCCGTCTTTTCACTCTACGCTGCTCCAGAACTTTGCCAGTTAAAAACGGAGTTGGGGAAAGAGACTTAAAAAGTTCTAGTAAGATTTTCTCAAGCTCAAAGGCAATTTTTCAATTTCATCTGCTTGCTAAGACGCGGCTCCCAGAATGAGGGAACCGTGTACGAGTGACAGTACGCGAGCCATGGCCAGATAAGGTGTCTGCAATATATTTGGTCTGATATTTGCTATCACAAAAACAAATTCAATCATAATTTCGTTATAAGGCAGAAGTATTGGTAGGTGGAAATATTAAGTCCTGGAATAAATACAGTAGGCCTATACAAAAGTTCTGGAAAGCATGAAGCGATGACTTTCACTTCTCGGGTTTTAGACAACAATTTCATTTTCATATCGAGATTGTATCAGTTCCGTAAGGTGCACTCACTGAAAATTATTGAAATAAATACGTTAATATAAAATAGACAATTGCCTTGTAAAATTAGAATGGAATGCAAGGGTGAATGACCTCTTGAGTACGAATCGTCCCACTTCCAGAACAGTTGACGCTCTAGAGCCCCACCTTCACAAGGTGACAACTCCTCTACGGATCAGTGGTAGATTATTGGCCTATGAATTTCAATATCGTGGATTCAAATCCAGCAGAGATAATCATATTTGCGAAGAGCAGAAAATGAAGATAATTTGGCACTCGA
This sequence comes from Anabrus simplex, assembly GCF_040414725.1. NCBI lineage: Eukaryota > Metazoa > Arthropoda > Insecta > Orthoptera > Tettigoniidae > Anabrus > Anabrus simplex. The sequence continues at coordinate 250,273,911 of NC_090269.1, forward strand.
TGTCGTAAAATCTGCAAGGACTGTTGTGTCAGGATCCTTGTTTGTATGTATGTATGTATGTATGTATGTATGCATGTATGTATGTATGTATGTATGTATGTATGTATGTATGTATGTATGTATGTATGTATGTTTGTTATTCAGCCTGAAGGCTGATTTGATCCTCCACAGCTCCGCCAACAGCTGTCATAAATAGCCTAGGCGTCACTGAAGAGGCGTACAAGGGAAATGGGGAGTGAGGTAGTTTCCCGTTGCTTTCCTCACCGAGCTAAAAGTTGCTATTATATATTAGTCTGTCAAGTCCACTGAAATGCATGCACCAACCGACCCAATGAGCGTGGCATTTAAATAAATCTAAATTAGTATTTCTTGTTTTCAAAACTATTAAACAATAACCAGTTTTAGTTACTTTAATACTGAAACATTTTGCTGTAAACTTAAATGTATTTTTGCTCCTTTCCAAAACCAGGTAAGTCCCAATACCAAATAGATAACCGTTTAAATTTGAAATCGGTTGCATGACAAACATACTCCCTGTAATTGACACCATAATAGTCACATCCTTGAACTACTTTAAACCAAATTAGTTGGCTGGGCGGTTCATATCACGTAGCTGCGAGATTGCATTCGGGAGATGGTGGGTTTGAACCCCATCATCAGCAGTCCCAGGATGGTTTTCCGTGGTTTCCCAGTTTTACATTTTTAACCTAATTAAGTTGAAGGTCATGTCCTTCCTTCCCTAGCTCTTTACCACCCTTATGTGTTAGTGGGACGTTAAGCGATCCACGTTAAATAACGCTTTCCGAAAATTACCAAACGTTTGCATTTACATGAATGGGAAGGTGCAATTTTACTTAATTCTGAAAAAATTATATTTTCGTGACATATCTGATATTTGCAAATAAACGGCTTAAATATCTGTTACTGAAACATTACTTACCATCAAACAATTTAAATAAAACATAATTTTAAATGATTTTCTCGCACAATTGGTCCGTAAGGGCCTTTAGCCCTCCAAGCTACCGCTGCTCAGCTCGAAGACCAGTTGATTATGCAGTGTCACCGCTTACTAAACTGTGGCCGCCATCTCATCATCAGATAGTTCCTCAATTGTAATCACGTGGGCTGAATGGACGTACAAGCCTTCAGGTCCAGTAAAAATCACAGACCAGACCGAAAACGAGCCTACACCATACAGGTAAGAGGTCGACACGCTACCCATACAACAAGAGGCTGCCAACATCTTTGGCAGTATCGAAAATTGAACCCCGGCCTCCGAGGACGGAAGCTACTAGTGATAACCGTCACACTACACATAAGAGGAAATCAAATAATTGTTCTCATTGTGCATCTCTGGCAAGTAGCTACTAAACACGAATATGTATAAAAGTATTTATAAATCAGTATTAGCTCGGTAACAATTGAATCACAATTGAACTAGTCGTTCAAAACCAATGGCATTTTGGACAACATACTTAAAGAAACTTAATAAAGTCGAGGAGATCCATCTGCAAGGACTGTTGTGTCAGGATCCTTGTATGTATGTATGTATGTTGGTTATTCAGCCTGAAGGCTGATTTGATCCTCCACAGCTCCGCCAACAACTGTCATAAATAGCCTAGGCGTCACTGAAGAGGCGTACTAGGGAAATGGGGAGTGAGGTAGTTTCCCGTTGCTTTCCTCACCGAGCTAAAAGTTGCTATTACATATTAGTCTGTCAAGTCCACTGAAATGCATGCACCAACCGACCCAATGAGCGATATTTTCACACCATTCATAACAGGGACTGGCTGCATAAGCAATGCTATTGGTAATATCACTCACACCTCAGTCAATTTTATATTGTCAAAGCCAAGGATGAGACTGAGACAAGTCAATGAAAGTAACAGATTTGATATAGCCCGTACCAGAAGACACAGTGTACTGTAACCACTACATCTCGCCAGTGAAGGCATTCAGGATCCTTATCATTTAAAAACAATATCATCTGAAAGGTCATATGTATTGTGTTGTTGCTTTTATATTCTTGAAACATGGTATTTTTATATCAATATGTTTTAGATAATAAACTAGGTATTGTATTGTATTGACAAGGTGGACCGTTTTAACATTAACGAACAAGAATCAGAATAATACATTAAGTTTGAGAATGCGGAAAAAAGTCCCGCACTCCAGATGTGTTTTGTTTATGTGAAGTCCAATTACAGTCGTTCAAAACAAGAAAATGAATACGCTGAAAATCTACGCTAATGGCTTTCTGTTGATTGAGAGCACAATCAACCCCTGCCAGTAGCCAGCTGGGGAAGGGGATTAAACAAGTACTTAATTACATCTCAGCTTCAACTAATTTTCTGTGACATGAACAACAAAATCTATTTCTGAGAAGGTCACCTCGTAACCTGGAGGAATTCGGACTGAGCAGAGGTTGTTTGGTAGGCCGAGGCCCATCAGGCTTGTAGCACAATGGGTTTGATTTTTTGGGTTTTAGGGATATGAAATCGTCAGTTTTCATATATGTGTGATACACAACTCCAGCTCCTCCTTACTTCAATTTAACTATTTTAATTTTTTTCATGCTCTATGACTGTGGTTTTCAAACTGCGGTGCACGTACTCCAAGATCATGCCTGATACTTCTAATAGGTTACGCAAGCAGTCTTCAACGGAATACTCGAAGACAAATTAAAACATGGAGTGAAATGCAAATGTATTACGTATATTTACCTTTTTAAATCCTCATCAAACCGTATCATCAAGTTTATGGTCCATTTTTCAATAACGTATCTATAGAAGATCGGATTTTCATTCACGGCGTACCTAAAATGAAAGTACGATACGCTAGTAAGACACATTTGGAGGAATATTTCACTTGAAAGTTTCACCTGAACTACCACACATTAGAAAACTGCATCAGAAATGCAGGCATACGTATCCCATTGAAATTTTGATGATTCGTTATCTCCGAATTCCGAAATAATGATTAAAAATTATCCATTCGTTGTTATTAACACACCACACTACCAATACCCACAGAAACACGCAATAGTTAGTACAATTCTCCACATAGATTTGGCGTCTGGAAGGGCATCTGGCCATAAAACGGGGCAAATTCCACACGCGTGACACACTTCTCACTCGAAACCCTAGAGGTATGGGAAAAGAAGTAGAATTCATTCCTTGTTATTAGTTTGATATTGAGGGTAACATCTAGTATTTTGTGAAACGTTCACACAAATATACTACTTCCCCTTAAAACAATAATCACCACCACCACTTTCAAATTTTTATTTTTTATTTTCAAAATCCTCCTTCACTTGGAGGCTGCCTAAGACAAAGGATGCAAAAACCAATTTCATTCAAAAATAAAAAGAAGTAAAGAAAATATGTCTCAGTCTGGCGAATATAAGTGGTGTTTGAGTAGAATTTTGGATATCTTAGCTGGAATGTGCACATGCTGTATTATTTGTTTCTGTGAATTATATGAGTAACCTTAATATTCTCCATTTTTTTTAGAAAAAGCACTAAGATGGCTATCGTCCTGAACTCTTTACATGGATGTAAAATTTTTACACTGGGAAAACGCTAAAGGCAAAAGTTGGAAGCAACAGGAATGTAAATGTGAAGAAGAGTGACACAGGCAAGCTGGACTCAAAAAAAATTTAACGGCCGCATTCTGAAGATAATCTGCGGAACTATAAATCTTATCCATGTGACTGAATCAAGGAATGCAAACAATGTGGTGTGCTGTTATTTTATTATCATTTCATAATACTCGTACTTGATAAGACAAAAATCTTACATTTCTTGTGATATGTTATAAAAATGTACTTCATTTCATGGTCTTGTGTTATTTATGATACGTATTTTAAACGATTTTCAGTCAAATCAACTGCCTTAATAATGAGTAAATACTCCTACTTTTTAAACCTGTCAATTAGGGAAATTCTTTGTGTGGCTACATTGAACTATTAGTCATGACTGAGGTGCAGAATCTTATACGAGTTTGAGAATCTCTTCTCTAAAGGATAAACATTGTCAATGACAGCATACGGTTCTGCCTCGAGCAGTTCCTTTTAGATGACAAGTTTTTGAAAGAGGATATATATTAGCCGTTCTCTTCCCTTCTTACCAACAGCTTTTCTTTCAAAAACGTCAATATGAAAGTCACTGTGTCTGAAGATGCACCCCACATTGTTTGCATTCTGTGATTCAATCACATGGATCGGATTTATAGTTTCGCAGATTATCTCCAGAATGCGGTCATTAAATTTCTTTGAGTCCAGCTTACCGGTGTCACTCTTCTCCACATTTACATCCCTGCTGCTTCCAATCTTTGCCTTTAGCGTTTTCTCAGTGTAAACATGTTACGTCCATATAAAGGGTTCAGGAAGATAGCCGTCCTAGTGCCATTTCTAAAAAATTGAGAATGTTAAAGTTACAATTTTAGAACTCATATAATTCACAGGAAGAAAGAATACAACATATGCACATTCCAGCTAAGATATCTAAAATTCTACTAACCAAAATACGCAAAGGTTTTCATATTCCTTAACGCTAATTAGAAAGGCATAAATGCTGTAATTTTTATAAATGCTATAATATTTTACTGAAGTGATTTAGACCACTTTGGCTCAAAACGAAATGTGCAAATGTTAAAAATTTGCTATTGGGCCAACTCCACATGATACTGGAATGTACTTCCTTTGACCTCTGCTGCACCACAATACCGCAAATCTTTATCAAACTTACAGTTATCTGGAGAAATGAATGGAGTCATAGAAATGAAATCACCACACTCAGCATTAATAGTACTAGCTTAAGAGGAGCTGCGTAAGCACGACTTAGTTTCCATGGTGGAAGTCACAGTGATACCTTCACAGATGGCCTGCCCTTATGGAAAGGTGAAATACCAAGAACTGTCCATTCTTCAGTTTCGTTATGTGTGCACTCGAACTAAAGTAGTTCACTAGTCTAGATCTGAACCACCTAGTGGTTTAATACTGCACTAACACATGGATGGTTTCCTTCGATGCAAAATGGGAAAGGGGTAACAATTGGGAAGGTAGCGCCTGTGACATTTATTAAGGTACAGGCCCAGCATTTGCCCGGTGTGAAAATGGGAAACCACAGAAAACCTTCTTCAGGGCTACCGACGGTGAGATTTGACCTCACCATCTCCCGATTGCAAGCTCACAGCTATGCAACCCAAACCAAACGGCCAACTCGCTCAGTCCTGGAACATTTCCCTGACCTACTGATTGCTTACGAATCATAAAGATATTTGAGAGCACCTGTTCTATTTTGTTCGTACAAATAACTTATTCAATCTAAATTTCCTAATTAAGGTCAGATAATCTTCTAGCATGAACAATATATTTTCCTCTAGTTTTGGAGATCCATTGGCAATCAAATATGAATAGCCAGATTCTACGAACTTTTGATCAATGATCTTGTCTGTCTGTTAGGTCATCAGCCCAGAGGCTGGTTGGATCCTCAAATAGCATCACCAAAGGCTATTCAGTTACAGGGAAAGCACAAAAATCAATGGCAGTACCAAAATGAGGCGTACAAGGCAATATGAGGAGTGAGGTAGTTTGCCATTGCTTCCCTCACTGGGCCAGACAGTGCTACTGTAGCACAACTAACCCTATGAGCAACACCTTTCAAGACACTCAGACACACTGGTTGTGCTCTGAATGTCATTAATCAGCACCACCCATCCCCCAGCAGCTTCCTTATTGTCACAGCCATGGATGAGACTAGGACTTCAGTGGAAGCTACACTTTTCTCTGGCCTGTACCAAGAGATGGATGTAAAAGTACTGTATCCATCAAGAAATGACAGCAGGCAATGATCTTACTCTCGAAATAATGTCCATATCCTTGTCTAGGCCCGTGTCCGACATAATATTACGCATATCACGTGACTCAGAGAAGTGGCTAGTGGCTCTAGTGGCTAGTTCAATTTGGTAGAAATTTGATGGTCCTGTAGCATGTAAATAGGATGAGGCGGAGATAGCCCAGTTGAAGAGATGATACCAGAATCAGAACTGAACCGATAGATGACATTAAGTCAATTTTGTCGGTTGGTGGATCTGGACTACTATAGTTCTCTATGTAAATACACGTTTCAGCTGAATATCGAGTAAACACACATCTATCCATCTTACTGATGGAATTTGTTACCATACAAGAATATACTGTAAAATAAATGTTAGGTGACAGGAAGATAAAATTCCAATTAAATAAATGTAATGCAATTAATGAATAGAATGCTGACAATATTGGTTGAAGTACTATCCCGATGGCAAAAAGAAGGACAAACACCATGGTTATAAGTAAAGCCATTCAGAAATATCGCTAGGAATAACTATCGACAATTCGAAAATTCAATGAAATGAAATGATATGGCGTATGGCTTTTAGTGCCTGAAGATCCCAGGACGGGTTCGGCTCGCCAGGTGCAGGTCTTTTGATTTGACTCCCGTAGGCGACCTGCGCTTCGTGATGAAGATGAAATGATGATTAAGACATCACATACACCCAGCCCCCGTGCCAGAAAATTAACGAATGATGGTTAAAATTCCCGACCGTACCGGGAATCGAACCCGGGATCCCTGTGACCAAAGACCAGCACGCTAACCATTTAGCCATGGAGCCAGACTTTTTGCCATTTGGATAGTACTTCAACCAGTATTGTCAGCATTCTATTCATTAATTACATTACATTTTTTTTAAATTGGAAGTTTATCTTCCTGACACCTAACATTTATTTTACAGCATATTCTTGTATGGTCACAAATTCCATCAATAAGGTGCCTTTTCACTCGATATTCAGCTGAAACTTGTATTTAAATAGCTGTTCATTCCAGAGAGGTTGAAGATTTACTATAACTAATGACGCACGTTTACCATAAATGTTGTGTGTAGCACAACTTCTCGTATCACGACAAGCTGAATTACGTTCACACCTCATTAAAGAAGCCATTATAATATTCAACGGTGCGCCAAGTGCGACAGAACAGCGCCGCGGCGCGAGGTGCTTTTCCATCGATCATACCTCTGTGAATATTATCTCCTTACCAACACATAATAAATTACTCAGCTTACTAACATAACTTCATTCAATGTGTATTTAATAATGTTATCAGAACAGATCCATTAAATGTTCTGATAACACGCAAAAGAGATAACGAGAAATGAGTTCACGGCAGTAACCTTTCCAGTTAATGATACTGCTAACACATATTAAATATTTTCTTTAAAGCATTGAAAAATAATGAATAAAACGAACCTCACATTGTTTTATTTTTAACCTAGAGCAGTGGTCCGCAAACTATTTCTGTAGCACCCTTCTTCTCGAACATAACATGTGCTCTCGTTTTTCTTCCTACTTTCGCACTACTACAAAATCTTGGGTTGGAACCTACCAGTCTCTTAATAATAATAATAATAATAATAATAATAATAATAATAATAATAATAATAATAATAATAATATTCTTTTTCAACCGGTTTTTCCCATACCTGTGGGGTGGCGAGTGCGAACTGTGTCGCACATGTGGATTTGGCCTTGTTTTACGGCCGGATGCCATTCCTGACGCCAACCCTATATGGAGGGATGTAATCTCTATTGCGTGTTTCTGTGGTGGTTGGTAGTGTAGTATGTTATCTAAATATGAAGAGGAAAGAGTTGGGACAAACACAAAAACGCCCAGTCCTCGGACCAGAAGAATTAATCAGAGGAGATTAAAATCACCAACCCAGACAGGAATCGCTCCTGAGACCCTCTGAAACCGGAGGCCGCAACGCTGACCATTCATACAATGAGTCGGACAATAATAATCATAATAATAATAATAATAATAATAATAATAATAATTCCACACCGAGAAGATTTCAAGCGTAATTCGGAAAAGAAGGATAACGTCTTACGCTCACCTCTCCAGATTGCCACCTGAAAGAATCAGTAAACTTTTGTTACCCTACTTCAGAAGTCTCAAAAAGATTCCTCCTTGGTTGGAGGATATCGATAAAGATCATTTAAAGTATAGAATCACTGAAACAGACATTCAACTCCGAACACCACTCAAATACAAACTTAGACATGTTCATCAATAAAACGTCCCAACTCGACCGAAGCACGTCCATGCTGATGCATGGAAGAAAGCACACTCCGAAAGGATGAAAACTTGCGGGCCCGCAAGAAGACAAACAGTTGAGATCTTGCGGTCCTTAGTGGCTCTAACAATGGATAATAATAATAATAATAATAATAATAATAATAATAATAATAATAACAATAATAATAATAATAATAATAATAATAATAATAATTGAACCGGGAGGTACACCCCAAAGCCGCGCATTCAAATTCAGCGCCTAAATGAACTCCTCTATTGGTGAAACAGTGAAACTGAAACTACACCAACTTAGAACTTTACTCAGAAGATGTCACCACAGAAATATGATGTAATTTTGTTATTGTGCAGTTTCCTAACCTGAGGGAATTTCTACTTGTTTTGTTTGACATTCATCAAGAAGTTTGGACATTTTTCCACAGAGGACACCACTAAAATCTATGCTCATGCACCCTGGTGCGAGTTGTAAGAAGTTTCAATTTAAAGAAGTTTTGTATTTCTAGGTTTTTGTAACTGATTGATGTTCATTTATTTTTGGGTTGGCAATATAATAATAATATAAGGAGATAAAGGCTAATTTAGGAATGAACTCGATGTATGAAGCTGTACGCATAAACCGGCTTCAGTGGTGGGGTCATGTGAGGCGAATGGAGGAGGATAGGTTACCTAGGAGAATAATGGACTCTGCTATGGAGGGTATGAGAAGTAGAGGGAGACCAAGACGACGATGGTTAGACTCAGTTTCTAACGATTTAAAGAAAAGAGGTATAGAACTAAATGAGGCCACAACACTAGTTGCAAATCGAGGATTGTGGCGACGTTTAGTAAATTCACAGAGGCTTGCAGACTGAACGCTGAAAGGCATAACAGTCTATAATAATAATGTACTGTATGTATGTATGTATGTATGTATGTATGTATGTATGTATGTATGTATGTATGTATGTATGTATGTATGTATGTATGTATGTAGGTATGTAATATTTCCTTTTTCTTTCTGCCAGTTTTGAATCTAGCCAATCCCTAATTTCTGTATTTCATTTTCAACCTATCTCAGGCTTCTTGTTCGATTCTAAGTGTAACTTTGAAATTCATCCAATAAAAATTGAGAGAGTGTGGCTAGTTTAGTCTTGAATGATCACGAACCTTCCCTGAGAATTTATAAACTGCGGATTTTCTCGATTCTCGGCCAATTGATCGACGTCTAACTGAGTGTGTGTGTGTTAAGCGGGAGGCGGGTGGCCTCTTTCGTTAGCAGCTAGAACATCTACAAGGTAATGGCCACATAAGTGTATTTTCTTGCTACCTCCGCAGTTTAACCCGAGGGAAAGGTCCGAATCATTTACTATGTAACATACTTTTCTAAAATGTAACTTCTCTTTTAACTTCATTAAATCTTTAACTGCCGGGCTGAGTGGCTCAGACGGTTGGCACTGGCCTTCTTACCCCAACTTGGCAGGTTCGATCCTGGCTCAGTCCGGTGGTATTTGAAGGTGCCAAATACGTCAGCCTCGTGTCGGTAGATTTACTGGCACGTAAAAGAACTCTGCGGGACTAAATTTCGGCACCTCGGCGTCTCCGAAAACCGTAAAACAGTAGTTAGTGGGACATAAAGCAAATAACATCATTATTATTAAATCTTTAACTGTAGACCAGGGATATAGAGTGATGTATCCTCTCGAGTTCGCTTTCATTTTGGTTTGAGGTGGCTACGTTTTCACAACCTTCCGTTTCTGTAATGTATTAAAGTTATTTCCATCCGTGCCATCTCAAGTAGTTTGGGAATAGCCCCTGCTTCATCGGCCGAGAGCCCTATAGGTTTTAATGTTTCATTATCTGGGAGTACAGTGTACGCCTCCACTCAGTTTGTGTTCGGGCAATTTATACAACCTGTCCTTTTTCGTCAAGGCCCTGTAGGTTGGGTACTAGATACCCCTGTATAACATTATCGTTGAATTTGTAAGTCGTACCTTGATGGGCGAGTGATTGTAATTTTCTGATATTGCATTGAATAGGCTAGAAGATACTGAGAACCTGTTTGCTCTTTTTCAAAGTTTTGGTAAGATTAAAGAGTGCCTTTGGAAGGCTAGATATTGTAATTTTGGGAGCAAGTGCTCTTGGATTAGGGGATTTCTGTCCCTCAGTAAATAATTCCTCTTCCTTTGTAAAATAGTAAAACTGGTGACTTAAGGTCCAAAGTATTAAGGTTATGAATCTTGGATTTTTCCCAATCTTTTTAATGACTGCTACTTGTACCTGTAATATTGTCATGAAAAAATGGTTAAGTTTGAAGTTCTGAAAATACAATAGAGTTAGGGACCTATTGTCTCTCAAGTTAAAAGAAGATCATGCTAAGGAAGCCTGTAATCTTGTTGATCCTCTTTCAAAAATGTCTAATACAGTCAATCAATTGTTGCCTGGGGCAGCTACTCCAAACTCGGATCAAGCCGCTTTAGTCAACTTGCCTGCTGAGGCAGATTCTTCCAAGAATGTAGAAAGTAGAAAATCTGTGGTAACTCAACAAACTTCTGCCCCATTAGAAAACGAGTCTGATCGTCGTACATCAATTCCACCTTTCTTTTTAAATAATGCTGTACCTGAGACTTCTCAACCTTCTAGACCGTTACCTATTATGTCACCTGGGTTTAGTAGTACACCTCATCAATTGGCCATGTTGCTTAGGGGTATTTCAAAGTTTTCGGTAAATTCTACTAAGGACGTCATTTCCTTTCTAAGCTTTTTAGTTGAATTCCAAAATCACGCTCTTGTGTTTTCTCTTACTCATTCTCTCTTACTCTTACTCATGCCCTCTCGGACAAAATAGTCAAAGCAATACTTGAAAAACCTTCCATAGAAGACTTCCACGCCTATTTGTTGACTAACTTTATTCCGGTTCGAGCCATGTATTCCTTAATCCAAAAGTACTATTTCAGAGTACAGCGACTGGATGAAAATCTGGCAGAATTCATCCAAGATATTAAGTTTTACACCAGGGTATTCGCTCTTCATTTCCCTGAAGACCAAATCGTGCAGACGATTGTTGAAGGCATTTCCCCGCCCTATAGGTCGTACCTGTGTTTCGCGTCGCATCCTCAAACTTCTGCTGAATTAGAGGCTATGGCGGTCTCAGCCGAAGGAGTGCGGTATGCCGACACCTTGAGAGTCCCTAAGGAACCCCTTCCGTCTTCTAATAGTTTTCGGCCTTCACCTCGCCGAACATTCACCACCCGTAAATGCTATGCTTGTAGGTCTACGGAATATCTCCGTAACAAGTGTCCTTTGATTAAATTCACTGGGACAAAGAATGAGGCGGGGTCATCTCAAGGATGTTTCAAATGTGTCTCGTTTACTCACCTAGCCAAAAATTGCCCTAATGTTAATAGCATTAGACCAGTAAAAGACATGAAATCCGCTCCCAATATAATGGGGCAAGACAAACGCTTAGCCACAAACAGTTTAACTTTCCAAGTAAATTTAACAATCCTAATTTTGGCAAAGATGAAACATAAAATATCTAATGGAGAAGTGTTAGCCGAAACGCATTGAACCAAATACGGACAATAATCAGAAAATGTGCAGACAAACTTTAATTTAGAGTACCATTCAGCCGAAATAATGGAATACACACTCCCAGAATCTAACAGAGCAGTAATCGGTTCATTGTTCAACTCAATTGAGAAAAGGAACCAGTGCGGGGTTTCCGCCGCAATCCTAAGACATTCATTGGGTCCTTCGAATGATAAATTAGAAGAGCCCTGACTTCTCCCTGAGCTTTCGTCGGGTTTAACAGGGGCTGAGTCTGAAGTAGGTGAGCACGCCGACTCACTTTTGATTATATGCGTTGGTGGAGGTTGCTCCAGAAGTTGAACAGGAGGGGGTGCTATTAGCATTCAGGCAATTCTTGGCAATATGAGAAAACGAGCCGCATTTAAAACAGCCTTGGGATGACCCTGCTCCGCTCTTTGTCCCATTGGATTTGATCAAAGGGCACTTGTTCCGGAGATGATCGGCCGACCCATAAGCATAACATTTGCGGGTTGTGTAAGTTCGGCGAGGTGGAGGCCGAAAATTACTCGAAGACGGAGCGGGCTCCTTCGCGACACGAAAGGTGTCGGCATACCTAACTCCTTCGGCTGAGACAGCCATAGCCTGTAACTCAGCAAATGTTTGCGGGCGTGACGCAAAACACAAGTATGATCTGTAGGGAGGGGAAATGCCTTCCACAATGGTCTGCACAATTTGATCTTCAGGTAAATGAAGAGCAAATACCCTAGTGTAGAACTTAATGTCTTGGGTGAAGTCGGCAAGATTTTTATCCAGTCGCTGTACTCGGTAATAATACTTTTGAATTAGAGATGACCTAGCTCGAGCCGGAATGAAATTAGCTAGCAGATGGGCGTGGAAGTCTTCTATAGAGGATTGTTCAGCTATGGATCTGACTATTTTGTCTGAGAGGACACCAATGGAGTAAGGGTAAATAATCTGAAGAATTTGAGAAGGGGAAAGCGAAAACACAAGAGCGTGATCCTGAAACTCAACTAAAAATCGTAAAAATGAAATGACATCGCTAGTAGAATTGACCGAAAATTTAGAAATTCCCCTAAGTAACACAGCCAAAGAATGAGGCAAACAACTAAAGCCCGGTGACATAACAGGTAATGGCCTAGGGGGCGAAGAGACTTCAGAGACAGCGTTATTCAAAAAGAAAAGTGGAATTGAGGTACGACGAACAGACTCATTTCCTAATGGGGCAGACGTCTGTTGAGTAGCCACAGATTTACTACTTTCATCGCCATTGGAAGAATCCTCCTCATTATTTATGTTTACCACGGGGGGCTGGTCGGTTTTGGGGGCCGCTGCCCCAGTTAACAATTGACTAACCTTACTGGACATTTTAGAAAGGTGTTCAACAAGAGCACTAGCCTCATTCCCTTGAACGTCGTTTAACTTAAGAGACAATAGATCACTCACTCTATTATAAAATTGGTACGATCTAGCCTGTACTCTTTTAAGTTGATTTGGAGATGGATCACTTACTTCAAAAAACTAACTACAGATGCTAGCTAAGTAGTGTTATCCGTGATAGTGGAGAGAGCCTCATCAATATCTTTCTCTCCCAAAGTTGGGATAATAATTGGCAATCCAAGGGATTCTTTAAGCTTGGTGGTATCGGCCGCAACCGTACCTCCAGATTGAACATTTCTGATAGCTAATTCATAAATCAATTCCTCCTTGCGCAAGTAGCCGGGATGGAGGACTTCGCGAAGGCCGGACATGATGACAGGATTTTTTTTTCAAATTTAGTAAATAGGAAAGAAGATTCCAGCGACTGTGAAAATTGTTAGAGTACAAATCAAATCGAATGTTCAGCCGTCAAAAGGGGATTAATTGAGACTCATTCAACCACGCTCTGCTACCACTTGTTACCGTGGTTGGTGGATCAGCAGAGGTGAAAGAAGGTGCCGGGGGGAATGGGTCTACTACTTTGTCAAGAAATAATTTAAACTGAAATGGAAGGTTATATTTTCAAAAGCAACAAGTTAACAAATTCTCACTTAGTGAGATATAAGACATAGCAATTTAAAAACAAGACTAGAAAAATCCAAGATTCCAAATCCTTGACACACTTGGGCTACGAGCCCCTAGTTTTACAACCTTTGAACTTCCAGATCAAACTTTACAGAGGAGCATAAATTTGCAAAAGGGCAGAAATCCCCTAATACATGGAGCACTTGCTCACAATTAGAATATCAAGCCTCCCTGAGGCACTTTTACAACACATGAAAGAGCTGGCACACTCTCAGTTTTCCACGCCTATTCAAGGCAGTATCAGACCTTACAGTTCCTTGCCATCAAAGCACAATTCAAAAAATGAAACAGGGGTATCTTATACCAAACCTACTGGGTCTTAGCAGAAGAAGAACAGGTTAAGTAAATGGCCCAAAATACAAAATGCATGGAGGCGTGTACTTGCACTCCTAAACACTCATTCTAAAACGTAAAAGGCACTAGGCCGATGACACAGGGGCTATTCCCAAACTATGGAGGTGACCCGTATAAGAAAAAAATTTAAGCATTAGGGAAGAGAAGAAAATCAGTTACGAAAACGTAGTCACCTCAAACCAAAATGAAGGGGAGCTCGAGAGGGTAAAGCACTCTCTATCCCCGATGTACAATTAAAGATATTTACATAAGCCGGCAGAAATTTACATTACAGAAAAGTAGGTTACATGGCAAAAGTTTCAGACCTTTCCCGCGGGTTAAACTGCTGAGCTAGCAAGAAACAAAGATGTTAAACGACCATTACCTTACTGAAGACTTGCTGCCTGATGAAAGAGGCGCTTCCTGCCTCCTGCCTTACGTCCACACACTTAGTTAGATGTTGATCGAGTGGCCGAGAGACGAGAAAATCCGCAGTTTATAAACCCTCGGGGAAAGTTCGACACCTGTCATGAATAATTAAGACACACTCCCAGGTTTTTATTGGCTACATTAAACAGTTACACACAAAATCGAAGAAGAAATACAGGATTGGCTGAAAATTAATTACAGAAATTATTGATTGGCTAACTTCAAAACTGGCGAAAGGAAAAGCTCAATAATGCAAACCCACAAAAGAATGAACCAAATTTAGTAAAAAATAAAAACTTATGAGTACAAAATTTCTTCGAAACGTTCCTTCACTTCGCACCAGGGTGCATGATCATAGTTTTCCGGCGGTAACATCTATGAGAGAATGTCCAAACTTCTTGATAAATAGTAAACAGAAACAAGTCGAAATTCACACCGTGACATCTTCAGAGGAAAGGTGAAGTAGGTCCAGTTTCAAGTTCACTGTTTCTCCTGTAGAGGAGTACTTTAAGGCGGAAGATTTAAATGTGCAGCGTAGAGGTGTACCACCCGGTACAATCCTCAACCATCTCTGGCGGAGCGGGTCAATCGTAATCTGAGATCGGCTCTCATTGCGTTTCATCATGAAGATCATTCCAGGTGGGGTACGTCCCTGCATTGGTTGGCCTTTGCTTTAAATTCGGCGGTTCCTAAGTCCCATAAGTTCACTCCTGCTTCTTTGATGTTTAAATTTGTTCCTAACACGCCGCTCTCTAACCTGTGGTCACTTAAATATGTATTACCAGAGTCAATAGATCCCGATAATATTAGAGTTTTATGGAAGAAAGCTAAGGCCAATCTTAAAGTGTCCCATGAAAAGGTTAGGAAAAGATAATATCGTGGACGGAGACCCACCAATTTAAAAGTCGCAGATCAAGTCATGGATATAAATTTGTTCCCGCGGGCAAGCTTGCCCCCAGTTTTCATGGACCATGCATTATACTGGATTTGTTGACACCAGTTACATTATTAGTGAGCAATCCAGCCACAGAGAGGATCATTAGAGTGCACATCTCTCACGTGAGACCTGTATGGTTTCCAGTACGTTTTTTTGCCGCTACATTTAACAGGAGTTTGAAGGTTATACTTTTTATTATTATTATTATTATTATTATTATTATTATTAAATTTGATGTATGATCTGTATGTACGATCTTCGCCTCTGGTTTTCCTGCTGTCATTCGTTAGTGGCCATTACCAAGCCCCCGTCCCCTGCATCTTCGCACTATTGGCACACAAGAACCTTCCACGCCGCCCGCCCCTCTGCAACATCAATAAAGATAGTACTCTCAAGTCTGCAACAACACTTCTCCGTTGCCGAGATCTTACTGTTTCAGCGCCCCCTTAGCCGTTCACCGCCGTACTGCAACTGAAGTGGGGTAAGGGCCCACTCCACTCCCGTGAAGAATCCCTGTGAACAGCGCGCCGGAGTCCATCTCCCGGCAAAGACTGAAGTGCGGTGCCCCTACCGCCAACTTATCTGGGGACTGTACATATACTTCTAATCTGCGGCAACCCTCACCACGACTACCCCTCTCATAGTAGAGGGAGAGGTGTATCTGAGGGTACTTGAGGGGTCCGGGCGACCTCAACTGGGTATCGGAAGCGGTGGCAGGCCTAGAAAAACAGCTTATCACATTCACCACCGTATTTGATACAATATCTAAACAATTCACAGAAGAGTGTGCAGTACAATTATTTGCTTCTAGCTTAATATTTTTAATGCTATTTGTTCGGGGCGTTGACATATAGAGATCTTTTGTTCCTAGCTTAACTTAACAAATAAAACATATCACTTGGAAATACACACATAATTCTCGGGATTTTGGAGACTTTTGTTGAAGCACCTTGTACTTCTTGAAAAACGCTTTAAGACAGCGGTTGATAATGCATTTCAATTACCATTTCCCTGATTAACAAACGAATATTTACCGTAAATTCGTTTCTGTGCCCTACCTTTTTCTACGTGAGAATGATCGGTCCTTTCCTTTTCATGTGTTTTGTGTACTCAGGCATGATTCATGCTTTTAGGAAGAATTCATTCATTTGTAGAATGAAGCTTGTCTGCTTGCACAGAAATCCGGAAAGAGCATACCGATTAAATTATTATGAACGCCAAGATTACGAAATTGTAAAATATTTGATATTGTTTAGTAAACTAGCATGCATCTTCTCCCTCATTCGAGTAAATGTAATGCTCAACAATGGCAACACTGTAAACAACAGTGCCTTCCCCTAAACATAAGCACCTTGTATGTATGCCTAAGTGACGCCAAAGTATCAGCTAAAATCGATAAAATACTTCCTCTATGATTACTCTGAAATAATACAGGTCTTGATAATATGATAAATGTTGTATACTAGCAGAACGTACCCATCGTTAACGCGCCGATAGTTCATGATGTCATTTACGTCTATTTGTACCCATCGTTGACGTATTAGCTATGACTTTTAAGTAACTGGTAACGGAATGAGTTTAGTTCCCAAAGAACTCTTTGTACTCTGTATTAGTGGTCACTCCACTTGGAAAAAGAATTATTGAAAAATCAAAATTGACCTCTATTCGAAATGAATAGTTTAGATATATCCATAAAAACATTTCATCTGAATTGGGTTTGAAATTCTGGCGTGACTGAGTGAAGAAGAAACTGATACCATCTCATTGTATGCAATTATTTGATTTCTGCAAATGATTTAGGAAATAATATGTTTTCAGCTCAATATTTCTCAATAAAATCAAGTCATACACACGACAGTTCCTTATCAGATTTGTTTAGCAAAATATTATGAAATTCTTACCAGTGATTTAGATGTTATGTCGTTTCACAATGCAGACGTACAGATGTTATTTCAATCTTTTCTATAAAGAGGATTATATGTTAAGGGCAGGTATGGAATATTAGGGTAATAATTACAGATACACACACACACACTCGTGTATTTCAAAAATTATGATGACATTTCATTACTGGTCACCTCTCTGTCGTTTAAGGCACGAGTCTCCACTGGATCTTTGTCACCAGCAAGATTTTATCATGTAAGTTATAGTACATCCTCGACAACGTATTTATACGTTGCCTAGCTTTTATTTAGATCATTGTTACACACTCTAAGTGCTGCTTAGGATTCGATCAGCAGTCTTGTTATTTCTGACTAATGCCTACTTATCCACGCACACTACTTGCTATCAAAATGTTTTCATTTTCCACTTGAGTTAATCGAGGTTGAAAGGAATGCATTCCTATTATATCAGCTACATCTCAACTTGACTACTTCTGGAACGCATTCGAAATACTTCATTCCTGATGCAAGGATAGCATTGAATATTCCAGAGGAAGAAGTACAGCTCTTTCATTTATACGCATAATCCAAGCTGCATTCAGCTGTGGTCAAATGGTCAGAGACCGGACATGATCGATAATATCTTTACAGTTGAAGGCTGGTCGTTCTCACATCCTAATGTAAAGAGATCGCAACAGTATAAGAAGCCATCCCAATGTTGCTATGTTTGTCAATGTAAAGAGATTGCAGCGGTAAAAGAGACATTCAATTTTTCTATGCCAGTCAATCTTGATTATTTTTTAACTTGTATACACATGAAGTGTAATGTGTTCTGAGTTCTGTATAACTGTAAGAAAACATTAAAAAATATTACCGCCTGTTTTTTCTAGCAATCATTCTCACCTCCTGAATTCACCGAGTTTCCACATCCGTCAAATCGATCTATAAACAGATCGCTGTGAAGATAATTCCGTCCGGAAAATCATACCTTACTTTAAAAATTACCGTTGATCGCAACTGCGAGGTCATGGAACTAGCATTGCTACACCCTGACTCGATATCATTCACATTGCTACCATCCACATAAGAAGTACTTAAGATGATCCACTTGTCCCAGTTTTGTATTTCGTAACTGACTTTCAAACCTCTTAGGTTTTCATTCAAGTGACATCACTTAGTCTTGGAAATGTTAATTGTCATACCGTAATCGCTTCAGCTCTCTCCATACCTCAAGATACAGTGAAATCCCTCAATTTTGGCACCCCTACAGTCTGGACACCCTTTCTGATTGGACATATATTAAATGCACCGTTTAATTTCCAATACATTTACATGTTAAAAATCCTCTGTACATCGGACACCCCTCCACTCTGGGCATTGGACAGCCATTGAATGATAGTTTGGACAGGTTCAAAACTATTTTTGCAGTTTTGTAATGGTTTAGTGTAAGCAATTTTAACATTGTCACTGCAAATGCCATCTGTGCAAGAGCATTTAAAACCATTAATGTTAAGAGAAAGAGCCTTTCTATAATTCGACTGATAAGCGTAACCATGCAATCGAATTTACACGGAGTGTGATAGTCTTCGACGTAATTTGTTGGATCCATAGTGCTTGGATGGAAATGTATTAACTGAGGAACTGATATGTCTCCCGGAAGTCATTCGCAGTCAATTGTCAGACGTTGGTGTTTTTAGCGATTTTGTTAATCTATTGGATGTTCACGATAATATTCCTGGAATAATTAATGGATTGTTACAAAAAGTTATTTCTTCAGAAGAGGAAGAAGAAGAACAAGAACATGATAATTTTTTTTTTCTGTCTCTAAGGATCCACCTACTCATCACAAAGCTGTGAGGTGTATTAATGAGTTAGAACGCCATGCGTTTGTGTATGACGAACCAGAAAGGATTGAAACTGTATTAGGATTACGTAGGAAAATTGAATGAGAATAAGCACGTACAAAAGTCGAAAAATAAACCAGTCTTGTGACCGATTTTTTCGCTAAGCAGTAAAGGGTGAGTTCTGTACAGTACAATGTACAATCTAAAACATAAAACTGTGCTGTAGTGCTTATTTTTAATTGTTAGTAGATATGAAAATCAGTGTACTGTACTGTACTGTATATAAATTCAAAAACCCACTGTTTTTATTAGGTATAATGAACCCTTTAGGTCCATATTGAGGGATACCTACCTTCCTTACCTATCAGCAAAGCTCATGAGATCTGTCTCTTGGGTCGTTTCGGGTTCTTCGTCACTTGCTGAGGTAAAGGTAGGGTTCATTAATTCTAATCTATCTACTGGAATGAAAGGTCTATTTATGAGATTCCTATTTATTCAGGGAAATGAAGTAATTTACTATGTCAACGATGTCATAGTCAATTGTGTCCACTGGACACCACAATCATTTTTACATAAATGTCAGAACACTAGTGTGAGACTTTAACGTAATTGCCTGATGGGCATTCTTACTAGAAACCATTGTCTCAATTATTAATCATTTAAGAAAGGAAAGTCTGGAAATCCTTAAATTCGGCTTCCATGTGAGACCACATGTACCATCATAGTGATTCGTTATGGTCCAGCCCTCGTAACACGAACTCTGGACTCTGGTTATAATTAAGGCCGTCCAATCGGTGTGTGCCACACAGTGGTTCTACGGCATGGACCCTTAATTGAATCGATGTGACCTGCGTCTATGTCATGGACCGACATCTATTCTTCTAAGTTACTTTAAAGTCATTGTGGATGATGACCGCAAGGAAATGATGCTACAATGGCATATGGCCCTAATCTAAGTCACTGAGGTTGATGACCCCCTGACCATCCAAGTTTCTAAGCTGAAGGCTAAACACAATTAAGTTACATCGGTTGATGACCAAAATTCCACTTTACTATCCCCAGCACATTCACTGCTCAGTCAATCAAAGTTCAATAATTACAACAACAACAATGCTCACAAACTTTGTGGCATAAAATCCATTTCCTTCGGATATGTCCCTTTTATCTTTACTTTATTTTTTAATATTCCCCAGACAACAAATTAAAATTTCCAGAATGCATCTCCAAGTTATTCGCTTGATTAAAGTTATTTCAAAATGCGGTTTCACTGAATTCAATAATTTAATAAATTTAAATGATTTATCGAAATGTTAAAGAACAGTAAATTTTATCTCCGCGGACTCTGGTTTCTTCACAACTTTCTACGCAGCTGTGATGTGAATTCAATATTGCGATGTTTATCTGGCTGGAAAAGAATTTGTTACATCATTCATGTCCAGCTATATATATCTCGTATCGTGATATCACACTTTAAAATCCTAATCTAGTCCTAACCGTTATTAACACTTGGATATCCTAATAACCTACGTACAAACCAAACCACTCGCCATATAATTACGATGTCATATCTCGTCATTACCATATGAATTTTGCACACCCCTCACAGACAAACCGATCATCAACGACCATCGCTCTATATTCTGGACAACCCTGAAATTGGGTTACTCTGTTCCTTATACTCAAAGTTCATGGTTTCAAATGTTCATTACGTCCCCAATTACAGTATTTCACAATACTTAGATCATTACCGGCTATGAATTTTCAACTAAATCCAGCATTTTAACGTTTCCCTGGCCGAGAATACAGTCTCAGTACCAAGCCTGTCCCGTTAGATAGCTGAGGTGTCTCACCCCCCTCGCTCGCTTGGCAGTTACAGGAACCACCTGGTTTATTCACAGTTGACTGACTTCTCAAAATGCTCACCTTTAAACTCTGCCGACATGATTAAACAAATACGATATTCTAACCAACAAAATGCACAGATATGCTTCAAGATGCCCACACTAATTATACGCGTCGCCAATTATACCGCTATGGATTTCTATGAATTTCTTTCCATTCCCAACATTATAAAATATTCCTCGGGCTATCATATCCCGGCTTCAATGACAGGACTCTAACCTGATTCGCACATCTCATTTCAACTCATACAAAACATTCCTCGGGCTTCCGGGTCTCGGCTTCAATGACAGGTCCAACCTGTTTCGCAATACTAACCTCTGTTTCCCAGCTCCACAATTATCATCGACAAAGAACTGGAATAAAATCCTCACTAGAATTTCCGACATCTAATATCGCACAATGCATTACTCATGAATAACTTCGCATAAATGATATCGTATTTAATAACTTGATTTTTACGAGAAATGACTGAAACATTCTACTAGATCTTTTTATTGTCAGTCAGACACAGTTTAAAATGGGCATAGAAAAATGTTTCTCTCCGTGACCAAATTCATCTCCCTTGGCTCTCACCCGACAGCGCTCTTCCTCTCGATTGAAAATGAGTAACCATGGATTATTATTATTAACGTCAAATTGCAGTCAGAAGAATTTTACGTCGAATGAACATCTTACTTTGACATCACAAAATATAGGCAGTACACTCACACGGATGACGATCTACATTGGACGTGATATCACTTCGGAACCCTATTCAATAACTTTTTACAACATTATATGGCACTCGCAAGACTTCAAAATTTTATCCAAGTGGAAAATAAAACAAATGACTCTTTTAGTCGTACTCTCACACTTACAAAACTTAGTAGGGCGACCACTGCGTCGTATATCCCCATTCAAATACACTTTTAGAAATCACGATACGAGATATAAGAGGTAGTAAGATGGGAAGTCACCTACCTCATGTCGTCACGCCAGTATTCATCTTAGGGCTCACCTGTGACCCTGGCATTTTATTTAGCCATCTTTACATTCATGGCTGTACATCTCATTATGTTTCTTCAGGTTTCCTGGAATAAAGCATAAAAAAAAAAGAAATACCCTTCACTTGTTTGCGGAGCGCACACGATGGATTGTAATTATTCCCGCACACGAATTACTTAATCACATTAGAATATTTCAGTACTTTGACCGTCCTATCTGGTACAGTTATTTCACTCAAGAAAACTATCTCCTCGTGGAGTCAAGACTTAGCCGCAATGGCTAAAATCTGCAGTCGAACTCAGTCTACTTTCGTTGGTTTGATTTCGCAGAGCAGCTCAACAATTTTTCGTCCGCTTTGTATCACAAATGCCGGAGAAGGAAACTTCGTCATGGCGTCCCTTCATATTTATAGCAGTTACCCCCTCTCTTCGGATCTCTCCCTTTGCCGCCAAGAAAAATTTTATAAATTTTCTGACTTACCTAAACTGTAATTTCAAGAGTTTTGAAAGTGACTACATGCTTGTTACATTTCTGGCGGTAGTGTTCATGGACATTTAAAAATTTTACGGGTTCGATTTGTGAGATGATTGACCTCCTTTGATAGGCACTATATTTTTTTGACTTGGCGTGGTCACGCCGTGTACACGCGCTTTGAAATAGTTCATAAAAATTACTTGAGATTCTTCCGCCGTCGACACGTGTGGTTGACGTCACGTACCCCAGAGCGTGGGACCGAAGGTAATCACCCTCTCGTCACGTGTCAAATCCATGCTATCAAGAATCCAACTTTTAATTTAATTGTTATATAATGCATAATGTTCTTAGGGCACAAAGGTCATGGGTTCAATATACACTAAGCACTAGCTCAGAGTTTTTCCTTCCCTGCATTGTCAGTGTACTTTTAAAATACCATACACCCACCCGGTAAATTGGACACACCACTAAATTGGGCATATTTTTAACGAATCATAGGTGTCCAACTTAGAGGGATTTCACTGTATTAGATTATAGGTTTTCAGCACAGTCTGCCAGTAGGACCAGGTTGTCGGCATAGGACAAATACTGTCTACTAAATTTCCACCAAGGGAAATCCCTCCCTGTCATTTAATACATTTAAGTAAATAATGCTTATAAACTATAGACAATAATAGAAGGAGCAATATATATTATATTTCATGTGCTATGCCTTGCAGGGCAAAAACTACCATAGCACTAGCATACAAATTACAGAAACCAATGAACGAGGCAAGAAACAGGACATACAGAACAGTTTTACACAGAAAACACATTTCATTTCCTAGGTTACCTTTTTAAAATACAATCCACAAATTCATTGGGGGTCAAGCGGAGACGGGAGGTACATGCAGTAGGTAGCTTCACAGTGCAGGTTTTTGTAAGTGGATATAATTATTACCTGGAAGGGAAATCCAGTCCGTCGCAAGGCAGCCATAGAACGGGGCTGTATTCAACGTGGTGTCCCAACATTTGCTGACGTTTATGTCCCGCGTTACTCAACGTGGAATCTCCTCGAGGCTTGCCAAGTGAGAGACATGTAGGCACTAAACTTCCCCGACCAGCTAGAGCCTGTAATGAATGGGGCTCTTCCTTACTTCATCACTTAGTCACAGAAACTCTTTACTGAGTCTGGCAGCAATCCAATTCAATAATTTCAATAACTTCGGTAATTTAATTCAATCAACTTTGAGGAGGAAGTTAAATGACTACAGTAAAAATTCTGTTCCAACTCCGTCTACTTTGAATTAGACCATAAACGAACTTATTATTCCTCCAAAGCAGGGAATACATAAAGCTTGTTGAATCTCAGACTAGACTCCAAATAACTTCCTGTTCTCGCTCGGATAACTAAGCGACCAATGAAGGTGTTGCCTTCAAACTACACATTACCGTCCCTTGTGCTGTTTCACTTTCCAAAATCAACGTTTCAGTTATTGTGCTCTCAAACTCACTCACTATGTACTGTCATCAATAGGCTAATATTACCATTTACGTTCTACGGCAGGTTTAACTGTGTTATGTTATAGGAAGTTGTGCATCTTCGCGTTCGGTGAATGTGAATAATTTAGAGAACTATAAAACTCTAGCCCTGTCGTCTTTCCTACCTCACCTCAAGATTAAGAAATTTTCATCTAGTCCAGGTCCAATAATATTAAAAAGAAGAGGAGAGGGGGATGGATAACAATAAGAAGAATGAAAAGAGTGAGAGTTTGTAGTTTTACCCTCGTCATACCCGACGCTCACATCTCTATATATAATATAAGAGTTTTGTCTGTACATTGTTCATAATTTAAAAAGAATGATATTTCTGGATCGGTCGTGCCCACAGTAACAAGGAAATACACTTTTTTAATTTTCCGTAATGTCTGTCTGTCTGTCTGTCTGTCTGTCTGTCTGTCTGTCTGTCTGTCTGTCTGTCTGTCTGTCTGTCTGTCTGTCTGTCTGTCTGTCTGTCTGTCTGTCTGTCTTTACACGTATCACGAGAAGACGGCTGAAGAGAATTTAATGAAAATGGGTATATGAAGCCGGGGAATAAGTAGCTACAATCTAAGCCATAAATAATTGTATACACGGTAAGTGAAATAGTAGTTTAGGGGAAGGTATAAAATTTATTTTTCGAATAATTATGTTACCTCATTCATCATTTCGCTAGTACGGCTCTTCAGTGACACCTAGGTCATCTATGACAGCTAATGGTGGACCTGTTGAGGATCCAACCAGCCTTAGGTCCGAATACCCAACATACATACATTATTGGTCCTATTGATAAATACTACATAATTAAAGTTATATAGAATTAAATTTACGATCATTTATGCCTATACATTTTTTTTTGCTAGCGGCTTTACGTCGCACCGACACAGATAGGTCTTATGGCGACGATGGGATAGGAAAGGCCTAGGAGTAGGAAGGAAGCGGCCGTGGCCTTAATTAAGGTACAGCCCCAGCATTTGCCTGGTGTGAAAATGGGAAACCACGGAAAACCATCTTCAGGGCTGCCGATAGTGGGATTCGAACCTACTATCTCCCGGATGTAAGTTCACAGCCGCGCGCCTCTACGCGCACGGCCAACTCGCCCGGTCTATACATTATTACCGTACTGGCTATGATAACAGAGATATTCATGAATTTGGATTTTTATTGCCAAGTCCATATCAGCGCCAAACCACGAGAAAATGGGTAAACAGAATTAAATGAAAATCGGTATGTAAAGTCGGGGAATAAGGAACTACAGTCTAAGCTATAAATAATTGTATTCACCCTGGTTAAAATCGTAGTTCAGAGAAAGGTGCATAAAATATATTGGTCATATCGAAAAGTACTACATAACAAACGTTATAGAGAATACAATTTCCAATCATTTATGTCTTATTCAACTTTACCGTGTCGACTGTAATACGACTAGTGGTGATGGTGATTAAATTGTGAAGATGATTGTAAGAATGAGAAAAAATCATGAAGAAACGATCGCTTGAATAACAACACAAGATAGATTTATGAAAGAAAGGAGGACTCACTTTACATTAAATGCTCTAATATCACAGAGTCAAAAGAAAACTAAATGTGAAGGCCTGCAATATAGAAAGCTCGTAAAATTGATCAACAATAACATTGACCACTGATTGTTGCGATTTGCTTTGTGTCTTCTGCTGCCATTCATCTCCGATAGATGGGATTACTGCTGCGTGCAGAGTATAACAGCCTCCCTGAATATTGGCGGGAAGTATCTGGGGAGTTAGATCTCACTCTTCTTCAGCATAACATTCCTCTGGTTCATAAGTTGTCCGATACCGCTGGTACTTAATATACTGGTCCTTCATAGTATTCCACCCATTCGATCCCGACTCTGAGGCACTGATTGGAATGAGCAGTGTGCACACTTAAACAGAATAATGACAGAAGAGTGTTCGCGGCTGTCTGCGGCCTGGTCATTCTAGCTCTGGAACTTTGAACGGTTAGATCGGCAGCGTAGTACTTTTAGTTAAAAGTGAGAAAATGGGAGGGTTTTCATTTGATCGAGTACTTCATATGACAGCATTGCTTTTAATCGCGACATTCGTTCTGACTCTTTTGATGCAGTTTGTTACTTCAGATTAGCCATTATCAACTCTCTCAAAATAACATACCCTAAAATCCTACTGCATGACTACCTATTAAATTTTGGCCAGTCTCTTTGGAGAAAATTTGTAAACCAGGTTTAAAGAGGGCAGTACCTGAACTAAAACAAGCCAAATGTAATGTGTTTGAAATTATGGGATTGCATCTGTGCCCATTGAAGACGTACCTACACTACTTTGGATGAGCTATTGAACGATCTGGATGAAGTTGTGATGGAGCTACGTACACGAAGACAATCTACTTTCGAGTGAAAGCAGCACGTTGCCGACGAAGAATTACATAAATTTTACTAGTTACTGTAGTTTTAGATGGAAAACAAATAACTAACAAATCATAAGAAGGTTTTCACTCAAAGCTTGAAGAAGTAATTGCCATACATCATGCCAACATTTGTCGTTTTTAGAAACAATTCAAAATATATAAGTAAAAACTAAAAATTCTGTTTCAGAACTCACAGGAGGGCATGCACGTTATAGACCCCTGTCCCCAAGGCATACATTATTATTATTAATTATTCATTATGAATATAAAGGAAATGTACATGTAAAGCAATATTTAAGGGCTGTTTTATACTATTTGATGATGCACAGTGACCCGCATGACGATGAGGCTGAGGATGATGAATATTGAGAAAGTAAATAACTGAAAAGTAACTACCCATAATGAATTTTAGATTGTATCCTATAAACTATGATGTAAATTTATTAATTACCGGAATGTTATTGAAGTTCGCTCACTTACTTCATTGAACAAGTTATGCAAGTCAAGGAAAGGAAAGAGCATATAAGTCTCTGGTAAGACCCCAACTAGAGTATGGTTCCAGTGTATGGGACCCTAACCAGGATTACCTGATTCAAGAACTGGAAAAAATCCAAAGAAAAGCAGCTCGATTTGTTCTGGGTGATTTCCGACAAAAGAGTAGCGTTAGAAAAATGTTGCAAAGTTTGGGCTAGGAAGAACTGAGAGAAAGGAGGAGAGCTGCTCGGCTAAGTGGTATGTTCCGAGCTGTCAGCGGAGAGATGGCGTGGAATGACATTAGTAGACGAATAAGTTTGAGTGGCGTTTATAAAAGTAGGAAAGATCACAATATGAAGATAAAGTTGGAATTCAAGAGGACAAACTGGGGCAAATATTCATTTATAGGAAGGGGAGTTAGGGATTGGAATAAATTACCAAAGGATATGTTCAATAAATTTCCAATTTCTTTGAAATCATTTAGGAAAAGGCTAGGAAAACAACAGATAGGGAATCTGCCACCTGTGCGACTTCCCTAAATGCAGATCAGTATTGATTGATTGATTGATTGATTGATTGATTGATTGATTGATTGATTGATTGATTGATTGATTGATTGATTGATTGATTGATTGATTGATTGATTGATTGATTGATTGATTGATTGATTGATTGATTGATTGATTGGAGTGGTGGAATAGATGTAGAACAGCATTTAACGTGGATTCCAAAAAGGGAACATAAATGTAGGGAGGAGTGGGAAGGAAGCGGCCGTGGTAAGGTACAGCCCCAGCATTTTCCTGGTGTAAAAATGGGAAACCACGGAAAACCATTTTTAGGGCTGCCGACAGTGGGGTTCGAACCTACTATCTCCCGAATACTGGATACTGGCCTCACTTAAGCGATTGCAGCTATCGAGCTCGGTAGGTAGAAAAAATTGATGAAGGACAAATATACAGGTGGGGGGGGGGGGCTAAAATTAATGTAAAGACCATAGAAAGATTTGAAGAAAATGTGCTGAACGATCACTCTGCTAAACCCTTTTTTTTTAAGAAAGAATTTATGTTGGTTCATATTTTATGTCTTCCTTACTTCTGTCACCGTTAGTTATTCTACTACTCAAGTAACAATATTCATCTATTTCCTAGTCTAATATTTCGTGCATGACCTGACTTGGTTCGACTGCTCTCCATTACTTTTGTTTTGGATGTATTTATTTTCATCGTGTACTCTTTCTCCAAGCCTGTGTCCACAATTCAGAAATATTTCCAGATCATCTGCAGCAGATAAAATAGCAATATCATCGGTATATCTCAGAGTTTTGATTTCTTCTCCTTGGATTGTGATTTTTTTTCCAAGTTCGTCTCTGATTTCCTTTATTGTCTGTTTTATACACACATTGAAAAAGAGAGGGGGCAAACTGCAGCCTTGCCTCAGTCCTTTTTCGGATTGCTGCTTCTTTTCATAACCTTCCATTGTTATCACTGCAGACTGATATTTTTCAGATTGTATATATTTTTTTCTTTCAGGGTAGCCTATCTCATCCCGATCACCTTCAGAATTTCAAATAGCTTGGTCCAATCAATAATATCGAATGCCTTTTCTGGATCTACGAATGTCATGTACGTGGGCTTGTCCTTCATAAGACGATCCTCTAAGACCAGACGTAAAGTCAGGATTGCTTCAGGTGAACTCCAAACAGCAGTTTGTGGCAATGCCAAAGGAAGCGCGCTTGACGAGCTGACGGGTACGATAGGCTGCATCTCCAC
This sequence comes from Anabrus simplex, assembly GCF_040414725.1. Taxonomy (NCBI): domain Eukaryota; kingdom Metazoa; phylum Arthropoda; class Insecta; order Orthoptera; family Tettigoniidae; genus Anabrus; species Anabrus simplex. Next base: position 250,302,588 of record NC_090269.1, read on the forward strand.
AGAACCCTCCCTGTCCTTCCCGGTGTGCTAAACGGCTGGATGGATGAGGGGTAACTTGAAATGTGGCTCCCATCTTTTTTAAGTGTTGCGTTAGTTAAGACCTTCACCGAGCTCGATAGCTGCAGTCGCTTAATTGCGGCCAGTATCCAGTATTCGGGAGATAGTAGGTTCGAACCCCACTATCGGCAGCCCTGAAAATGGTTTTCCGTGGTTTCCCATTTTCTGCTGAACATTCATTAAACAAGTTATGCAAGTCAAGGAAAGGAAATAGCCTATAAGTCTCTGGTAAGACCCCAACTAGAGGTATGGTTCCAGTGTATGGGACCCTCACCAGGATTACCTGATTCAAGAACTGGAAAAAATAAGTACACTTATTTACCTTAATTAAGGCCACGGCCGATTCCTTCCCACTCCTAGCCCTATCCTGTCCCATCGTCGCCATAAGACCTATCTGAGTCGGTGCGACGTAAAGCAACTAGCAAAAATAAAAAACAAAAAACGTTAAGACCTTCCTTTTATAATACCTTTTTCTGTGTAAGACGGAATCAAATTGCATTGCTTTTCAGACAAAGCACGGGCATATGGTTTTGATGGTATAGAACTTTTCAGAGAACGTTTACAGTACTTCCACACAAAACTATCATACAATTTATTTTTTGAATGATTCGTTTCAACAATAAACACTTGTTGCTCACTGGTGTACTTAACCATGGTGGATAATTGTTACTGTGCATTATATAACCACAATCACTGAGCGCATCAAGTAAGTCACGTGTCTCACTGAAATGGAAATGGCGTATGGCTTTTAGTGCCGGGAGATCCCAGGACGGGTTCGGCTCGCCAGGTGCAGGTCTTTTCATTTAACTCCCGTAGGCGACCTACGCGTCATGATGAGGATGAAATGATGATGAAGACAACACATACACCCAGCCCCCGTGCCAGGGAAATTAACCAATGATGGTTAAAATTCCCGACCCTGTCGGGAATCGAACCCGGGACCCCTGTGACCACTGGCCAGCACGCTAACCATTTAGCCATGGAGCTCAAGTACAGAGCTCTACAAACGACCGAACCCTACAGGACAAAGAATGGTACAAGGAAGCTGTTGTCTCCCGCCAAGTACCTTCTTGCTCGTCCCTCGAGTGTACCGTAAACGTTTGTTTGATTGTCGCTGCATTTATTTATTTATTTATTTATTTATTTATTTATTTATTTATTTATTTATTTATTTATTTATTTATTTATTTGCAGCCAGTTGTTCAGCCATGTTTTACACAGGATCAAATGAGATATCTGTAGTTAAACAAGAACATTGAATGCAGTCAGCATTTAGACAGACAGATCACGCGCGGTTAGCTGGGAAGGACAGTAAAGAGGGACTGTCCACTCTACTTCAAGTACACTCCGATTTAAGGTGCGTCCACACCAAGATGTTTTCGTTAACTTTGTTTATAAACATTGTTAATGAACAATGTTCATGAACATTTCTGTTTGTTAATAAACAAAATAGCGTGTTCATTAACTTTTCGAGCATGTTGATAAACAAAATTTCTTCAACTTTTGTGAATGAAACTTTTCATTAACATTTCGTGTTTTCGTTAACATTTCGGTTCGCACATGCGCAAAGACGCAATTAGAACACGCAAATTCGTAGCGCGGAATACAATTCTTTTATTAATTTTTCGAAATAGACTGTCGAATCGCAAGCAACTCATATACACCATACAAATACATAAGTGAAGTGTAGGAGTATTTCTCTTACACTCTTACATGATCCTTGGTAGGAATCACCAGTCGCTAGGAATCTTCAAGTTATACTTAGTCTAACATTAATGCAGATGGCATTCCGACAAATTTGTATCATTTCTTGCAATTTCAGACTCAATTACTGTCAACAAGAACTGAAAGTCTTGTGGGGACATTCTCAGAAAGTTTTGAAAGCCTGCTGCATCATGAATTGAAAGTTCTGACATAGGCCTAAGTGTCCTCTCCAAACTTAATTTTAAACGCTTTTCCAATATTTTTCTTTGCCACACTTTGCGTCTACATTTTTCTCTAATTGCACTCATTAAAATAGTGAAAGCTGCAGCTGTATTGTAACCTCACAAACAGATATTTTGGTGTGGACACAATGTTAAAGAAGTTTGTTAACAAAAGTTTATTTGGTGTGGACACAATGTTAAAAAGGTTTGTTAACAAAAGTTTATTAACATCTTGAGAAATGTTTTTGTTAACATTGTTCATTAACTTTGTTTCGTTAACATTGTTTATTAACTTTGGTGTGGACTAACCATTAAGCGGTGGCACTACGCCGCTAAGGTCAACGTTTTATGGAATACGACTCTAGAGCAAGGCAAGCTATACAAGTAGAAAACAAAGAAATGTAAAATGTAAATCACGTAGACGAGATTACTGAACGGTTATTTATTTCAGAACTGCATAAATAGGGCTGAAAATCCCCATTTAAACTACACAATGCGCTCCTAAGTACATGGGTGGTAAGGTAAGACAGGACAGTGCAATACAAGAGAATACAACATAAAAACAAATTCTGTAAAAGAAAAAATACACTGAATATGAGATATCTTGAAATTATGTTAGAAAGTATGCAAGACTCCATGATGTACTCCTAACAACTGGGCCGATGACAGTCGATGTTAGGCCCCTTAAAACAACAAGCAAGCAGCTCATAACAACTTTTACAAATAATGTATGGCCTACCATGACCTTTTGACAGACTAAAGTCATGAATAGTGCAATCTCATATTTTAAGTAAGAGCATTGACGTAATGCTAGTTACACTATAGGAGCAAAAGAAAACTACAATAAAAATCGTTTACAGTTCCAACTATTACAATATGTTTCTGAATATAACATCATGTAAAGTTATAAATTAAAATATCATTAAGTTGTCTTCTAATTGCTTATTGACATGATTGCGCTTTCATAGTCGTGTGAATTGTAGGAATTGTAATTGTAATGGATTTGGACGTAGGATCAGTCAATTAATCATCACTTATTTTCATTTAGGGCATGTTGTCCATGCGAGAGAATGCAGAATATAGATTGGGGATTTATGGGTTTTTAATACCTATTCTTAATGCGTAGTATGCGATTGCCTGTGTTCCTCTTTCTTTCGATTCAAGCCACGGAATATGAAAACGTGTGGTGTTATATGACCATCTCTACGGATATCAAGTTAACCTAATGCAGACCGGATGTATACGATGAATGTTGATGTTTAGGAATTCCAAAAGATCATTGTAGAACACTCAGCTATATTCCAATACATTAAGTTGGTACGAATGTGCTTTGGCATGCACAGTATGTTTCTTCAAAATTGTGTAATAACAAAGATAGCTTTACTGACAATCACATTAACGCATTTTGTCCAAGACTGGGTGCTATCCACTATCATTTCCAAGTTTTTGATTGTACTGCTGTACCGAATAACTATATTGTTGAATAAAACGGAAGGAGAGAGAGAGAGAGAGAGAGAAATGTATGGATCTATCGAATATCTTACTATCACCGATTGGGACCACGTGCAGTATCCCTTCCCAATTTACTCTTACGACATCAGGGAATACTGTGTAAGGAAAGAAACTGAAGTAGTCCCGTCAAAATGACCACGGTTCAACTCTGGGTCAGTTCATTTGCAACTACGAAAACGCACATTGACATCATACAAATTACACATTAATCTGTGGGTTAATGGACATTCAAAAGAAATCTTTAAATTTGGAGCTTTGTTTCAAATTTTCATTCTACGAATGATCGTTTCATGAAGAAGGAGCTGTTTATTGCAGTTGTACTGGGAGAGTTATTAATTAGTAATGTATCTAGAGGAGGCATGGTCGTACAACACACCGTACGCCGAGCAAGACATTCAGGTAACCGCTTGTAAGATCACAAATGAAAGATAAGTCCTCATGGGATATCCCTTGAACTGTGATGTCAGACATGACTTCTCATGCTCTTGTGGATAGGGTAAAATAGATCACTATTTATGATAATGATTAAATAATGTGAAATCATACATTCAAATGAATGAAATTTAGTTGACAAAACATTTTAAAATTAAATTAGTGGTCCAGATAGCCCGTTATACTACCTTGAACCTGTCAACATGACTGCTGCCCACCCGGTTGCCAAGTACATGGTCAGCGAGAACACGAGTTATAATTGAATATCAATCTCGATGAGCGCCATGTCAACAGCATGCCAGAAACACACCTCAATCAATCAATCAATCAATCAATCAATCAATCAATCAATCAATCAATCAATCAATCAATCAATCAATCAATCAATCATCATTGATCTTCATTTAGGGCAGTCTTCCACGTGGCAGTTTCCCTATCTGTTGATTGCCTAGACTTTTCTTAAATAATTGCAAATAATTTGTATTTTTATTAAACACATCCCTTGGTAGATTATTCCAGTCCCTAACCTCCCTTCCTATAAACGAATATTTGTCCCAATTTTTCCTCTTGAATTCCAACTTTATCTTCATATTTTAATCTTTCATGCTTTTAAAGACAACACTCAAACTTACAGTATTCGTCTCTTAATGTCATTCCACGCTATCTCTCCACTGACATCTCGGAACATACCATTTAGCCGAGCAGCTCGTCCCCTTCCTCCCACGTCTTCCCACCACAAACTTTGCAACATTTTCTTAACGCTGCTCTTTTGTTGGAAATCACCCAGAACAAATCGAGCTGCTTTTCTTTGGATTTTTCCCAATTCTTGAATCAAGTAATATGGTGAGGGTTCCATACACTGAAACCATACCCTAATTGGGATCTGCCGGGCTGAGTGGCTCAGACGGTTGAGGCGCTGGCCTTCTGACTCCAACTTGGCAGGTTCGATCCTGGCTCAGTCCGGTGGTATTTGAAGGTGCTCAAATACAACAGCCTCGTGTCGGAAGATTTACTGGCACGTAAAACAACTCCTGCGGAACAAAATTCCGGCACCTCGGCGTCTCCGAAAACCGTAAAAGTAGTTAGTGGGACGTAAAGCAAATAGCATTATTATTACTAGTTGGGATCTTACCAGAGACTTATATGCCCTCTCCTTTACATCCTTACTGCAGATAGCTGGAACAAGTGATAGAATCTCAGTTGAAGAATGGACAACTTAATCAGGAAAGAGAGCAATAGTGATACAAGGCCATTCTAAAGTCTAATAACCGTTGCCATAAGACCCATCTGTGCCAGTGCGAAGTAAAGCCAATTCTAAAAAAAGTCTAGTATCACTATCAGACCCAAGAGCACAATGTTTGTTCTAATTAGACGTAGAATACGTCTATAGTTTTGGAACCGTACTTGGGCTGTGAGCGTTATAAAAACATAATTTTAAAAACGAAGTAATTTCCAGGCAACACGTGCAACGATAGTGTTCGATACCTCGTTTCTAAAAAGGAAGGTCCATTGAATGTGGCAGTAAGAGCCTGACATCGGTGTAACGTCACAGAGTGATGCAATAGTGATGCCACCTTGAAGTACTAAATTCGCCCTGTCGCGTGACTAACACTTGAGGAACTATGGGCATCGGCGTGGTAAAATGTCACGCAAGGTGTTGCTTAATTCGTCTCAGTGCTTTATATGATAAAAAGGGAGTAAATAGTAAAAATCTGAGGTACACAGAAATGTGAAAAATATTTATTCCATATGATACCGTGACAAATGGACAATAGATGGCTTCAAACTTATTGGAAATGCAACCGAGGGAATAGAGCAGTTTCTCATAATTCCAAAAGGCGCAAACTAGCCAGTGTCGAGTTTCAGAGGGCTTATCGGGATCGTCTTTAATTTGAGGCTCGTGAGGCACAGCTTGAGCACGTCTATTGTTCCGATGCTGGAAAATGATTTGGAACTCATAATTCCAAAGGAATGTAACATATTTTAGAATTCGTACATTAAATGACAACAAAAATATCCCATACCCATACTGACTAGACAATGTATTACGACAGTGCCAGCATATGGTCCGTTCACCCGGAAGGACGTGGGTTCGATTCCCCGTCATGAAGTCAACAAATTTAAGAAACGAGATTTCCGATTCCGGAGGTACTCATGGCCCTGATGTTCACTCAGCCTATACCAAAAATGAGTACCAGGTTAATTGCTGGGAGCAAAGGCACCCGAGCGTAGTGTTAACCGGTCTACCCTAACAAATACCGAGGTTACGGATAGTGGATGCCTTTACCTTCCACCCCTCCTAGGGCCCTCGTGGCCTCTATGGAGATGACATTTTTTACCACATGGTGTGTATGTTACGAGGAAACTTGCGGCCGTGAACCTGATACAGCTCCATTCATTTTTCATGCTGGAATAAAAAATTACAGGAAGTTATTAAAAATTATGCAGTTTTCACACAAATTTATGACCTAAATACGTGTGTGATTTATTGTTACCAATTTCAAATTTCTTAATTTTTACTGCAATTACACAAATGTTAAACAATTAAATGGCACATATTGGTTAAGTCTTTAGGTTATAATGGTGACAAAAAACTCTACTTCACCTCATGACATCAGTATGCATTCTTTTAAACAACTGTAATTTATACACTTTTATATCGGTTAAATGACATCTTGCACTCTCTAGTTTACTCTGCCGTATGCATCCCTTGATAGGAACTGGTACATACCAACATTTCACAACAAGTTGCTGCACGTCCTTGGTGATTATTGGAATATAAACCAGTTGAAACAGGGAGAGCAAAGCCAGCGTGTGGTAAACGCTTGTATTGACTAGCTGGTAATGCAGGAAGATGCCCCCAAATGTTCCCGGTGCTGCCGCGCAGGTGGACAAGGGAAGTACTTGCTTTACGAGTGCAGCTCTTGTTGAGCGAATGCCATTAGTGTTATCATTGTCGCATTCCCACACTTGTTGAACGTTATTCGCGTTAGCTGTTTGTGTAGTCCTTTCTTTTCGAATGAGTGGGTTTGAATCCTATCATCGGCAGCCCTGAAGATGGTTTTCCGTGGTTTCCAATTTTCACACCATTCCCATTTTTACCTTGGTCCTCTTTCATGATACGAGATCGAAGATGATATAAGATGAATTTTTGTGCTATATTTTTACGGTCGGATAGCTATAGCTGTCAGTATGGTAACGTACATTTTGATGACTGCTTTGACGTATCCACGCAGAGTTCTGCGGTAGCGTCAGCCAATAAACTTTAACATGACCACGTGCTCATTTTAGAGCATGACTGGTTTTCTCGATGGTGGCTTCTTGTAGTATTGGACAACGGATATTTCTTGCCTAGACATTTCTCCTTAAGAAGAAAGACAGAATCATTCGTAAATTTCTATGCCGTTTCAATGACGCTGCAATGCCTTCGAAATAATATGACCAAGTTACACTGACTGACAGTGACAATGCAACACCAAGGAGGAGTGGTTCGAAAGGGATGAAAGTTGGGGAAAAAACAGAGACGGCACGGACGAATAATTGATGTTTATTTCAAACCGATAAACAGGTTACACAATGCGCACGGCATCGACTCAGTAGGATGTAGGACCACCGCGAGCGGCGATGCACGCAGAAACACGTCGAGGTACAGAGTCAATAAGAGTGCGGATGGTGTCCTGAGGGATGGTTCTCCATTCTCTGTCAACCATTTGCCACAGTTGGTCGTCCGTACGAGGCTGGGGCAGAGTTTGCAAACGGCGTCCAATGAGATCCCACACGTGTTCGATTGGTGAGAGATCCGGAGAGTACGCTGGCCACGGAAGCATCTGTACACCTCGTAGAGCCTGTTGGGAGATGCGAGCAGTGTGTGGGCGGGCATTATCCTGCTGAAACAGAGCATTGGGCAGCTCCTGAAGGTACGGGAGTGCCACCGGCCGCAGCACATGCTGCACGTAGCGGTGGGCATTTAACGTGCCTTGAATACGCACTAGAGGTGACGTGGAATCATACGCAATAGCGCCCCAAACCATGATGCCGCGTTGTCTAGCGGTAGGGCGCTCCACAGTTACTGCCGGATTTGACCTTTCTCCACGCCGACGCCACACTCGTCTGCGGTGACTATCACTGACAGAACAGAAGCGTGACTCATCGGAGAACACGACGTTCCGCCATTCCCTCATCCAAGTCGCTCTAGCCCGGCACCATGCCAGGCGTGCACGTCTATGCTGTGGAGTCAATGGTAGTCTTCTGAGCGGACGCCGGGAGTGCAGGCCACCTTCAACCAATCGACGGGAAATTGTTCTGGTCGATATTGGAACAGCCAGGGTGTCTTGCACATGCTGAAGAATGGCGGTTGACGTGGCGTGCGGGGCTGCCACTGCTTGGCGGCGGATGCGCCGATCCTCGCGTGCTGACGTCACTCGGGCTGCGCCTGGACCCCTCGCACGTGCCACATGTCCCTGCGCCAACCATCTTCGCCACAGGCGCTGCACCGTGGACACATCCCTATGGGTATCGGCTGCGATTTGACGAAGCGACCAACCTGCCCTTCTCAGCCCGATCACCATACCCCTCGTAAAGTGTCTGTCTGCTGGAAATGCCTCCGTTGACGGCGGCCTGGCATTCTTAGCTATACACGTGTCCTGTGGCACACGACAACACGTTCTACAATGACTGTCGGCTGAGAAATCACGGTACGAAGTGGGCCATTCGCCAACGCCGTGTCCCATTTATCGTTCGCTACGTGCGCAGCACAGCGGCGCATTTCACATCATGAGCATACCTCAGTGACGTCAGTCTACCCTGCAATTGGCATAAAGTTCTGACCACTCCTTCTTGGTGTTGCATTTGCTCTGTCAGTCAGTGTATTTTGGAAATTAACAGAAACAGAGTTTATTTTAAACACAACGAGACAACCGCAGAAGAGGGTATTAATACAGGAGAAGTGTGCAGATATTCAAGCAAGAATGAATATCAGTTTAAGGAGATCCTCACGCTGATCGGCACTGGAGCGTGGAATTCAAACAAGAATGGGTATCAGCTCAAGGAGATCCTCACGCTGATTGGCGCTAGAGCGTGGTATTTGACAAATATCGGCATTACTTAGACAGGAAAATCCTACACATTTATCATTATAAAGTGGGAGTGGTTCATCATTTAACGCCACGTGATCGAGCTGTCCACATGTAACTATCTGTCAATGGGTGTTTCAGTCTGTTCATGATGGGATTGTCAATCCTTCTTTTTAATTATGACGGAAGAAGCATATTTCCATCTAAGTTGGTATGTGAATTCTCAGAATTCAAGGTACTGGGACACTGACAATTCTCATGTGGTGTATGAAATTCCTCTTCAAGATCAGAAAGTCCGTGTCTGATGTGGCATTACTGCACGCAGAATAATTGACCACATTTTCTTTGTTGATACATACTGTTTTGAAATGATGACCGAGGAAGAAATTCAGTATGCCTACTTCCAGCAGGATAACACCAATGTCCATATAACTCATCAATCGGTCAATGCATACTTTAGAACAGGTCTTCAATGAGGGAAGAATTAAGCGGAGACTTTAGTCCCCTCTTTCCCCAGATTTAAGTGTATGTGGGTTTTATGTGTGGTGAATTTTGAATCAGAAGGTGTACAGAAACAATACATACACTCTTGAAGCCCTGGAAAAAGAAATCTGACAGTTCATACATGAAATTTCAGTGGTGAGAATAGAACTAGAGTTTCGGATAATTTAATGCCGATGCAACGTTTGTATTGACAAAGATGGACATCATTTTAAACAACTGCTTTGATGAAAGACTGAGTGCATTAAGTTCACCGACAATGCAGAACGACAAGTTTTAACGCAATGCACCTTTTTGTGGAACATGGTTGTCATCTCTTCTCAATGGTGATGCTATTTTGAGAATCCAATCATACTCTGGGCTGAAGTCAGTCAATCAATCAATCGATCGATTAATCAATCAATCAATCAATCAATCAATCAATCAATCAATCAATCAATCAATCAATCAATCAATCAATCAATCAATCACCATGATCTCCGTGTATGGCTGACACCCAGCTGGCAGGTACATCATCAGTTGGTTACCTAGTCCTTTCTTGCATGAGTGAGTTCAAATCCCATCGTCGGCAGCCCTGAAGATGGTTTCCCATGGTTTCCGACTTTACACCAGGCAAATGTTGGGGTTGTACCTTAATTAAGCCCACAGCCGCTACCATCCCGATCCCACCCCTTTCTCAGACTTGCGTCGCCGAAAACCTCGTATGGTTTCAAAGAAGTTGGAAATTTATCGAGAATCTCTCTTGGTAACTTATTCCAGTCCCTAGTTCCTCTTCCATTAACGAATATTTGCCCCAGTTTGTCTTTTGAATTCCAACTTTATCTTCACATTATGATGAAATGAAATGAAATGAAGTGGCGTATGGCTTTTAGTGACGGGAGTGTCTGAGGACATAGTCGGCTCGCCAGATGCAGGGCTTTCGATTTGACTCCCGTAGGTGACCTGCGCGTCGTGATGAGGGTGAAATGATGATGAAGACAACACGTACACCCAGCCCAGTGTCCGCAGAATTAACCAATTATGGGTAAAATTTCCGACCCTGCCGGGAATCGAACTCGGGTCCCCTGTGACCAAAGGCCAGCACGCTTACCATTTAGCCATGAAAGCGGACTTCATATTATGATATATATTTCTTTTAACAACTCCGTCCAAGCTTATTAGTATACAGATGTAATTCCACGTCATTTCTCCACTGACAGCTCCGAACATACCGCTTAGGCGATTAGCTCTTTTCCTTACTCCCAAATAGTCGTATTCCAAAGTTTGCAACATTTTCATTACAATACTTTTCCGGAAATCGCCCAGAACAAATCGTGCTGCTATTTTTTTTTTTTTTTCGAGTTCTGGAAGCAAGAATTCCTGGTAAGGGACCCATGCACTGGAACCACAACCTTACCAGTGATTTATACGCCCTCTCCTCTACACCCTTACTACAACCCCTAAATATCCCCATAAGCATATGAAGACTTCTGTAGCCTTTATTTAAAACCTCATTTATGTTATTGTCTCAATGAATATATTTCCTTATATTAACACCTAGGTATTTACAGTGATCCCCATTAGGTACCTTCTCCCACCAATATGGCAATATGATAACTGAGAGGACTTGGTAAAACTTACAACATGACTTAACAGACCGCAGTTAAACGGCTTGCGTAATGAGGGTTGTACACAAGTTACGGGAGAGGGTCCCAGGAACTAGTAACAATGGTTGACGAAAATTTCAATCACCTTACAAACAAAAGTAAAGAGAATAGACCATCAAATATTAATTATAACGTATGTCTGTCAAATTCTCGACAATTCGGTACATTAAAAAAAAAAAGAATATTGGTTACTCAGTCTTAAAAATAACCAGTGTTTCACCCCAGTGCGTCTTCGAGTTGGATTACCAGACTTCTTTTGATTTAACATTCCCAATCGGAAAAATTAAATTACAGCCTAGTTTCCTAACAGTAACTTAATTATTTAACATAAAAACCAAGGAGGGTATATAATTATACAGTTGTAAGTAGAGAGACTTATCTCGCCCAGTATATCGTCTCTGCATTGTGTTAAAATCACAGCATGGCTTGCAGTTGTGTGTGGCTGGAAAAAGGGTGACATCGTCTAGATCCAGCCACTCGGGGGCTCTTAAAGAATCGTGGTGTCACAACAGTATACTGGCCGGTCACCGGCTAGGGGAATTCCGATATTACAGCTGACAAACCGGAGGCCGTACTGTGGTGAAACACTGGTTATCCTTTCAACAAAGTAACCAATTTTCTAATTTAATATTTTCAATCGGAAGTATTACATTATAGCTTCCTGAGGATAAATGAATTTTTGATGAATTCTTTACCTGCTCTAAAATCACATTCATAGTCACACTTAAGGCATACACTCTCCCAGAGTAGTAGAATGGGGACACAATGGAAGGAAGGTTAGTATGCCTATCAAATTGCATCGCATCGGTTACATATGTGCTTGATTTAATATTCATGGTTTTATGACTATTATTATTATTATTATTATTATTATTATTATTATTATTATTATTATTATTATTATTATTATTATTATTATTATTATTATTATTATTATTATTATATCGAATGCATAACGAAATATTAAACACTCACCACTTTATCTCATAATACCACTATCGAATGTCACTGCAGTCAATTAAATATGTCATTGGCTTAAAGAAAACACTTTTCAGCATGAACTTCCGATGCTCGGGAAGTAACGTTATACTAATTACATTATACATATTGGTTTTATTATTCTCCGGAATGTAAAAGGGAAATATAGTGAGATCTTGGAAGTAGATCCAAGCTGAAGCTTTGGAAGCAGTTGATTCAAGGATCGTGGAAACCTGTAAATCGCACAGAATAGCTCTTAAAATTACCGAGCTCGATAGCTGTAGTCGCTTAAGTGCGGCCAGTATCCAGTATTCGGGAGATAGTAGGTTCGAACCCCACTGTCGGCAGCCCTGAAAATGGTTTTCCGTGGTTTCCCATTTTCACACCGGGCAAATGCTGGGGCTGTACCTTAATTAAGGCCACGGCCGCTTCCTTCCCACTCCTAGCCCTTTCCTGCCTCATCGGCGCCATAAGACCTATCTGTGTCGGTGCGACGTAAAGCAACTAGTAAAAAAAAATATATATATATGGGACGGGATAACAGTGCACAATAACTCTGTATTAACCACACACACACACACACACGCGCGCGCGCGCGCGTACAAACAACGCTATTCTGGGTATCCTCCTGTCCTCCATCCTGCTGATGTGGTCTTCATCTCCTCTGCCTCACTCATGTAAAGATGTCCTAGACTCAATTTAATTCCCTGCGGTAGTTAGGTTATTCGGAATTCTGTCTGTCACACTGTGTCCCATGATATATCTGAGGATCTTCATTTCCACTGTTCGAACTAGTCTCATTTTTGTCAGCTCTGGTTTTAGCAGCGTAGGCCGTATCTGGTAGAATACGGTGTTTGAATATTTTTATCTTGCTTTTTCAAGAACCTGGTATAATAGGCAAATTAAAAAATCGTCTATACCAGCGTTTTCAAAAATGGCCATTGGAGGCTTTCGCCTCCGTTTTTTCCTCGTTCCGCCTACATGTATTCCCGCCCAGAACTTGAAGGCCACACCTCTCGCCACTCCAGCTTTAAGACAGCCGTGAATGGACGATGACAATGTGTGAATATTAGCTGTGTGTTTCTGTTTCACGCACTGAAGAGAAGATGACTTGCGTTATATTAGGTACTGTTGTAGTAAACATAACAGATGAGACATGTGTTGTTGTTTGAGTCATCAGTCCATAGACTGGTTTGATGCAGCTCTCCATGCCACCCTATCCTGTGCTAACCTTTTCATTTCTACGTAACTATTGCATCCTACATCTGCTCTAATCTGTTTGTCATATTCATACCTTGGTCTACCCCTACCGTTCTTGCCACCTACACTTCCTTCAAAAACCAACTGAACAAGTCCTGGGTGTCTTAAGATGTGTCCTATCATTCTATCTCTTCTTCTCGTCAAATTTAGCCAAATCGATCTCCTCTCACCAATTCGATTCAGTATCTCTTCATTCGTGATTCGATCTATCCATCTCACCTTCAGCATTCTTCTATAACACCACATTTCAAAAGCTTCTATTCTCTTTCTTTCTGAGCTAGTTATCGTCCATGTTTCACTTCCATACAATGCCACACTCCACACAAAAGTCTTCAAAAACATCTTTCTAATTCCGATATCAATGTTTGAAGTGAGCAAATTTCTTTTCTTAAGAAAGCTCTTCCTTGCTTGTGCTAGTCTGCATTTTATGTCCTCCTTACTTCTGCCATCGTTGGTTATTTTACTACCCAAGTAACAATATTCATCTACTTCCTGTAAGACTTCGTTTCCTAATCTAATATTTCCTATATCACCTGCCTTCGTTCGACTGCACTCCATTACTTTTGTTTTGGACTTATTTATTTTCATCTTGTACTCCTTACCTAAGACTTCATCCATACCATTCAGCAACTTCTCGAGATCTTCTGCAGTCTCAGATAAAATAACAATATCATCGGCAAATCTCAAGGTTTTGATTTCCTCTCCTTGGACTGTGATTCCCTTTCCAAATTTCTCTTTGATTTCCTTTACTGCCTGTTCTATGTAAACATTGAAAAGGAGAGGGGACAAACTGCAGCCTTGCCTCACTCCTTTCTGGATTGCTGCTTCTTTTTCATAGCCCTCGATTCTTATCACTGCAGACTGATTTTTATACAGGTTGTAGATAATTCTTCGTTCTCGGTATCTGATCCCTATCATCTTCAGAATCATAAATAGCCTGGTCCAATCAACATTATCGAATGCCTTTTCTAGATCTACGAATGCCATGTACGTGGGCTTGTCCTTCTTGATTCGATCCTCTAAGATCAGACGTAAAGTCAGGATTGCTTCACGTGTTCCTACATTTCTTCTGAAGCCAAATTGATCTTCCCTCAACTCAGCTTCAACTTGTTTTTCCATTCTTCTGTAAATAATACGTGTTAAAATTTTGCAGGCATGAGATACTAAACTAATAGTGCGGTAGTTTTCACACCTGTCAGCACCGGCTTTCTTGGGAATAGGTATAACAACATTCTGCCGAAAATCGGATGGGACTTCTCCTGTCTCATATATCTTGCACACTAAATGAAATAACCTTACCATGCTGGTTTCTCCTAAGGCAGTCAGTAATTCAGAGGGAATATCATCAATTCCAGGTGCCTTGTTCCTATTTAGGTCACTCACAGCTCTGTCAAACTCTGACCTCAAAATTGGGTCTCCCATTTCATCAGCATCAACAGCCTCTTCATGTTCCAGAACCAAATTATCTACATCGTTACCTTGATACAACTGTTGGATATGCTCCTGCCATCTTTCTGCTTTGTCTTCTTTCCCTAGAAGTGGCTTTCCATCTGAGCTCTTAATATTCATGCACCTAGATTTCCTTTCTCCAAAGGTTTCCTTGATTTTCCTGTATGCAGCATCTACCTTTCCCAGGACCATACAGCCTTCGACATCCTTGCACTTCTCCTTCAGCCATTCTTCCTTAGCTACCTTGCACTTTCTATCCACTTCATTCTTTAATCGCCTGTATTCTTTTCTGCCCTCTTCATTTCTAGCATTCTTGTATTTTCGTCGTTCATCAATCAGGTCTAGTATCTCCTGAGTTATCCACTGATTCTTAGTTGATCTTTTCTTCCTTCCTAACATTTCTTCAGCAGCCCTACTGACTTCATTTTTCATGACTCTCCACTCTTCCTCTACTGTGTTTCTTTCGGCCTTTTCATTTAGTCCTTGTGCAACATGTTCCTTGAAACGATCCACCACACTCTTTTCTTTCAACTTGTCTAGATCCCATCTTTTTGCATTCTTTCCTTTCTTCAATTTCTTCAACTTCAGATGGCATTTCATGACCAACAAGTTGTGGTCAGAGTCCACGTCTGCTCCTGGGAAAGTTTTGCAATCCAACACCTGGTTTCTGAATCTCTGCCTAATCATAATGAAGTCTATTTGATACCTTCCAGTGTCTCCAGGTCTCGTCCACGTATACAGCCGTCGTTTGTGGTGTTTGAACCAAGTATTGGCGAGGACTAAATTATGGTCAGTGCAGAATTCAACCAGCCGACTTCCTCTTTCGTTCCTTTGTCCTAATCCAAATTCTCCTACTGTGCTACCTTCTCTTCCTTGGCCTACCACTGCGTTCCAGTCTCCCATCACAATTAGATTCTCGTCACCTTTGACATATTGTATTAAATCTTCTATCTCCTCATATATTCTTTCAATTTCTTCATAATCCGCTGAACTAGTAGGCATATACACCTGCACTATTGTGGTGGGCATTGGTTTGGTGTCTATCTTGGCGACAATAATTCTTTCACTATGCTGGTCGTAGTAGCTTATCCGCTGCCCTATTTTCTTATTCATTATTAAACCAACTCCTGCATTACCCCTATTTGATTTCGTGTTGATAATTCGGTAGTCGCCTGACCAAAAATCCTGTTCTTCCTGCCAACGTACTTCACTTATACCAACTACATCTAACTTTAGCCTATCCATCTCCCTTTTCAGATTCTCTAACCTACCACAACGATTCAAACTCCTAACATTCCACGCTCCGACTCGCAGAATGTCAGTATCCATCTTCCTGATGATCGCCCCCTCTCGTGTAGTCCCCACCCGGAGATCCGAATGGGGGACTAGTTTACCTCCGGAATATTTTACCCGGGAGGAAGCCATCATCAGTACATCTTTCATACAGAGAGAGCTGCATGTCCTCGGGAGGTGGTTACGGCTGTAGTTTCCCGTTGCTTTCAGCCGTGTAGCAGTATCAACACAGCTAAGCCATGTTGAGTATTATTACAAGGCCGTATCAGTCAATCATCTAGACTGCCGCCCTTGCAACAACCGAAAGGCTGCTACCCCCCTTTCGATGAACCATTCGTTAGTCTGGTCTCTCAACAGATACCCATCCGATATGGTTGCACCTGCGGCTCGGCTATCTGCATCATTGGGACACGCAAGCCTCCCCACCGCGGCAAGGTCACATGGTTCGCAGAGGACGAGATGAGACATATAAAGAAGAATTGTATTTACAATTCAAAGGACGTGGTTTACATATTACTATTATTATTATTATTATTATTATTATTATTATTATTATTATTATTATTATTATTATTATTATTATTATTATTGTACCGGGAGGTACAACCCTAAGCCGCACATTTAAATTTTGCGCCAATTAGAACTCCTCTACAGGAGGAAAACTGAACTTGGAACTAGACCTACTTAAACTTTCCTCAGAAGATGTCACTACCGTAATTTCGTGATTATGAAGTTGCCAGTACTGTGTGAATTTCAACTTGTTTTGTTTTCCGCTCATCAAGAAGTTTGGACATTCTCTCATAGATGTCTCTGCTAATAAACCATGGTCATGCACCCTGGTGCGAAGTGAAGGAACCTTTTTGAAGAAATTTTGTATTTATAAGTTTTTCTGTACTAAATTTCGTTCATTCCCTTTTGGGTTGGTAATATTGATCTTTTCTTTCCGCCAGTTTTGAATTCAGCCAATCCCTAATTTCTGTAATTAATTTTCAGCCTATTACATGCTTCTTCTTCGATTTGGTGTGTAACTTAAATTTAACCAATAATATTCTGTGGGTGTGTCTTGATTATTCATGAAAGGTCTCGAACCTTCCCCGACGGTTTATAAACTGTGAGTTTTCACGGCTCTTGGCCATTTTATCAACTTCTAACTTAGTGTGTGTGTCAAGCAGGAGACGGGAGGTGCCTCTTTCTTCAGGCAGCAGATCTTCAGCAAGGTAATGGCCAGTTAACATCTTATTTCTTGCTAGCTCCGCAGCTTAACCTGAGGGAGAAGTCCGAAACCTTAAATATGTAACCTACTTCTCTACAAATTTCTCTGCCGGCTTATGTAAAAAGTTCATAAAATCTTTAACTGTAAATCGGGGATAGAGAGTGATTTACCCTCTCGAGCTCCCCTTCATCTTGGTTTGAGGTACCGCATTTTTTTTCTGCTAGGTATTAAAGTTATCCATTAGCCCCTGTCTCATCGGCCTAGTGCCTTTTAGGTTTTAAGAATGCATATTTAGGAGTGCAAGTACACGCCTCCATTCAATTTGGTGTTCAGGTCCATTTACAGTACTTAACCTGTTCTTTTTCTGCTAAGGCCCAGTAGGTTGGGTACAAGATACCCCCGTTTCATTTTTTTTTTTTTTTTTTAGTTGTGCCTTGATGGCAAGTAATTGTAAAGTCTGATATTGCCTTGAATAGGCCTGAAAAACTGAGAGCGTGTCAACTTTTTTTTAAGTGTGGTAACTGTGCCTGTGGAAGGCTTGATATTTGAAGTTGGGTGCAAGTGCTCCAGGGACTAGGGGTTTCTGCCCTTGTGTAAAATAGTAATCATTTGTAAGGTCGAGCTGAGAGTTTAGGAAACGTAAAGCGAGGAGCTGGAAGCCCGGATTACTAACCTGTCACTAAATTTTGGATGTACTTGCCTTGTATATACTTTGTCATGGTACCTGGTATGTTATGGTTACCTCACCTAGTGAAAAGTTGTTAAAGTTTTGTTGTTGTTGACTGTTGAAATTCAAAAAATATAACCTTTGTTAAAGTTTTAAATTAACTTTGATTTTGTAGTTAGACCCATTCACCCCGGCACCTTCTTTTACCTCTGCTGGTCCACGGGTAACCCCGTAACAATTATTATTATTATTATTATTATTATTATTATTATTATTATTATTATTATTATTATTATTATTATTATTATTATTATTATTCAGGTTATTCTTAATGAATATCAAATACTAGATGCTGTCCTTTATATCGTTCCTATGATTGCATTTATTCAATAAGAACACGCCGAAGAGAGTAAAGCATTATATGCGAGCATAACAATGAGGTCGCCTTGCTGTATTTTTGTCTCCACGCTGAATCTGCTCTTGTTCATCTGCCTTGAACTTACACGCTTGTACTTAATGCGTTCTGGCAGCGTTTGAGGTTACCACACAGGTCTACTTCCTATGCAAGAAGTTTAAGATTTTTTTTTTTTTTTTTTTTTTACAGTTTGCTTTAGTTTGCACCGGCACAGATAGATCATATGTCGATGACGGGATAGGAAAGGGCTAGGAGTAAAACGAAATCGCCCGTGGCCTTGATTAAACTATATCCCAATCATTTTCCTGGTGTGAAAATTGGAAACCACGGAACACATCTACATGGCTGCCGACAGTGGAGTTCGAACCCACTACCTCCCGAATGCAGGCTGACAACTACGTGACCCGAACTATGCAGCCACTCTCTTGGTACTAAGCATATCTGAGATGAGTGGGCGTACTGGGAGTCTGGGAGTATGTCCATGCGTATTTTAATCAACATTTCATACAGTCACCAATCGCCACATCATTCCCGGTAGTTTTGCGTGATGCTCTGCTACGTTTGTCACAAAGCCAGCTTACATCATGGCCATCATGGGCTCTGTCATTTGTGACGAAATGGGAAAACTGCCCTGTATGTAAGTGGAGCTCGCTACAATCGTCTGGTCGTCTCATCTAGAAGGAATGCAGCTGCCATTATTTACTTCCAGGAATCAGCACGGCCGTTAGTTTCTCAGTAAGCCATCACGGTAGCTCGTGTTGTTAACACCGGGGTTAGACAGCCCTAAACATTCGGAACCTCGTCAGCTGTTAGTAAAATGTCTCCAGCATAGTGACAGGCCGGCAAGTTTTTACCTCTGACTGCTACGACCTACAGTGAAATTCACATATTTGATACTAACAGTCAATCTTGAAGGGGGAATTTTGGTGGTGCTGTTGTTGTTTGGGTCATCAGTCCACAGATTCGTTTGATGCAGCGCTCCATGCCACCCTATCCTGTTCTATCCTTTTCATTTCTACGTACCTACTACATCTTACAGCTACTCTCATATGTTTGTCATATCGATACCCTGCCGTTTTTACCGCCTACACTTCCTTCAAAAACCAACTCAACACGTCCCGGGTATCTTAAGATGTGTCCTATCATTCAGTGTCTTCGTCTGGTCAAATTTCACCAAGTCGTTTTCCTCTCATAAATTCGATTCATTATCTTTTAATTTGTGATTCGATATATCCATCTCACCTTGAGTATTCTTCTGTAACGCCACATTTCAAAGGTGTCTACACTCTTTCTTTCTGAGCTACTAAAAATGCATGTTTGACTTCAGTGCAATGCCACGCTCTAGACGAACGTCTTCTAAAACTTCTTTCCAATTCGTATATCAATGTTCAATGTTCCTCCTCTGCGAACCCTGTGACCTTGCCGTGGTGGGGAGGCTTGCGTTTCCAAATGAAGGAGATAGCCGAGCCGCAGGTGCAACCATATCGGATGGGTATCTGTCGAGAGACCGGACTAATGAATGGTTCATTGAAAGGGGGTAGCAGCCTTTCGGAAGTTGCAAGGGCGGCAGTCAAGATGATATGGCCTTGTAATAATATTCAGCATGGCTTAGCTGTATTGATACTCCTAAACGGCTGAAAGCAACGGGAAACTACAGCCGTGCATATATATCTCTATCTGAATGAAGTACTGATGATGGCTTCCTCCCGGGTAAAATATTCCGGAGGTAAAATAGTCCCCCATTCGGATCTCCGGGTGGAGACTACACCTGAGAGGACAATCATCAAGAAGATGTATACTGACATTCTACGAGTCGAAGCGTGGAATGTTAGAAGTTTGAATCGTTGTGGTAGGTTAGAGAATCTGAAAAGGGAAATGGGTACACTAAAGTAAGATGTAGTTGGTATAAGTGAAGTACGTTGGCAGGAAGAGCAGGATTTTTGCTCAGGCGTATACAGAATTATCAATATAAAATCAAACAGGGGAAATGCAGGAGTTGGTTTAATAATGAATAAGAAAATAGGGCAGCGTTTAAGATACCACGACCAGCATAGTGAAAAGATTATTGTTGTCAAGATAGACACCAGACCAATGCCCACCATAATTGTGCAGGTCTATATGCCTACTAGCTCAGCAGATGATGAAGAAATCGAAAGAATATATGAAGAGTTTGAAGATTTATTAATACAATATGTGAAAGGTGACGAGAATCTAATTATGATGGGAGACTGGAATGTGGTTGTAGACCAAGGAAGAGAAGGTAATACAGCAGGAGAATTTGGATTGGGACAAAGTAATGAAAGAGAAAGTCGGCTAGTTGAATTCTGCACCTAGCATAATTTAGTCCTTGCAAATACTTGGTTCAAACACCACAAAAGTCGGCTGTATAGGTGGACGAGACCTGGAGACACTGGAAGGTATCAAATAGACTTAACTATGATTAGGCGGAGATTCACAAACCAGGTGTTGGATTGCAAAACTTTCCCAGAAGCAGACGTGGACTTTGACACACAACTTGTTGGTCATGAAATGCCACCTTAAGTTGAAGAAATTGAAGAAAGGAAGGAAGGAATGCAAGGAGATGCAATCTAGACCAGTTGAAAGAAAAGGGTGTGAGGGACTGTTTCAAGGATCATATTGCACAGGGACTAAATGAAAAGGCTAAAGGAAACACAATAGCGGAAGAATGGAGATTCGTGAAGAATGAGGTGTCTAGGGCTGCTGAAGAAATGATAGGAAGAAAGGAAATATCACCTAAAAATCAATGGCTAACTCAGGTGATATTAGACCTGATTGATGAACGACAAAAGTGCATGAATGCAAAAAATGAAGAGGGCAAAAAGGAATACAGGCGATTAAAGAACGAAGTGGATAGAAAGTGCAGGACAGCTACGGAAGAATGGCTGAAGGAGAAGTGCAAGGATGTTGATGTATGTATGGTCCAAGGAAAGGTAGATGCTGCATACTGGAAAATCAAGGAAACCTATGGAGAAAGGAAAACTATGTTTATAAATATTAAGATCTCAGATGGAAAAATCACTTCTTGGGAAAGAAGACAAGGCAGGAAGATGGCAGGAACATATCCAACAGTTATATCAGGGTAAAGACGTAGATGATATATTTCTGGAACAAGAAGAGGCTGTTGATGCCGATGAAATGCGGGAGTCATTTTTGAGGTCAGAATTTGACAGAGGTTTGAGAGACCTGCATAGGGACAAGGCACCTGGAATTGATGACATTCCTCCTGAATTACTTAGTGTGTAAGTTGTATGAGACAGGAAAAGTGCCATCCGATTTTCGGAAGAATGTTATGCACATTCCCAAGAAAGCCGGTGCTGACCGCACTATTAGTTTAGAATCTCACGCCTGCAAAATTTTTAACACATGTTATTTACAGACTAGCATGTACTCACGGCTTCACCCGCGTTTATTTATTCAACTGCTAGAAGTTTTAAAACCATTTATTTAAAACCAAATTAAATTACTTAGTAACACACATCGTTTTTACGTAAATTGCATTAATTACATTTTTTAAATGTTACTTCCAATGTCTAAGATGTATCGGGTTGGTGGATGGTACAAATAATATTAAAACAATATAACAGAGCTTCCGAAAAAATGATATCAGTTACCCTTCCATTTGGAGCTAAGATGTATAGTGTGTTGCCATTCGAACTCTTGAACAACCCACATACAGTTGACCATAAGAGAAGCACAGTTTCTGATGACCAAGTTCTACAACTTTAAACAATCGCCCTTGTGCCTCTTTGATGTGCATATCGAAACTCAAACAAATGGGGGAACTGCAGATTTCTAAATTGAAACGGTATATCCGATGAGATCCTTTGAATCCGAGGAATAAATACTACACCCGCGGCATAACCAGTCATGACGGCGGCTTCAATATATTCGGCATCAGTTTCTTGACTGAGAGTCATGTTCCTTTGCAGAGATATGGAGGATTCATATTCCTGAGATGGATAATCGGTGCCACAATCGTCCACTCCAAGATGTTCGTGGTACTCCAGGTGACTCCAAGTTGTTCAGAAGCTCCGTAGTGTAGCTGATAGCCTCATCCGTATTACATATCTTGTTGATTAACCTGGAAATTTATATAACACCGGGTATCTTTTGTAAAAGTCGCCTGTTGATGACGATGACAACTTCATTTCTTGGAGCAAGAATTTCTCTTTGACGTAGCCATGTGTGATCGGTGAAATGCTCTACCGAACTATGACAAAACTTTCAAATCTGCGTGCTGTAGATTTGGCTAGACATCGCACAAATACACGCAAACACTTCCGGATATTACGGACTGAATCTGGCTCTTCGTGTCGGGTAATAAAATGGCTTCCTGCGACATTGACTTAAAATGGCTCCTTGACTTGTATTACCTATCTTATGTACGTTGCCTACCGATGGTGAATCTATGCTGGTGGCAGCACATTGAATTGCCATAAACCAACACATGTTTTCCGAAATTAAAAGAAAACACACACAAACATCAGCAAGTTCGTAAAGGGCAGCCACATTTCGAGTTGTCAAAAGAAAACGCATTGGCACGAGACCATATGATTAGGTGACACTGAGATAATACGTGACGATTGAAAGTCACGAATTTTTAAGAAGTTAGATTCTCACCTTCAAGAATGCCAGGCGTATGCTCAGCGTATGAATGCATTAATCGGAGTGCCGTTTGCTTGTGCATTGGTTTAATGTCGGCCTATTTCAGTCAAACGTCCACCAAGTGTGCAAAATACAGCTTTCTCCTGTTGTTTGTGAAATTTATGAAATGTTTATTGTAGATGTCAGTCACATTAATATTTAGAATAAGGTGGTACATCATAATGGACAACTTTCAAGGTTACATTTCAACTAGTAATCCCAATATGTTAAGGTAACTGGACAAAATTATATGTCCCGTACATTATAATAAATCATAACCTTAAACAATTATAGTGGTACTCATGGGAATGCAATTCGTTTAAAAATTTGGTCAGAATGAAGTAGTGGTGGTGGTGATTATTGTTTTAAGAGGAAGTACAACTGGGCAACCATCCTCTATATAACACTAATCATAAGAAAAAATTGAAGGGATCCGACACTTCGAAAAATGAAGATATCGGCCAAAGGAAGACAAGGGCCACGAGGGGCGTGAAAATGAAAGACTCCCTAGGCCTTCAAACGTAATACCGTCAGGGCCGGAAAAGAACAAGTGTTGACCAAGGGAGGTCGATAAGGATAGATGAAAGTGATGAGCCTGGAACAAGTCAGTGGAAGCAATGCCATGACTTAGCTAAGGGCCTAAGGGCCCCGTGGTCGCCAACCCACGCTCACAAGTTCAGAGCCCCTGGGGCCCCTTTTAGTCACCTCTTACGACAGGCAGGAGATACCGTGGGTGTTATTCTACCGCCGCCCACCCACAGGGGGAAGAATGAAGTGGGGGTTAATGTCGCATTAAACTTCGAAGTTTTCGGCAAGGGAGGAATGGGAAAGGGCTAGGATTGGGGAGGTAGTGGTCTTGGTCTTAATTAAGTTACAGCCCCAGTATTTGCCTGGTGTGAAAATGGAAAACTACGGGAAACGATCTTCAGAGCTGCCATCGGTCGGATTCGAACCTACATGGCCAACTCGCTCGGTGGAGGAATGAGGTTGTAACCTATCGTAGGTTCCTTTCGTTTTAATGATTTCCGTTCTAAATACTGGTTTATGTCAACAGTTTATTAATTTAATTCACACTTAACCACAACAACCGAGCAGGGTAACGCACTTGGTCCGATTTTGCGGTCATTTCATATGTTACTGTACGACGATTTTCCTTAGATACCTTTCGAACTACCCTAAAATCAGCTGATCGTGATGTTGGCCTCGCGTCGCAACAAGGATGAAATGGCGGTATTCGTAAACTTCTTATTAATGCTTTAAGCTTTCGGCTAACAGTCTTTAATTTTGTACCCGTGATTTTATAATGCGTATTTTCAACATTTTTCGTCATTCGAGAGCCGGGTCCCCCTGCTTACTTAACCACTGCAAACATGGCGGACGTTCGTACAGTTAGGTTCAGCTTGGCAGCGCTTCCACCTCTCTGTGTTATTCTAGCTCGTTTCATTCACTATAGGTAGAGCCCTGCGCGGATATACAAAATTATATCCGCATCCGCTCCGCAACCGCACTTCCTTCATCTGCACCCACATCCACATCCGCGAATGATTATCCGCATCCGCAAAATTGTTATTCGCGGATAATTGTCAATATTTAACTAGAGTATATCACACCCAAGATATTGAAAAGGATAGATCTGTTAACATATTACAATAGGCCCCACACCTGACACCAGAATCCCTACAGTCACAGGTTCATGAGGGGCTTTATCTTGCAACAACTACCGACGTATTGATCTTTGTTTCTTACATCCATTAATTTAGGACAGAAGCCAGCCAGGAGTAGGTCATATTTTCGGCTTTATGGTCACAAGACTCTTTACATATCACTGTTCTCCCATACCAGTGTCACGGGTCCCCTCACCACAAGCAAAAACAAGAGTATACCTGAGTGAAAATCAATAAACGTCATTATTTAGAAATTATCAGCAAAATTATCCGCACTGCCATACAGTTTGTATCCGCTAAGACACTAACTTCGCGGATAACCGCGGATAAATCCGCGGATATCCGCATCCGTCCAGGGCTCTAACTATAGGAGGATATGTTTCATTTCATTCCCACTTCCAGTTTCTGAGAGAGGGATTACCTGCCATTTTGCCTGTCTCCAAGTGGCTCATTGTTGTGGTTTGGCAATAACACGTAGAACAGTTCAATGAGGAATTCACACACGTGTAGAGAAAGACACCACAGCCATTTAAATTGTGCTACAATTTGTGAAATTTCTTCTTGCTTTAGTTTCTTAGATGTTACATTATTCGTTACTTATGGCTGTAATTTGTGTTACTTTCTGAGAGTATTCCTACCTGTGCCCGTTGGTTGCGGCGTAGGATATCTCCCTGCCTGTTGTAAGAGGCCACTAAATGGGGTAACCCAAGGCTCTAAACTTGAGACCGCAGGGTCCCTAGCCATTTCTGACATTGCTTCCATGTATTTCTACCAGCTTCACCACATTCATCATTCTATCGGACCTCACTTAGTCAACCCTTGTAGTCTTCCGATCCAGACAGTATTTAGCTTGCGAGACCTCGCCAAACTTTTAACTTTCACAGCTCACTAAACACAGTATATACGCCCATTTCTTTCTCTGATCCGACCCCAGAGTTGTTAGGTTTGTGAGACTTAGGGAGTGGCCTTCGCCCGGTTTTACCACCGAATGCCCTTCATCACACCAACCCTGCGTAGAAGGATGTATTGAATAATTACGTGCTTCTGCAGTGGTTGGCTCGCAGTGTGCTGTGCTGTGTGTGTGTGTGTGTAATTTGAACATCTGAAACAGAACCCCATGAACTAAATAATACTATGATTTTATGTCCCAACAAATACTTTTACAAGTTTCGGAGACGCCGAGGTGGCGTAGTTTTGTTTCGTAGCAGTTGTTTTAGGTGAGATCAAATCTACCACCTTGAGGCTTCGTAAATCAATCAATCAATCAATCAATCAATCAATCAATCAATCAATCAATCAATCAATCAATCAATCAATCAATCTATCTATCTATCTATTAATCTGTCTGTCTATCTATCTATCTATCTATCTTTCTATCTATCTATCAATCATTACAAATCTGCGTTTAGTGCAGTGGGAGTGGCAGATTCCCTATCTGTTGTTTTCCTAGCCTTTTCTTAAATGATTTCAAAGAAATTGGAAATTTATTGAACATCTCCCTTGGTAAGTTATTCCAATCCAAAACTCCCCTTCCTATAAACGAATATTTTCCCCAATTTGTCCTCTTGAATTCCAACTTTATCTTTATATTGCGATCCTTCCTACTTTTAGAGACACCACTCAAACTTATTCGTCTATTAATGTCATTCCACGCCATCTCTCCAATGACAGCTTGGAATATACCGTGTAGTCAAGCAGCTCGTCTCCTTTCTCCCAAGACTTCCGATCCCAAACTTTGCGACATTTTTGTAACGCTACTCTTTTGACGGAAATCACCCAGAACGAATCGAACTGTTTTTCTTTGTATTTTTTCCATTTCTCGAATCAAGTAGGGTCCCATACATTGGAACTATACTCTAGTTTGGGTCTTACCAGAGACTTATATATCCTCTCCATTACATCCTTACTACAACTCCTAAACACCTTCATAACCATATGCAGATATCTATACCCTTTATTTACAATACTGTTTGTGTGATTACCCCAATGAAGATCTTTCCTTATATTAACACCTAGGCACTTACAATGATTCCCATTAGGGACTTTCACCCCATCAACGCATTAATTAAAACAGTGCGGACTTTTCCTATTTGTGAAACTCACAACCTGACTTTTAGCCACGTTTATCATCATACCATTGGGTACTGTCGAACCTGAGCACATTGAAATATCGCTTTTACTGTTCGTGCTAATCAGCTCGACACACAGCTGAAGGCCGTTACGCTGGTTACTCAGTCATTAACTGCTCATCAGAACGGTATTATTGAATTACATGTATTTATTATTATTATTATTATTATTATTATTATTATTATTATTATTATTATTTGATCCGTTTTGCACTGTTCATTTTGGTTTTTCTCTTCTATTGTAATCTCTTAACACGTCCTGTTAATGCGACACATCATGAACAGCCTTATTTATTTATTTATTTATTTATTTATTTATTTATTTATTTATTTATTTATTTATTTATTTATTTATTTATTTATTTATTTATTTGTTTGTTTATTTATTTATTTATTTATTTTTGTTAGTTAGTTATTTAGTTAGTTAGTTAGATAGTTAGTTAGTTAGTTAGTTAGTTAGTTAGTTAGTTAGTTAGTTAGTTAGTTAGTTAGTTAGTTCGTTCGTTCGTTCGTTCGATCGTTCGTTCGTTCGATCGATCGTTCGTTCGTTCGTTCGTTCGTTCGTTCGTTAGTTAGTTAGTTAGTTAGTTAGTTAGTTAGTTAGTTAGTTAGTTAGTTAGTTAGTTAGTTAGTTAGTTAGTTAGTTAGTTAGTTAGTTAGTTAGTTAGTTAGTTAGTTAGTTAGTTAGTTAGTTAGTTAGTTAGTTAGTTAGTTAGTTAGTTAGTTAGTTAGTTAGTTAGTTAGTTAGTTAGTTAGTTAGTTAGTTAGTTAGTTAGTTAGTTAGTTAGTTAGTTAGTTAGTTAGTTAGTTAGTTAGTTAGTTAGTTAGTTAGTTAGTTAGTTAGTTAGTTAGTTAGTTAGTTAGTTAGTTAGTTAGTTAGTTAGTTAGTTAGTTAGTTAGTTAGTTTTTACCATACCGTTATTTATGCATCATTGTCACCCATTACGCTTTCTCAAAGAGCATATTCCAGAAGAAAGCAACTTCTCCATATCCTGTCTACGGTAGATTCGAAGAAAATAAGCGTTTTTTTACCTATATTTTTCATGTCGTTGTGAAGAAACATCTTCAGTTCTCTCCGTTCCTCAAATTTGGGCGCGCATCGCACACATATAACCATTTCCGGATATCACGGACTGATTGAATATGGCTCCTCGTGTCCAGGACTGAAAATGGCTTCCTGAACCATGGAATTAAAATGGCTCCTTGACTTGTATTACCTATCTTATGTAGAGTTGCCTAGCGACAGTGAATCTATGCATTTAATCTTGGTGACAGCACGTTGTATTGTCATTTCCCAACACACGTTCTCCGATGGCTTTTCATTCAAAACTCACTCATGAAAGTGAAATTGAAAAAACCGGCTTCGATGTACATTCGGACCCCCTTCTGTCTACCTAGATGTTCAAAATTTGAGATCTCTGCGTGCTGTAAATTTTGCTGGACATCGCCCACACGTACACACACACACACACACACACACACACACACACACACACACACACACACACACACAAAACACAGACAAACGCTTCCTTTTATTATTATAGAAGAATGGAAAGACAAGTTGAAACTGAGTTGGGAGAAGATCAATTTGGCTTCAGAGGAAATGTAGGAACACGTGAAGCAATCCTGACTTTACGTCTGATCTTACAATTAGAGGATCGAGTTAAGGAGGACAAGCCCACATACATGGCGTTCGTAAATCTTGAAAAGGCATTCGATAATGTTGATTGGACCAAGCTATTTGAGATTCTGAAAGGGATGGGGATCAGATACCGAGAACGAAGAATTATCTACAGTCTGTATAAAAATCAGTCTGCAGTGATATGAATCGAGGGTTTTGATAAAGAAGCAGAAATACATAAAGGACTGGGGCAAGGTTGCCATTTGTCCTCCCTACTTTTCAAAGTTCATATAGAACAGGCAGTAAAGGAAATCTAAGAGGAATTTGGGAAGGAAATCGCAATCCAAGGGGAGGAAATCAAAACCCCGATATTTGCCGATGATATTGTTATTTTATCTGAGACTGCAGAAGATCTGGAGAAATTGCTGAATGGTATGGACAGAGTCTTGCGTAGGGAGTACAAGATGAAAACACATAAGTCCAAAACAAAAGTAATGGAGTGCAGTCGAACGAAGTCAGGTGATGGAGGAATGATTGAATTAGGGAATGAAGCCTTAAAGGAAGTAGATGAATATTGTTACTTGGGTAGTAAATTAACTAACAATGGCAAAAGTAAGGAGGACATTACATTCAGACTTGCACGAGCAAAGAAGGTCTTTCTTAAGAAATATGCTCACTTCGAACATTGATATAGGAACTAAGAAAGACTTTTTTGAAGACTTTCGTCTGGAGCGTGGCTTGTATGAAAGTGAAGCATGGACGATAACTAGATCAGAAAGAAAGAATAGAAGCTTTGGAAATGTGGCGTTACAGAAGAATACTGAAGGTGAGGTGGATAGATCGAAACACGAATGAAGAGATACTGAATCAAATTGATGAGAGAAGATCGATTTGGTTAAATTATACGGGAAGAAGTTATAGAATGCTAGGACACATTTTAAGACACCCAGGACTTGTTCAGTTGGTTTTTGAAGCAAGTGCAGGCGGTAAGAACGGTAGGGGTAGACCAAGGTATGAATATGACAAGCAGATTAGAGCAGATGTTGGATGCAGCAGTTATGAAGAAATGAAAATTTAGCACATGATAGGGTGGCGTGGAGAGCTGCATCAAAGCAGCCTACGGACTGATGAATCAAACAACAACATGAAACGCCTCCCTTGTTTCTGCTACTGTGCATTTTATGTGCTACCCAAAGATGATATTGATCTACTTTAAGACTTAATTTCCTAATCTATTATTTCCTGCATCACCTGACTTCGTTGGACTACATTCCATTACTATTCTTTTGGATTTATTTATTTTCATCTTTTACTCCTCCAAGAATATGTCTATACCATTCAGTAATTTCTCCAGATTTCTGTAGACTCAGATAAAATTATCATCGGCAAATCTCAGAGTTTTGATTACTTTACCTTAGAATATTCCTTTACCACCTGTTCCATATAAACAGCGAAAAGGAGAGGGGACAAACAACAACCTTACCTCACTCCTTTATGGATTGCTACTTCATTTTCATAGCCCTCGATTCTTATCAGTGCAGACTATTTTTTGTACTAATTGTAGGAAATTATTCTTTCTCGGTGTTTGATCCCCATCAATTAAAGTGAAAAACCTCCTTTCAGAGTCGAACCGGTCAGGAGGCCGTATAACCAAATGATATTGTCATAAGCTTCTAAATCGGCTAACGCAATGAGATTTTCAAATTAAAATTCACGTACCTGTGGTTCGGATTTGTCGTAAATCTACAAACTTACTTTTATAATAATAATAATAATAATAATAATAATAATAATAATAATAATAATAATAATAATAATAATAATAATAATAATAATAAAATTCGGCCTTCAGATATATTTTGAAAAACACAATACATGACCTGGAAAGAATATGCACCAAAATTCATCGAAACAAACTATAGCAAAATTAAATGAGTATCACAATTTAAGTACCTTGGTGAAACAATTCAGGAAAATGGACTCTAAACAAAAGCCAATTAAATTAGATGCCGAAATATGGAAACTGCACATTCATTAACCCAAAAATATCTATAATAAAAAATGTATCTCCAAGCATACAAAACTGAGACACTACAATACAGTCATTAAACCAGAATCTTTTTATGGATGAGAGACACTAATTTTGAACAGAAAAGCACGCATTGAACACATTGAGAAAAAGGAATGCAAAATCATAAGAAAAATTCTAGCCCCAAAACTCACCAACGGACAATACCAACATAGAGGTAGACAGTAAATCAAACAATGCACAAATATTCACTGTGATACAGTCGAACCTCCCTTCTGTGGACACCGTCGGTTCCGAGGAAGAATGTCCGTTACGAGAGGTGTCCGCTAAAACAAGTTTGTAAAAATAATCGAACATTTTAACGGCAAAGAACATCCACCGTAAATATAAGCATACATATCTTTATTTTTGTTATTGTAAGTCATTTCTGTGTTAGTATTTCATAGAGAGTGTTTTTACATCATTTTACATCATTTACAAACATTACAGTTTCGTGAAGTAATCGTGAAGCTTCGTCAGTGTAAATTTAGCACATGTTTTCTTTTCTTTTCCTTTTCAAGTTGACTACCTGAGCTCGACCTTATCAGAGACAATCCGAGTTATGAATAGAATGATGCAAGAAGGGAAGAAAATCCCCAGATAACTTGTGAGTCAACAGACTCTGGCAGCATTTCTGGGCAATTAGAATTCTCAGTATAGGCCTATACACCACTAGGTAGAACTGAATTCCGATGTACCTTCTCTCCCCTTGCACTCGTAATAGTACAAACATTCAAAATGGATTTCCTTATGTCTGAAGAATGGTTTTAAATGAAAGGATGACATGTGTTCCGGCGTAATAAATTGTCGTGCAACGTGTAAAGTGTCCGCTTAAATCAAGTGGACGAGACTAATGGCGATGTCCGCTGTCCGCTGTCCGGAGTTCTAGGTGTCCGCTTAAATGAGGCCAATATAACACCTGTCTTATGTAAAATAAAATCGGTTCCAAGGAAAATTGTCCGTATAGTGAGGTGTCCGCTGAATAAGGGTGTCCGTTAGGGCAGGTTCGACTGTATTAGAAAACGCAGGCTAAGGTTATATGGTCATATTAAAAGAATGCATCCAGACAGACTTACCAAACACATAGTCGAATTCTATGAAAATAGGAGTAAGGCTAAAACAGTCACAATGAAATGGATTGGCGAAATTAAAACCGATTTGAAACAGGCAGGAAATACATCAGCAGATGTCCAAAACAGGATAATCTTCAGATCCAAAATTCATAAATGGCAAGTTGACCAAGAGGAAAGACCAAATTGGAACAACCGGTTCTGAAGACAGAAAGGAAGCCCAACAGTAAAAGAATGAAAGCAAAATGGGTGCAGAGGAAGGCGAATGCACGCCTCTCAGTACTTTGCATAGTCTTAATGAGCTTATTCGCATTTAATAATAATAATAATATTAATAATAATAATAATAATAATAATAATAATAATAATAATAATAATAATAACATGTTATTCATTTTACATCCCACTAACTACTTTTGAGATTTTCGGAGATGCCGAGATGCCTGAAGTTTGTCCTCTAGAAATTATTTTCGTGTCTAGTAAATTTACAGACACGTAGTTGCCGTGTTTAGTCACCTTCAGTATCACTGGACTGAGCAAGAACCGGGATCGGACCCTCTAGCATGAGTTCAGAAGACCATTCCTTTCCTTTATAAACAAAAGCCGAGTAGTCTAACTGACAACGTGGCATCGATTATCTGCGGACCGTCTAGCTGCGCAGCAGCCGCCTTGGAACACCACGGTCCGTAACAGGCTGTAGATGCTATGGATTTTTAAGGCATGTTCAAGTGAAATGTAAATGTATGTACATAGGTTGTCCGTTAAATAGTAAAGTACCGAGCTCGATAGCTGCAGTCGCGTAAGTGCGGCCAGTGTCCAGTATTCGGGAGATGGTGGGTTCGAACCCCACTGTCGACAGCCCTGAAGGTGGTTTTCCGTGGTTTCCCATTTTCACACCAGGCAAATGCTGGGGCTGTACCTTAATTAAGTCCACGGCCACTTCCTTCCCACTCCTAGCCACTTCCTGTCCCATCGTCGCCATAAGACCTATCTGTGTCGGTGCGACGTAAAGCAACTTGTAAAAAAATAGTAAATTAAGGCAAGCTCAGCAGAATGCTGTGTGTAAAGAATGCTACCATAGTTTTTAGACTTTTCTACTGTTCTAGAGCAAATACCGAAATTGGCAACATTGCACAGTATCTGCACGTGGCCGTGTTGTAAACAGTTCTGAGAAAGCAAACGCGCGCGTGTAGTGCGGCTTCCTCTGGTATACACAACGGCAAAGTACAGTGCTGGCAAAAATTTTAAGGACACCTGTCAAAAGCAGATAACCATCTACAGGCCTTAAACATTGGGCTAACATACATTTTTTGGCACTGGAGCTGAAAGTACAGCAGAAATGCCACCCATTAATGAAAACCAGAGGTCTCTAGCTCCACCCATTCCCAATTTAAGGTAGTTTTTGTAAGTTAAGGCATGCTTAAAAAAAGCCATATATTTATAACAAAATAAATAATAACTTGAAAACGGTTTCAGCCAGTTTTCTGAATTTTGTTATACAAGCAGGTGTACCAGGTAGAAATCAACCAGTTATTAATAAAAGGCATTTAAAAATGTGTATTAAAATTTTAGGGGTGTTGAATGTTTGCTGAATTTTATGAAAAAGAGATAAAATGTAGGAAGAAGAAAAATAATTTTGAATTTACCTCCATATGATGGCCATGTAGCCAAGGACTTTCTAGCACACTACAGTGACCCAAGGAGAGATGTTACCACACAAAACATTCAGCAAACATTCAACACCCCGAAAATTTTAATACGCACTTTTAAATGACTATTAGTAATAACTGGTTGATTTCTACCTGGTACACCGGCTTCTATAACAAAATTCAGAAAACTGGCTCAAACCGTTTTCAAGTTATTATTTATTTTGTTATAAATATATGACTTTTTTTAAGCATGCCTTAACTTACAAAAATTACCTTAAATTGGGAATGGGTGAAGCTAGAGACCTCTGGTTTTCATTAAAGGGTGGCATTTCTGCTGTACTTTCAGCTCCAGTGCCAAAAATTGTATGTTAGCACAATGTTTAAGGCCTGTCGATGATTATCTGCTTTTGACAGGTGTCCTTAAAATTTTTGCCGGCGCTGTATGACAAGCGGCTCCGCTTCATCCCCCGAGTTTTAAGAATTTAGCCTTTATCTCATTGCGACTACACTACCACCATTGCTCCCACTTGTTTGTACCTGTTTCATTCTCATCACTTTCATGTCGGTTGTTTTTGGGTTATGAATCAGTTATTCTGTGTCAACCGAACTTTAACTCCCGTTCAAAATAGTCGGTCTGAAAACAGAGCAATTGTAGGTATAGTTTCTTCCTGGGAACTCCCTTATGTCATAAAAAATAATGTTGATCTTAACTGCGAAATCACTGCATTAGCGTTGCTACATCTTGATTCTTTTTTTTTTTTTTTTTTTTTTTTGCTAGTGGCTTTACGTCGCACCGACACAGATAGGTCTTTTGGTGACGATGGGATAGGAAAGGCCTAGGAGTTGGAAGGAAGCGGCCGTGGCCTTAATTAAGGTACAGCCCCAGCATTTGCCTGGTGTGAAAATGGGAAACCACAGAAAACCATCTTCGGTTGGATTCGAACCGACTATTTCCCGGATGCAAGCTCACAGCCGCGCGCCTCTAACCGCACGGCCAACTCGCCCAGTGATTCAATTTCACTTGGTATACCACCATCCCAGCAGAATTCACATCCGAAAAACTTGACATGATTTACCGGTTTCAGTTTCTGTATTTCCTACTGAGATTCAATCCTCTTAGGATTCTCTTCTTTGAGATTCTTTCTCTCTCTCTCTCTCTCTCTCTCTCTCTGTGTGTGTGTGTGTGTGTGTGTGTGTGTGTGTGTGTGCGTGTGTGTGTGTGTGTGTGTGTGTGTGTGTGTGTGTGTGTGTGTGTGTGTGTGTGTGTGTGTGTGTGTGCAGCTCTAGACTTAGAAATGACATCATGTGAGAGATCAACAACACTTAATGGGTGTGTAACATTATCGAAGAGGAGATAAGTCAGAGAGGAAAAGAACGCACCACACCACATTCTTACGAAATACAGCTCCAGTGATGAATTGAGGTAACTTTGTCTTCCCACTTCTTGGCAAAGACTAGCGGACTTCTCCATCGTGCTTGGCACCGTTTCATTTCCTCTCGTATTCAGCCGTTCTCCCAGGAGTTCACTCCAGAGACAATCGCTGAGTCTGGCCTTGTCTTCACTTACTTATGCCATCCTCCCTTCATCCTTCAGTTCCGACTGAGGTTACTAAACGTACACTTTTTTGAACTGCCTACTTTTGTATTATCTGTTTGCGTTTTCAGTAGGGCACACTTTTCTTACGCTATCTTAACTAACAAATACATTAACATTAAAGGTACATATACAGAGGAGTTAAAGTATAAATATTCACCAATCACAAATTAATGCACGAGAAACGAGTTATTATTCAGCAATTATTTATATTTTTATCAATTTTCAAGTTTTAAAAATGCTTAGGGAAAGGAGTGTGTTAAAGAGTAGGGTACAATGAATTTCGTCTAATGAAAAGTGCTACTGAAACGTCACTTTGTTCTGAATTTCTGAAGCTATGTGAGTGTTTTAATGCAATGCCTCTTAATAATGCTAATGTCGAAAGCACAATGGCCACTTAAAAGAAATGGCCATCAGTGAATAACTTATTTTTGACTCAGTTCAGTTTCAAAGACCTAAATCGTATCCAGTTATCAACATTGTTTGGACAAAGAGATACTTCATAACATTAGAAGCTCTTCAAAATTCATATGGTATATCTGATGACATGAGATTTCTTTTTCTTCTATTCTTCATTATTACACGGCAAGATTTAGGCCTATACTGCTGCCACCAACCCGACAATCAGTATTTTATCTTGACGTGTTACCATGAGTCATTTTTACTTACCGAGCTCGATAGCTGCAGTCGCTTAAGTGCGGCCAGTATCCAGTATTCGGGAGATAGTAGGTTCGAACCCCACTGTCGGCAGCCCTGAAAATGGTTTTCCGTGCTTTCCCATTTTCACACCAAGCAAATGCTGCGGCTGCACCTTAATTAAGGCCACGGCCGCCTCCTTCCCACTTCTAGCCCTTTAACTGTCCCATTGTCGCCATAAGACCTATCTGTGTCGGTGCGACGTAAAGCAACTAGCATTTTTACATTTTTTTGATCTAGAAATCCTACTTCTGAACCTTCTTGGCCGACCATTAATCCTTTCTTCTTCAGAGTGTGCTTAATTTTAGGTTTATGAGCTTCATTCCTGCAACCCTCTTTTATCCTACTGGACCTCATTACCACTGAATGTAGAATAATGATCAGCGCACCGCATCTGATTCTGCTAACTTCTATCAGGTT
The DNA here is from genome assembly GCF_040414725.1 of Anabrus simplex. NCBI lineage: Eukaryota > Metazoa > Arthropoda > Insecta > Orthoptera > Tettigoniidae > Anabrus > Anabrus simplex. The sequence goes on from NC_090269.1 coordinate 250,338,587, forward strand.
CCACGTTTTTGCTTTTGTAATCCAATCTCTCTTTATCAACACTTGTGGTGGTGGTGGTTTTCGTTTGCAGAGGAACTACAACTAGGAAATAATCCTTTCTTGACAACAATCGGAGAAAAACTACTAACATGAGGATGTCGTAAAAAAGAAAGAAAGGAAAGATCCACGAAGGGTGTGATAATGAAAGACTCCCCAGACCTTGAAAACCTAATACTGGAAGATAATGAGAGTTGACCAAGAGGGTTGTACCACTTTGACTTCCGAAGAAATGTACGATTAAATGAAGCAATACTGGCTGTACGTCAGTAGAAGGATTCTTTCTACTGCTTGTGCTATAAAGTCGACATAGATACGTTACCAACGACGATGGAACAGCAAAGGGCATAGGAGTGCACGTAACCTTATAATTACGATACAGTCTCAGCATTTGACTGGTGTGAAAGTGAGAAAGCGCAGAAGTCCATTTCCAGGACTGCCGATAGAGGGTTTCGAACCCAGCATCATCCAAATACATGATGATGATGATGATGATGATGATGATCATGATGATGCTTGTTGTTTAAAGGTCATCGGCCCCCTTCCAAATACAAGCGTGAAGCTACATGACTGGTGCCGCCCAGCCAATTCGGTCCAATAAAGTAGAATAAAGCCTTATCGTTGATCTCATTAATGGATTAGTCTAAATTGAGTTGTCCCTGGTTGTTATTAATTATGTTGTTATCCCTAGATTAGTGTAGAGCAGACTTCATAGCCCTATTATACCAAAGTAAACAAGGCAAATAAATAAATAAATAAATAAATAAATAAATAAATAAATAAATAAATAAATAAATAAATAAATAGACCGCCTCTGTGGTGTAGTGGTTAGTGTGATTAGCTGCCAGCCCCGGAGGTCCGGGTTCGATTCCTGGCTCTGCCACGAAATTTGAAAAGTGGTACGAGGGCTGGAACGGGGTCCACTCTGCCTCGGGAGGTCAACTGAGTAGAGGTGGATTCGATTCCCACCTCATCCATCCTCGAAGTGGTTTTCCGTGGTTTCCCATTTCTCTTCCAGGCAAATGCCGGGATGGTACCTAACTTAAGGCCACGGCCGCTTCCTTCCCACTTCCTTGTCTATCCCTTCCAATCTTTCCATCCCCCCACAAGACCCCTGTTCAGCATAGCAGGTGAGGCCTCCTGGGCGAGATACTGGTCATCTTCCCCAGTTGTATCCCCCGACCCAGAGTCTGAAGCTCCAGGACACTGCCCTTGAGGCGATAGAGGTGAGATCCCTCGCTAATTCCGAGGGAAAAACCGACCCTGGGTGGTAAACAGATTACGATACGATACGTATAATTAAATAAATAAATAAATAAACAAACAAATAAATAAATAAATAAGTAAATAAATAAATTTATATAAACAAATAAATACAGAATATGATCAAAAATGGCATATTTACATACAGATCCAACGTAACTTCTTTTAGCGCCAGTTTCTCTTATCTAGGAAGCCTGATAACCAATGACAACAGGTGCAGCAAAGAGATCGAAAGACGAATAGCGCTTGCCAGATAGGTGTTGAGAAATATTTTAATCAGTGCAAATTTAGATTTTGGATTAAGAGAGAAATGTGTGATTCCTTTTGTATGGAGTGTGCCATTGTATGGCTGTGAGTCTTGGACAATCCTCAGGATTGGAAACGACTGGAAGCGTTTGAGATGTGGGTCTGGAGACGAATGCCAGGATAAAATAATAATGGCGTATGACCTCCGCAGAGGCCCGATACGGGTCTTTTTCTCGTAGACGGCCTACTAGGCGACCAGCATGTCTGTGAAGATAAGGGCCCTACCTAGGATGATTTCTAATGCTGAATACGCCACACACACCCAGCCCCCGAGCCATTGGAATTAACTAATTCAGATTAAAATCCCCGAACCGGCCGGGAATCGAACCCGAGACCCTCTAGACCAAAGTCCAGCACGCTAACCATTTAACCATGGAGCCGGACATGCTAAGGATTAAATGGATTGAAAAGAGAAGAAACAAAAGCGTTTTGCAAGAAATTCAAGGGAAGAGAGAATTGATGTTAACGACAGAGAGATAAAGACCTAAATTCACTGGCCACATCTTGCTACATAATACCTTTCTTACCAATCAGCTGGAAGGAACAATCGCGGAGAAGAAAGACCGAGGACGACCGAGGAAAATTTTCCTTCAAGACTTGTCACAGAGTCTTCATTGACGCTGAAGGAGAAGAAGAAGAAGAAGAAGAAGATGATGATGATGATGATGATGATGATGATGATGATGATGATTCTCTTCAGTACTGTATTATCTCGCTACGATATTTCCTCGTTCAATGTTTTCAGTTCTGCTGGTGCATTACATTCTCCATCCGTCTCCATTAAAACTTACGTCACACATAGGTGCGATCTCTTCTCTGGGGAAAGGCAGTAGTTTAACCATACTTTTCCACGGCTCTGGAGGACATTTCATAAATTAAGGCATGATTCACAAGATGCTACAAGATGTTCCCGGAATATATTTTAATTTTGATTATTGCTCGATGTTCTGACTGCTCCGCGGACGTACAGTAATGAAACTGCTGATGGGCTAGAAGAGGCCGCACCAGTAAGCTGAAGCCCGTGATTTGTTTTACGTTACTAAACATTAGCTCCATTTGTGAAGCAGTCGTAGAGTCTCGGTCTCCAAATCCCAAGATCGTAGGTTCAAACTATGCAGAGGGCGTAATGTACATTTCACACTCAATGTCGTCCGTTGTGAGTAGGTGAACGATCGCCCAACAGAGCTCCATTTTCTCGTACATCTAGTAGAAAAATAGAACGTCGAAATTGGCAGCGTAAATGACGTTTCATCAAAATGCCTACACATTATTATTATTATTATTATTATTATTATTATTATTATTAATAATATTATTTGCTTCCTTGGCTGATTTGTCAGCATAGTGGCCTTCAATTTAGAATGCCCCGGGTTCGATTTCTAACCCACCTGGGGGATTTTAACCGCGTCTGGTTAATTCCTTTAGATCGTAGAGTGGATGTTCTTCCTTATGTACACATTCACTTACATACAACTCATCGCACTAAAAACCACCATAGTTACACACGATATTGAATACATCCCTCAACATTGGGTTGGCGTCGGGAAAGGCTTCTGGTCGTAAAACAAGACCAAATCCAAATGTTCGACACAGTTCGCAGCCGCGAACCCAAAGGTGTTTGAAAAGAAGGAAAAGAAGACCTCTTAAATGTTATCAATTCATATCTCTATCATTATGTGGAAATGAAATAATTTGAGTCTTATACTGATAACTGCTTGGTACAAGATGTCAAAACATCCTACCTTATTTGAATGAAAATGGAACAATGACCGATCGCTCCATTGAGATTCAATCAATTCCCAGTCGTCCTATCAGGGAAGCCTCCAATCATCAACACTACTGCAGTGAATTTAATACGTTAATTTGTACTTGTGAATGATAACCGTGGAGTATCCTCAGTATCAAACATCACCATGCACCTGGCTGACGTGCTGATAACACATTTCAGTGTTTACTGTCCAGAATAACTTAAATATCCATCACGAAGGTTATGTCACAAGTGTAGTGACGTTTGGACATTGCGATAGGAGTAGGTGCTTTACTTCAAAACAATGAATTATTGCTTGTGATAGGTGGTGAAAGTACGGGCAAAACAATACGATTTGTGTGAAGCGGCTGTGAACCGAACTCACCGCCAAAGAAAATCTAGCCGTGCATCACGATTCCTTCCTAATCAAGACAACCTTAATTTAGCAATTTTTCATTTATAAATTTATATTAATTTAATTGATGCCCTTCTGCCTGTTTGTTGGTGGTATGTTGAGTATGGTTCCAGTGTATGGGACCCTCACCAGGATTACTTGATTCAAGAACTGGAAAAAATTCCAAAGCAGCTCGATTTGTTCTGGGTGATTTCCGACAAAAGAGCAGCGTTACAAAAATGTTGCAAAGTTTGGGCTGGGAAGACTTGGGAGAAAGGAGACGAGCTGCTCGATTAAGTGGTATGTTCCGAGCTGTCAGTGGAGAGATGACGTGAGAGGACATCAGTAGACGAAAAAGTTTGAGTGGTGTCTTTAAAAGTAGGAAAGATTACAATATGAAGATAAAGTTGGAATTCAAGAGGGCAAATTGGGAAAATATTCATTTATAGGAAGGGGAGTTAGGGATTGGAATAACTTACCAACGGAAATGTTCGATAATTTTCCAATTTCTTTGCGATCATTTAATAAAAGGCAAGGAAAACAACAGGTAGGGAATCTTCCACCTTGGCGACTGCCCTAAATGCAGATCAGTAGTGATTAATAGTGATTAGTGATTTGATCGCATCTAAATGTTTGTATTGGATTCCATGCAGATCAGTTATACAACATTCATAATAGGCTGCGTTAAAAATTCCCTAAATATTTGAAAATTGAAGAGCTTGTGGAGCCTATATAATTTCCGTGATACGATGAAGTTTATTAAATAATTTCTAAAGACTTGTGCCCACATAAAAATGAAAAATTACTGTTGGGGACAGGTCAGGGGCTGTCCCTTTGGGTCTTCATATCAACACCGTCCGATGCAAGTCTGATTCTGGGAAAATGGAAAAATCGTTAGACAGTCAGTACAATTCAGTTTTATTTGGCTGATGATGACTACAGAGACGAATGGCAAAGTAATGTGCAAAATGTACCTTGTGAATATAAAGTGGAAACAGATTAAGTGATTTTATTTTCACGGTTGTTATGTTAATGGCGTTATTTATGGGAAATTAACTTATCTAGCAGGTCGGCTAGTGACACGGATGGCTAATTACAATATATAGCCAGAGTATCTAGAAAAGGCGTTCGATAATGTTGATTGGACCATGCTATTTGATATTCTGAAGGCAATCGGGATTCGATGCCGAGGAAGGATTATCTACAGTCTGTACAAAAGTCAGTCTGCAGTTATAAAAATCGAGGACTATGAAAAAGACACAGCAATCCAGAAGGGAGTCAGACAAAGCTCAATTCATCCCCTGTCCTTTCTAATGTGTTTATAGCACAAGCGGTAAAGGAAGTCAAAGAAGAATTTAGAAATGGATTCACAATCCAAGGATATGAAATCAAAACTCTTGAGATATGCCGATGATATTATTATTTTATCTGAGTCTGTAGAAGATATTTTAAAATTGCTGAATGGTATTGACACAAACTTTGAGGAGTTATGACAACAGCAAAAGCCAGAATAACAATGAAACAGGACATATCTATTAATAAGACTTTGAACTTACTGGGCTCAAAAAATATATCCTCAAAACAGCAGAGATAGCACGGCGTATACACTTGATGAAATGCGTTTGATCAAGTGTGAATATTACTCAGAAAGAAACCATACGGCCGTATCCAACGACTATTTCAGCTATTCTATCAATTTTCCTCCAATTCGGAGCGTTGGAACACAAATACTTCCTTCGGTAGACAGACCTTTCTAACGGTACCCCACATGAGGGGTCAGATCGTCAAATCACCCATTTCCAAAATATGTTCCAACATCAACATCCTTGCCATGTTATTCTCTACAATGCGCTTCATGTCGCACCGACACAGAGAGGTCTTATGGCGGTGATGGGATAGAAAACGGCGACGAGTGTGAAGGAAGCGACCGTGACCTTGATTAAGGCACAGCCCTAGCATTTGCCTAGTGTAAAAATGGAACACCACCTTCTGGGCTGCGGACAGTGTGGTTCGAACCCGACTATCTCCCGAATGTAAGCTGACAGTTGCGGGACCCACACCACGCATACCATGTTATTCCTTTTGGTTTCAGACCATTTTGTTATGTGAATATAAGGCGTCAAATTGTCTTTGAGCATCTTAACTACCTCACATGCATTTTCATTTCGGAGTTATTGATCAGAAACGAAATCAAATACCTCAAATAGTCGCTTCTTAAAAAAGACACCACGAATGATTTCATTCAAATGAGACGTCAAGCATTGGGATCGGGTCTCTAGTTCCGGAGGTATAGGGAGAGGCAACCAAAATGTACTGTTGGGAGATCAGAAGAATGCACCCGCCCGCTGAGGCAGGGGGCAAAGGGATTTTTACCAGCAGAGCCAGTGACGCAATTGTTACCATAGCAACTCCGCTACTACCCAGGCGACTTAATATTAACATCTACTGGCATCTCTTCGCTCTTGTAAGTTCTAATCCACCAAGCTGAAAAGTGTGAGTCAATGTTTTCGTGTAGCAGATAAGAGCAGATAAGAGCCGATCTGTCTGGGCAGAATAGGAAGTTCGTGCTTGCAGGCCACATTCCTCATTCTTTCATTCTTCTCATCTCTCTACACACACTATGCATGACACATCGGGGGAACAGACTGCCCGCAGCCCATTGCTAGGATCACCGGTAAACTGTAACAGTGCGGGCGACCGTTCAATTTTCTCACGGTAGGCCAAAATTATTAGTTAACAGTTAATAATAATGAAGATAAAAGTTGCTGTAGATCTTACTTTTCATCAAATAAGCTGTTGAAAAGTATATATCCATCGTTCTCGATAGAAACGTTGCATCGGCGTAAAAAAAAATTAAAAATCCGAAACACCCATAGTAAATCCGACGTTGAAATTTTACGTATTAATCGTCTGATTTCATTCACCAAGGATTCAATAGTACGTGGATTATTCCTGTATATTACATGCTTTTATGTTCCCCATGGGGGAATGAACTTGATGTTAATAAGGTAAATTACTTATTCACCTCAATACATACATACATACATTATCATTACAGACTGTTATGCCTTTCAGCGTTCAGTCTGCAAGCCTCTGTGAATTTACTAAACGTCGCCACAATCCTCGATTTGCAACTAGTGTTGTGGCCTCATTTAGTTCTACACCTCTTATCTTTAAATCATTAAAAACCGAGTCTAACCATCGTCGTCTTGGTCTCCCTCTACTTCTGTTACCCTCCAGAGCAGAGTCCATTATTCTCCTAGGTAACCCATCCTCCTCCATTCGCCTCACATGACCCCACCACCGGAGCCGGTTTATGCGTACAGCTTCATCCATCGAGTTCATTCCTAAATTAGCCTTTATCTCCTCATTCCGAGTACCCTCCTGCCATTGTTCCTACCTGTTTGTAACAGCAATCATTCTTGCTACTTTCATGTCTGTTACTTCTAACTTATGAATCAGATATCCTGAGTCCACCCAGCTTTCGTTCCCGTAAAGCAAAGTTGGTCTGAAAACAGACCGATGTAAAGATAGTTTCGTCTGGGAGCTGACTTCCTTCTTACAGAATACTGTTGATCGCAACTGCGAGCACACTGCATTAGCTTTACTACACCTTGATTCAATCTCACTTACTATATTACCATCCTGGGAGAACACACAACCTAAATACCTGAAATTATCGACCTGTTCTAGCTTTGTATCACCAATCTGACATTCAATTCTGTTGAATTTCTTACCTACTGACATCCATTTAGTCTGCGAGAGGCTAATTTTCATACCATACTCATTGCACTTAATTTCAAGTTCCAAGATATTAGACTGCAGGCTTTCGGCACGGTCTGCCATTAAGACCAAGTTCTCACCATAGGCCAGACTGCTTACTACATTTCCACCTAACTGAATCCCTCCCTGCCATTTTATGCCATTCAGCAGATGATCCATGTAAACTACGAACAGCAAAGGTGAAAGATTACAGCCTTGTCTAACCCCTGTAAATACCCTGAACCAAGAACTCATTCTACCACGTCGCAGTGACTCAGATTGGTCTTACGGAGACGATGAGATAGTACAAGGCTAGAAATGGGAAGAGGACCACCGTGGCATTAATTAGAGTACAGCCTCAGCATTTTTCCGATATGAAAATAGGAAAACACGGAAAGCCATTTTCAGGGCTGCTGACAGAGGTGTTCGAACCAGTTGTCTATCGAATGTCAGCTCTCAGTTACGTGATTCCAACTGCGTAGCCAACTCGCTTGGTATGTGGATTTTTTCCTACTGGTCCCACCCAAGGGTGAATTGTATCCTATTAAATCAGAAATGTTTGTTCATTTCGGTTCACTTAACTTACAATACGTGCATGTACACCTTAATCAGCTTGGCTAAGCAGCCCCTTCACTAACAACGGCATGAATCAATTACTACTCCGAAATAGCTTCACTTCATAGTGAACAGTGGAAAGCCGTCTGTTATAAGGAGACTCTACAGAAATATATTTCCATGAAACACTAATATAGTCCATTCTCAGAAGACAGGATATTTGCCCATCCCACTCACATTACCTTCGTTATTCTTAACTCTGCCTTAATTTAACAAAAGGAGTTAGTTACTCCTACGTAATAATCCCTCTTCTTGTCCTTTTGTAACACTCCATATATCTTAATAACTGATATGAAATATATATTGCCTTGACGCGGTGTCTTTCTCTTTAATCGCCCCACGTTGGTGCGACATTTAACTTACACCCGCCAGTCGAGCGGTCAGTGCAAAGTTCTCCCGGTAACTCGATTTCTTCTCAGGGTATTCTATCTATCGTTCATAAAATCTGAGATTTTATATGTGTTTGTTTTTTACGTGGTTTCGGTTTGCTGAGACACACATCATGGGGAAACCTATTCGTTCAAGTAAGGACCTGCGGCCGAAAACCTCAAAAAGAATCTCTCTCTTTTGTCAAACTCATCAGTTACTTATATCTACTAAACTTATTAGCTAACTTACAAACTAACCGTTACCCAAAAGGAATTCATAACACAGGCACTTTCTAAAAGAAAAGTATAAGAAAATTTATTGAATAAATCATGTTCAGTGCAAAGTTAATGTGAATTCTGGGTAGTATTATCATAATAACATTTATGTATAAAGGATTAGAGTCAGCGCTGGCTCAAATAAAAGTAAAATAATTAAGATTTTAAATAATTTACACTTATTCTCATACAATGTTCAAGTTCATATTAGTTATTTCTATATTCGTAGCCATGTTCCGAAGTGTATTTGATTTACTCTAATTATATTTAAGAGATCACTGAGCAATCACGGTCTCCATATAAATACTCGATGTGAACACTGTCACGATAATTATATTAATTATTCTCACCACATTTAAGACAGTTCACTGTGATAAAAATGGATGGTTTGCTAAATTGAAACGTAATACAAATTAAATGGGATAATGTCAGATTGCGAATGTAAATCTGATCATATCTTTGCGTATGTATCTCCCAAACAAACTTTTGCGTGAGTATGAAATCGTAAAACTGCTCTCCAAATTTCCCATTCATAAATCTGAACTCTGATTATTTGGTCCTTCATCTTGAATACGCATAAATAACAACTTACGGGCTAAGACAATACCTCCCTAGAGCCTACGACATATGGCTCCTAACTAACCATTATCCTATTCTTTATATTTTAAACACTTCAACTCAAATCATATCTGCGTGAAAAGAAATGAACATCTAACTGTTTAAGTAGTTTCCAATCCACACACTCCTCCATCAACGGCTCAATGTGCTTTAGCTATCTGCTATTACTCTATCTCTCATGTGTACGAGCTACTCAACTCGCATGGTCAGTGCAGAATGAAATTAATACGTATTATATTGAAACGTCACCGCCCCAAAGAATATCACATGTGTACTTAGTCATGAGCCTAGTTAAACCGTATGTTAAAGAACTCTCTCTTGTATTCGCTACATACCATTTACCAATGTCAGACAAAAACTGTCACGATTCACAATTCAACCATAATACATGTCAATCTTACCTTAAAATGGGTCATCTGCGCGATGTTCACTCATTTGACATATTCTTTCCATATGACACAGAAACTCACCTCATGTTAATCTAACGCAACGTTTCCTCGGCGAATAGAAATTCTTTCTCATACCGCAGAACATAAACAAACATCTGCATTTCAAATATTCCTAAATATACTCCAAGAAATAACCATATTTTAACACCATTCCAATATACATTATCATACCACTGGCATACTAATTGCCGTACGCATATAGCCGACTACACCCAAAGCTATATGCCAAAACATTTTAGAATTCCCTTATAATAAACGCATTTTAATAACCTCTTATCTTTAAACAGCAGTTGGAGTTCAATGCCCTCTTTCTATAAAGAAAGTAATACGTAACTAAACTATATTCATCTGTGTCGCGCAGGTAAATTCGTGACGTAATCATTGTACAAGTAATACGAGATTAATCGAAGCTTCACTAATTATATAGACTCATTGCTATTAGATCTTCACAAGTAACACTTCTTTCATTTACTCATGCTAGTTTCTACTGTATGTATGCAAGTGCGGTAGCCTGTATATGATATAATAGAATTCTAATTCTACACTGCCATCTTATCGTATAGCCTTAAATATCTCACACTTCACTTTATGACTCACACACGTTCTTAATTAATTCATAAATATCACCAATTAATCAGCACATGCCGAAGTTAGAGTGAGGGTGTAGATTGCAAGAAACTACTCTACTAAAAAATGTATGGACTTAGCTCGTCAGATGTTATGTTTGGTCTGATTGTCGCTCCATTCCTTGGTTGTGGTTAGACCCACTGTTAGGATCTGGATCTCCGGTTGGACAACGTCTTCCCGGTCATCGGCTGGTCATATGACTGGCTGGTCCAATCCTCGTCGTCTGGTCCTCTGGCTGGCCGGTGCCCATCCTCATCGTCTGGTCCTCTGGCTGGCCGGTGCCCATTCTCATCGTCTGGTCCTCTGGCTGGCCGGTGCCTGTCCTCATCGTCAGGTCCTCTGGCTGGCCGATGTCTGTCCCCAGTTCAGTCCATCATGTAGATTTAGCAAGTAGTCATCATTCCAAATCTGCAGACAGCGTAGAAAATTCCTTTTGCGGAGCAGTCAGTCATGATATATTCCATTGTTCTACTGCTTATTCTTAACGACGAAATTTTCTTTGGTTGGGATAAGTTCTCCGTATATAGATATTAAGTTTATAACAACAGGGGTAACTTTCTTCCCATACGAAATTATCGGTGCTTCGATATAGTGAGTCCTTCTTCTTCAATCGCAGAGTGGTTGCTCACCGGATCCAAGTCAGATGTATCTCACCGCGATTTACTTATTTTTATAATATCTCGTCTCTTTTATAATGTACGCCGGTGAATTATTTTGTCAGATTTGATCGTCGATCGTAAAAAAGTCAATATCTTCTTCAGAAGTTCAGGATAATCTTCAGATGTAGAGCTTAGCTTGTGCTTGCGTCTTTCTTCTGCCGTTGAAGTTTTTAGAGTATATTTCTTTAACAATTAGTCCGCTGCTATATTTTTTATAAAACAATTCAACTGAGCCTCTACTGTCCTGCAGTGTCTTCCAAATCAGTCCGTATCGTGACGTGCACGGTCTTCGATATGCCGTATTAATGAGAAGTTCATTGCCTTAATAGATCGCATGGGCCATACCTTCCTACGTCGCCATTTTGTAAATGGTATACGAGATGCGAACGGGCACAATATGTATCAACTTCCCTGTAGAACTCTTCTTGGCAATAATATTTTCTTTCGTGTAATTTATGACCGAACATCAGCTGCAACTTAACAACAACTTCGAATAACGCAGGGCCTAGACACGGGAGAATGCCCTGAACAAATATGGAAAATATCCAGAGCGCAGTGATCAACACAACGAAGGACAATCAAGTTAGACATAGTATGCAAGAAGTCCAGGTTTGGAAAGGAAAGCTCAGATGCCCTGCAACGGGGAAAGGAAGCTGTGAACAAATGGCTGAAAAAGACGGGTCTGGCGCAGGGTAAGCATGATTGGAGGAGGTACGGGGAATTTCCCAAGCAATACTGAGAAGAGCAAAGATGAAGTTTCTTAATGACAGACTGAGGCAGAAGAAGACTTCATGGGGAATAAGACCAGGGAAATGTTCCGAAAGGTGGAGTGCTTTAGCAAAGGATACTAGGTCAGACTGAATTTGACAAAGACTCTGATGATGCAGTGTTAACCAACTATAGTGATCACCGTGAGATGAAAGGAAACTTTCGATCATCCCCTCAATTTTGATAAACCTGGCGTATTGTTCGAGTTCCAGTTCCCAACCACTGCTGACTCAGAGTACACCCACCAACCCTGGACGAGACCAAGACCAAAATTACCGGCTTAAGAATATTAACAGCGTGGGTGAAGATGGTATACCAGCAGAGATGATCAGGAGGAAGGAGAGAAACTTCAAGAAAGGAAATACTGTCTGTTACAAACAATTTGGGCAAACGAAGAACTATCAACAAAATGTAAAACTGCTCTAATCTGTCTGATCCATATGAAGGATGACAAATTCATATGTGATAACTATCGAAGAATTGTCCTGCTTCACAAAATCATGTCCACTTATCTCACAGATATAATTCAACCCGTCAGAGAATTAGAATAGGTGAATACCAAGGAGGTTATCGGCAGGGCGGTCCACAGTAGATCACATTTTCGTTTTCCACCAGCTCACTTAAAAACTGAGAGAATACGGTATATCTCTGCACGTGCTATTTGTGAATTTCAAGGGCTTACGATTGCATACATCGTGCGAGCCTATTCAACTCCCTAAGTGAATTCGGGATTACTGAAAGCCTCATTAACTTCATAAGGACCTGTCTGGGCGAAACACTCGGTAAAGTGAAGATGGGAAAAATAGTAACAAGGGGATTTGAAATTGTGATAGGTCTAAGACAAGGAGACGCGTTATCTCCTATCCTGTTCAATTTTTCCCTTGAGAAAATTATACCCGAGACTTTCCGTGAGAACTTCGAAGGGATGCGAGTCGAAGGGAAGAACCCAATGCACTTACGATTAGTCTACGCAGACGATATCTGTTTACTTACCAACTCTGAAGAATAGTTTATACAAATGACTAGAGCACTAGAGATGGCTTCAGGCAGATTCGAGCTACTCATAAATGAAGATAAGACGGATTTCCCTGTTGTGACTCGACGACAATGTCAAGTTGCTCGACGGCTATAGTCACTGCACGTGGGAGATCGATCCTGCAGGAGAGTCCACGAACTCAAATACTTGGGAGATCGTTTCGGTGAGTGCTCGTCGTGCCAAGCCGAAATCAACACCGATCCAGGCAGAAGATGATCTTTCTTCAACTTAGCACAACTGCTACGTTCCAAAAATATATCGAAACCAAACAAAATTCGGCTGTACAACATCTTGAGCCAGCCCGCTTTCCGCTTTCCATTCTACAGCCTTCGACTTGCTCTTCATAACGTTTGGACACCATTGTTTCTCCATTCTGCACACTGACATCAATTACCAAATGATTGTTACCGCTTCCTCCCATTAGTTTTATCTATCCTACGTTATACAGAGTGAAGTGAAATTCGCGCACTCGGGCGTCGCAGCACGACTCCTCACATGCCATCAATAAAAAAATGTCTCACAAAAGTTCGTCCTGCGAGTATATCCGGGAGAAAAAATACGTTGAAGAGTGGCAATCAGGCAACACTGTAACCAAATGTAGCGTAACTACCACTGTCAACACACATCAAACGTGCTGTTACAGTTGGTGCAGTGGATAGAATTTTGGGTTAGCGTGCAGGAGGTCGAGGGGGTCGATCCTGGTTTGAGGCGTATGTTTTTTATTTCGTAAATGTAGTCCAGGTGGTATGGTATCTGGCATCTTAATCGTCAACAGCACTTGCAGCGGGTCCTCTAGAAACCATTTGCACTTACGTACTACGATCCTAGAAATGCACAAACATTCGTTTTCATTGGTCAGCTTTGAAAGACGCCCTTTCCACGTCGTGGGGGTGAATTTATTCGCACCACTTCATCTATTAAATGCGTTACAACGTGTTTAGCGTTACTACATTTTGTAAATGTAGGATACATGTGACCTAAGAAACGGTTTCTTACTCTATTACAGAATGTAATGTCCGATGGATATTAGCAAATAAAAAGTGCGCCTTAACCCAGGATCGAACCCTCGACCTCCTGCATGCTAACTCAAAACTCTATCCACGGCACCAACTGCACAGCACGGCTAACATATGCTGACAGAGGTAGTTACCCTACATGTGGTTACAGTGTTGCCAGATAGCCACTCTTCAACGTTCTTTTTCTGCCGGATATACTCGCAGGACGAACTTTTGTGAGAGACATTCTTGTATTGCTGGCATGTGAGGAGTCGCTCTGCGAAGCCCGAGTGCGCGAATTTCGCTTCACCCTGTACATTATCATATATATTATTATCGTATTTTACCTCTTCATTCACTCATCATCATCATCATCATCATCATCATCTGTTTACCCTCCAGGTTCGGTTTTTCCCTCGGACTTAGCGAGGGATCTCACCTCTACCGCCTCAAGGGCAGTGTCCTGGAGCTTCAGACTCTTGGTCGGGGGATACAACTGGGGAGTATGACCAGTATCTCGTCCAGGCGGCCTCACCTGCTATGCTGAACGGGGGCCTTGTGGAGGGATGGGAAGATTGGAAGGGATGGGCAAGGAAGAGGGAAGGAAGCGGCCGTGGCCTTAGGTACCGTCGCGGCATTCGCCTGGGGGAGAAGTGGGAAACCACGGAAAACCACTTCCAGGATAGCTGAGGTGGGAATCGAACCCACCTCAACTCAGTTGACCTCCCGAGGCTGAGTGGACCCCGTTCCAGCCCTCGTACCACTTTTTCAAATTTCGTGGCAAAGCCGGGAATCGAACCCGGACCTCCGGGGGTGGCAGCTAATCACGCTAACCACTACACCACAGAGGCGGACGTATTTGAAATATATTCAGTTTAATGCGCATGAACAAGTACTCTCTCCAGATGACGTGCTTCCCAATTTGTCACCACAGAACTGCAAGACATTATTCGTGCATACTCATTTCATAGGGGCTGCCTGGCTGAGGCGGTAAAGGCGTGCTCGGTTCGCCCGGAAGGACGTGGGTTCGAATCCCCGTCAAGAAGTCGTAATATTTAAGAAAAGAAATTTCCAATTCCGGAGGTGCATATGGCCGTGAGGTTCACTCAGCCTATACCAAAAATGAGTACTAGGTTAATTCCTGGGGTCAAAGGCGGCCGGGCGTAGAACTAACCTCTCTACCACATCACATGCCGAGGTTAACAATTGTGGAAGCCTTTACCTTCCACTCCTCCAAGGGCCTTCATGGCCTGTATAGAGTTGACTTTGTTTTTACTTATTTCATACCTATTCCCGTGTGTCTGTGCAGTTGATATGTGACAATACCAATATTATTGTGCTTTTCCGACAAGGCGAGCGCAATGTGAGTCACGTATTATGATGATCACTTTAACACTGATATGACATCAGTGAAGAGCCTTCTTGGCTCAGACGGCATCGCGTCGGCCTCTCAGCGCTGGGTGCCGTGGTTCAAATCTCGGTCACTCCATGTGAGATTTGTGCTGGACAAAGCGGAGGCGGAACAGGTTTTTCTCCGGGTACTCCGGTTTTCTCTGTCATCTTTCATTCCAGCAACACTCTCCTTTCTCATATCATAGCATCTGTCAGTCATTTAATAAATCGTACTAATAGCCATATCTGCTTCATTCATTCCATCCCTGACCCGGTCAATGACTGGAAAACAGGTTGTAGGTTTTCATTTTCACGACATCAGTGACAGTAGACACCTGTATGCTACATTTCGATTATCACAACGTTACAGCTCCTTACTAATCGATATAGAAAGTGATGTTTATCATGATCGGTATCACATAGGCTTTGACCATTTTATAAGCGTCAATACAGCGGTTACAGACTGCACTTGATCAGAATTAGACATTATGCCAACATCAACCAAGGAAATTACGCAACATGTCATCCGTGTACGAAACAAAATCCGACGTAAATTTAAATATCTCAAATGTGTTCGAGCAGATATTGATTTCTTTTTGAAAACGCAACTCGGTTCACATCTACAAGAGCTCTGTAATGCTACCTCATCGTCAATGCCCACTTAGTACAATTTCTGTCACCGTACAAACATCTCAAGGTGAGGAGAAGGGGGATGAGGAGGAAGAAGGATGACAAGAATATTTCAACGTCCCTTTACCAATTATATAGGTTGAGTATTAACCTAAAATGTCATTGCAGAAGCACCTACTAAATCCAAACAAAATCTAACTTCCTTCTCCGAGGTCATGATCAAGCCAGAGTAACTTGATCAATTAAAGCAATCGTATTATTATTATTATTATTATTATTATTATTATTATTATTATTATTATTATTATTATTATTATTGTTACCGTGTTTTAGCGGTAGGTAGAGGCGTAAGAAGGTGCGGGCGTGAATGGGTTTCAAACTACGGAATCAAAGTTAATGTAAAAGTAATTTAAAATTTAACTAGGTTATATTTTCTTTTCAAAAACAAAGCAATAACAGACATGGCAGGTACAATGTAGCAAAACAAGGGGAGATACAATATTTACAGGTTTTGGGCTTCACGCCCTGACTTCTGCGATCAGCTCAGTTTTACCACAAACACAAGTTTTAACAGAGGGGCAGAAAACCCCATTCATCCCTAGGAGCCCCTGGCTCCGAATTACACAGAAAAGCCTCCACGAGGCATATGACACTTCATTTTCAAAAGAGCGATCCGCTCTTAAAATTTAAGCCTCTCAAAGGCCACACCAAACTCTACCTTCAAGCTGTCCTTTAAGGACGTATTCACAGGGGTAAAATACCCAACCTACAGAGGTCTATTACATGAAAAGAAGGTTGATTACATGACCTCTAAAATAACAATTTGAGAGGAGGCGATCTTGCACTCCTAATACACTTTGTTTTTTTTAAAACCTAATCTGGCTCTGGGCCGCTAACGCAAGGGCTAATCCCATACTACAGAGGTGACTTAGAGAAGAACACTTTACATTACATAAACGAAGAATAGTTTGAGAAAATAAGTTCACCTCAAAACAAATGTGAGTGGGAGCTCGAGAGGGTTAGCACTCTCTATCCCAATATGTAGCTTTACAAGAAAAAGATGAAAAGAGTAATTACATTTTAGGAAAAGGTTACATGATGGAAATGCTTCGAACCCGCCGCGAGTGTTAAACTGCCGACCTAGCAAGAAAAGAAGTTATTAATAGGCCATTACCTGGTGTTGAGCGGCTGAAGAAGAAAGAGGCGCTTCCCGCCTCCTGCTATGTACTTAATACACTGAAAGATGGAACAGAAGTGGCCCGGAGACCCCAAAATCAGCAGTTTATATCCTCTCGCGGAAGATTCTAGGCGTTAGGGGAAATAAAACACCCTCCCTCAAAGTTTTTATTGGTTCGGGAAAAGAAGCCCCTACATAGAGGAAAAAGAAACACATTATTGGTGGAAAATTAATTAAAGAAATTCGGGATTGGCTAGATCCAAACTAAGGGGAAAAAGAGGGGTATACAGCCAACTTAAACAATGACAGAAGGAAATTTAACAAAGAACAAACTCTTGAAATAAAAATTTCTCCAACAAAATAGTTCTTTAACTCCGCACTAGGTCGCACTATTGTTGATCTTCAGTAGTGTCCTCTAGAAGAGAAAGTTCACACTTCTTACTTCAAGCGAAACAAAAACACATCAAAAGTGACACAGTTCAAAAACTCAAAATTTTCCACGTGGTGACATCTTCTGAGAAAGTAGAGAATTAATAGAATAGATAAAGTTCAACCTTCCTCCAGAAGAGGAGTTTCAACTGGCGCAACTTTTAAATAAACAGAGTAGAGGTGTACCGCCCGGTACAGACCTCCCCCCCCAAAAGTTCCTCCAGGGGTGACACATGAAATCAGTTTGAAACAAAGTCCAAGTAATGATGTTGATATTAAGATTAATTGCGGAAGCATTTATAAGATTTTAGTAATTTGGTTGGTTTCAATTTCAAAATTTTGTTGTTGCAGGTGCAGTAAAGTCTTTCTGTTTGTAGTAGTTGAATTTCTGAAGATAAACCTTTAATGCTTAAAAGTGAAGAAAGGTTTTGCAATGTCCACCAAATATTGTTGTTAAATTCCCAAATGTAGTTATCTCTTATAGTAACTGTCCATGTAGTTGATGTTGATGAAGTTGGATGGCCGGACCGGCCGTTGCAGCTTGCGTCCAAAAGGAGGCCGCTCGGACCCCTTAAGTACCCTGAGATACCGCTCGCCCGCACTATGAGGGGAGCAGAGGTGTTGAAGTACGCCGCGCCCGCGGTGAACAGATACAGGCTGCGGGCATGTAGCAGGTCGTGCGCCGCACATCAGCCTTGGCCGGGGGGAGAGCTCCGGCTCGCCGTGCACATGTCGTCCTCGCTGGAGAGGAGGGGGCCCATCCCCCTCCCCAGTCGCTGCACAGCGCTGCGCGGCTGCGGGGGCGCTGAAACATTAAAGCTAGGCGGCAGAATTGTGTTGGACTATCATCTTCTTTGAGGGTACAGGCTTGTGGAGAGGTTGAGGGGCCAGCGGCGTGTAGATATCCATGGCATTTACTATTATGAAGCCACAGTGTAAGGTGAAGCAGGAGACGGGAGCGTGGTAATGGCCGTGGCAAGAACAGGATGGCAGTTTAACGGGTCGGGGCAGGTTTTACACAAGGCTTACATCTAAAACCAAAATATTACAGAAGGGGCAGAAAGCCTTAAAAGTGAAACTCAAAAAAAAATATAACCTTCATATCCTTTCAAAATAATATGGAGCAAGTTAACACAGAAATTACACCGGTTTCACCTGGGACAGGTGAACTCTAAATATCCTCTCGGTGGCTGGATTACTTAGCAATAAAGTAACCGGCGTAAGAAAATCGAGAATGATACAAGGCCCATGAAATCTGGGGGCAAGCTTGCCCGCGGGAACAAAATTTTTGACCATAACCTGGTCACCTACCTTCAAAGTGGTGGGTCTCCGTCCACGATCATACCTTTCCCTAACCTTTTCATGAGACACTTTAAGATTGGCTTTAGCCTTCTTCCAAAGATCTTTAATGTTATCCGGATCTATTGTCTCGGGTAGAATGTCATTCAAAGACCAGAGGTTAGAGAGCGGCGAGTTGGGAACAAACTTGAACATCAAGGAAGCTGGAGTAAACTTGTGAGATTCATGAACCGCCGAATTCAAAGCAAAAGCTATCCAATGCAGGGACGTGTCCCACCTGGAAGGATCTTCATGATGATAGGCAATGAGTGCGGACCTGAGATTACGGTTAACCCGTTCAGCCAGAGATGGTTGAGGATAATAAGCAGATGTAGTTACATGAGAGATGGACAAGTCAAAACAGAATTTACGAAATAAATTAGATGTAAAAGCCTTAGCATTATCAGATACAATATATTGACACGGACCAAAAGAAGCAAAAATAGAATTTAAGCAAGTAATGGTTGACTGAGCGGTAGCCAGCTTAGTCGGAAATAACCAGGAAAATCTTGTAAAACCATCTACACACACAAGGATGAACTTGTTGGCATTGCCCTTTGACTGGGGGAAGGGTCCCACATAATCAATATACAGGCGTTCCATGGGGCGCGACGCTTGATGAGAAGACAAAAGGCCTACTTTAGTGGACATGGTGGGTTTACTGAGCAAACAAGATTTACAAGCTTTTACAAGTTCACGGATTTCACCGTCCATACCTTTCCAGATGAACATTTCACGAATCTTTTCACGAGTTTTAAAGATACCCAGATGCCCCCCCAATGGGGTCTCATGATAGTATTTGAAGATCATAGGTACAAGAACCGCTGGAACAACAACTTTCATCAACTTATCATGCCTCGAAGGGCAACATAGAACACCATTCCTCAGAACATAAGGGACAGCATGTTCCCCAGAAGAAAGGGTTTCCATTATAGGAGCCAGCGTCGGATCTTCACGTTGGTATTTCTCAATATCCCTAAAAAGCATGGGAGCATCTGTTAGGATGGCATTAACCTCGGATAGTATGGACTCGGAAGGTGATGAACTGTCGACCGGTTCGTGGGTTTCGACGTCGTTGTGAAACATACGGCTGAGTCCATCAGCAACAACATTTTCGGTACCTCTGATATGTCGTACATCAAATTGGAAGGCAGAAATACGGATGGCCCAACGGGCTATACGACCAGTACGACGCGGCCTACCTAAGACCCAGCTTAAGGCTTGATTATCTGTCTCCAGGTCGAATTTGACATGTTCCAGATAGAGACGGAACTTTTCTAAGGCGAATAAGACTGCCAACCCTTCGAGCTCATAGATGGAATACTTGGCTTCTTGAGCCGATAGAGTCCTAGATGCATAGGCGATGGGACGCCTCCCTAGTTCAGTCTCTTGAAGAAGGACTGCAGCTACAGCTGACGACGACGCGTCCGTTTGGACGATGAATTTCTTCGAGAAATCAGGCATAGCAAGTACAGGGGCATTACAGAGAGCTAATTTAAGATCTTCGAAAGCGGCTTGTTGAGAAGGTCCCCACTCGAATTTGATGCCTTTCCTACGAAGAAGGTTTAAGGGCGCCGCTCTATTAGCGAAGTTAGGAATAAACTTCCTGAAGAAATTCACCATACCAATGAATCTAGCGATACCTTTGATGTCCTTAGGAGGTTTAAAATCACGGATGGCCTGTGTTCTAGAATGATCGACAGCTACCCCATCGGGAGACACAATATGCCCTAGGAATGACATAGAGGGCTTAGCAAAGGCAACCTTGGACAACTTGACAGTTAACCCAGCCTTACGAAGGCGATTGAGAACTTCTCGCAGATGATCTAGATGTTCTTCAAAAGTCTCGGAAAATACGACGACATCATCCAAGTAGTGATATAAGTACTCAAATTTGATGTCGGAGAAGACCCTATCTAGTAGCCTAGTGAGCACAGCTGCCCCCGTGGGGAGCCCGAAAGGCACGCGGTTGTATTCGTATAAATTCCAGTCCGTGGCAAACGCTGTAAGATGTTTAGACTCCTCGGCAAGGGGAATTTGATTATAGGCCTGATTCAAGTCCAAGATAGTGAAGAACTTGGCCTTTCGAAACCATGAAAAGCAAGAATGAAGGTCGGGAAGGGGCACAGATTGCAACACCACCTTCCGATTGAGAGCCCTGTAATCAATGACAGGCCTGAAGCCTCCTTGGGGTTTCGGGACTAGAAAAATAGGCGAAGAATACGCTGACTTAGAGGGCCTAATAATACCATCCTTCAACATCTGATCGATGATTTCTTTCAGAGCCTTCATTTTAGGTGGAGATAGCCTATACGGTGGAAAACGGACAGGAATTGAATCCGTGACCTCAATTTTGTATTCAATAAGGTCAGTAACACCAAGAGTATCAGAGAACACCTCGGGAAACGACTGACACAGTTTCCGAATACTATCAGCCTGCTCCTCAGGTAGATGTCTAAGGTCTAACAACATCTCATCCTGGGTAGGCGAAATAGATGAACATGATACAGAATTACACTTTAAGAAGGGAATTCTACAATTGGACGCAAATTTGAATGTGCACGACCTACTCTGGAGATCGAGCACAAGACCAGTGTGAGAAATGAAGTCCGCTCCCAATATGATGGGGCAAGACAAACGCTTGGCCACAACCAATTTGATCTTCCATGTAAATTTAAAAACCCGAATTTTGACATGTAAGGAACCTAGAATTTCTAATGGAGATGAATTAGCCGAAACATATTTAACAGGAGATGAGTCATAGTCAGGGAGTTTACAAACAGATTTCAATTTAGAATACCAATCAGCCGAAATAATGGAACAAACACTGCCTGAATCTAAGAGAGCTGTTATAGGCTCGTTATTTAACTCAATCTTAAGAAAAGGAACAGGTGCGGGGGTATCCGCCGCAATCCTAAGACACTCTTTAGGGCATTCAAAAGATGAATTTGAAGGCAGGTCGTTCTCTGCATTTACAACCTGTTTACTAGGGGCTGAGTCTCGGGAAGATGGATTAGTCGGCTCAGCCGACGCCACTAGTCACTTTTTATTATTGGCATAGCTGGAATTTGCACCAGAAGTTGAGCAGGAGGGGGTGCTATTTGAGTTTGGGCAATTCTTGGCGATATGTGAGAAGGCCCCACACTTAAAACAGCCTTGTGATGACCCTGCTCCATTCCTTGTCCCACTTGACTTGATCAGAGGACACTTGTTCCGCAGATGGTCAGGCGACCCGCAAGCATAACATTTACGGGGATTGACTGGTCGGCGAGGTGGAGGCCGAGTGTTACTAAAGGAAGGCGGGGGTTCTTTCGCGACACGCAAAGAATCGGCGTATCTAACTCCTTCCGCAGAGACGGCTAATGCTTCCAGTTCAGAGAAGGTTTGCGGGCACGCCGCGAAACACAAATATGACCTGTAGGGTGGTGAAATCCCTTCGACAATAGCTTGCACGATCTGATCCTCAGGGAAGTGGAGAGCAAACACCCTAGTATAAAACTTAATATCTTGGATGAAGTCTGCCAGGTTTTCGTCCAAGCGCTGTACCCGATAATAGTATTTCTGAATAAGGGAGGACCTGGCCCTAGCCGGGATGAAGTTAGCTAGCAAATGGGCATGGAAATCCTCAATAGAAGATTGCTCAGCGATGGCTCTAACTATTTTGTCAGATAGAACACCAATAGCATAAGGATAGATAATTTGCAAAATTTGACATGGGGAAAGAGAAAACACAAGGGCATGATCCTGAAATTCCACTAGAAATCTTAAAAATGAAATTACGTCACTGGTGGTGTTGACGGAAAACTTAGAGATACCTCTAAGCAACATTGCCAATGGATGAGGCAAGCTGCTGAACCCAGGTGACATAGTCGTTAAAGGTTTCAATGGCAAAGAAGTTAATTCAGAGCGGATGTTACTCAATGACGCACGGCGTTCAGATTCGTTGTTCGATGGGGCAGAGATAGTTTGAGCAGCAACGGTTATCCTATTGACTTCTCCCTGAGGAGGCTCTTCCTCGTTACCTACATTCACCGTGGCGGGTTGATCAGTTTTGGGAGGAGCTTCGCCGGTTAGCAATTGAGTGACCTTATTAGACAATTCAGAAATAGTTTCAAGGAGCGTATTAGCTTGCTTCCTCTGAACGTCATTCACCTTTAGAGACAACAGATCATTAACTCTATTTGCAAAGTGATACAGCCTGCCTTGCACACGCTTAATTTGATTAGGAGATGGATCGTTTTCATCAAAAAAGCTGACTACCGATGCAAGCCCAGTAATATTCTCGACAATCGTGGAAAGAGAGTCATCAATTTCTTTCTCTCCCAAATTGGGGATGGAAATGGGCAAATCAAGGGACTCTCTAAGCTTGTTAGTGTCTATTGCAACCGTGCCTCCAGATTGAACGTTTCTGATAGTTAATTCATATATCAACTCCTCTTTGCGCAAGTAGTTAAGGAGGAGAACATCGCGAGGGCCGGGCATGATGACAGAACAATTTTGAAAAACTCAAAAAATTCCAGCAACTGAGAAAATTGTTAGAGTTCGAATCAAAGCAATGTTTAGCCGTCAAAAGGGGCTAAATTGAGACCCATTCAACCACGCTCTGCTACCACTTGTTACCGTGTTTTAGCGGTAGGTAGAGGCGTAAGAAGGTGCGGGCGTGAATGGGTTTCAAACTACGGAATCAAAGTTAATGTAAAAGTAATTTAAAATTTAACTAGGTTATATTTTCTTTTCAAAAACAAAGCAATAACAGACATGGCAGGTACAATGTAGCAAAACAAGGGGAGATACAATATTTACAGGTTTTGGGCTTCACGCCCTGACTTCTGCGATCAGCTCAGTTTTACCACAAACACAAGTTTTAACAGAGGGGCAGAAAACCCCATTCATCCCTAGGAGCCCCTGGCTCCGAATTACACAGAAAAGCCTCCACGAGGCATATGACACTTCATTTTCAAAAGAGCGATCCGCTCTTAAAATTTAAGCCTCTCAAAGGCCACACCAAACTCTACCTTCAAGCTGTCCTTTAAGGACGTATTCACAGGGGTAAAATACCCAACCTACAGAGGTCTATTACATGAAAAGAAGGTTGATTACATGACCTCTAAAATAACAATTTGAGAGGAGGCGATCTTGCACTCCTAATACACTTTGTTTTTTTTAAAACCTAATCTGGCTCTGGGCCGCTAACGCAAGGGCTAATCCCATACTACAGAGGTGACTTAGAGAAGAACACTTTACATTACATAAACGAAGAATAGTTTGAGAAAATAAGTTCACCTCAAAACAAATGTGAGTGGGAGCTCGAGAGGGTTAGCACTCTCTATCCCAATATGTAGCTTTACAAGAAAAAGATGAAAAGAGTAATTACATTTTAGGAAAAGGTTACATGATGGAAATGCTTCGAACCCGCCGCGAGTGTTAAACTGCCGACCTAGCAAGAAAAGAAGTTATTAATAGGCCATTACCTGGTGTTGAGCGGCTGAAGAAGAAAGAGGCGCTTCCCGCCTCCTGCTATGTACTTAATACACTGAAAGATGGAACAGAAGTGGCCCGGAGACCCCAAAATCAGCAGTTTATATCCTCTCGCGGAAGATTCTAGGCGTTAGGGGAAATAAAACACCCTCCCTCAAAGTTTTTATTGGTTCGGGAAAAGAAGCCCCTACATAGAGGAAAAAGAAACACATTATTGGTGGAAAATTAATTAAAGAAATTCGGGATTGGCTAGATCCAAACTAAGGGGAAAAAGAGGGGTATACAGCCAACTTAAACAATGACAGAAGGAAATTTAACAAAGAACAAACTCTTGAAATAAAAATTTCTCCAACAAAATAGTTCTTTAACTCCGCACTAGGTCGCACTATTGTTGATCTTCAGTAGTGTCCTCTAGAAGAGAAAGTTCACACTTCTTACTTCAAGCGAAACAAAAACACATCAAAAGTGACACAGTTCAAAAACTCAAAATTTTCCACGTGGTGACATCTTCTGAGAAAGTAGAGAATTAATAGAATAGATAAAGTTCAACCTTCCTCCAGAAGAGGAGTTTCAACTGGCGCAACTTTTAAATAAACAGAGTAGAGGTGTACCGCCCGGTACAATTATTATTATTATTATTATTATTATTATTATTAAAGCCTCCATAGCTGAGGCTGTAGCGTGTCGGCCTCTCACCATTGGGTTCCATTGTTCAAATCCCGCTCACTCCATGTGAGATTTTTCTGGACAAAGCGGAGGCGGGACAGGATTTCTCCAAGTTTTCCGTCTTCCCTGTCATCTTTCATCCATGCAAGACTCTCCATTTGGAATGGCAAATTGTCGGATTATCAGAATTCTCTATTATAAATTAAGGATTGCGCCGCAACTACGAAGATCGGTACGTAATAACTAAACAAGAATAGTTGACTTTGTAAAGAGAAATAACTAGAGGTGGAGCGTTCTAACTACTTTTTTTACGTTGCACCGGCACATACAGTTCTTATGGGGACGATATGATAGGAGAGGGAAAGTAGTGGCTGTGGCCTCAATTAAGGTAAGCCCAGCACTTACCTAGTGTGAAAATGTAAAACCACGGAAAACCTTCTTCAGGACTGCCGACGGTGGGGTTCGAACCCACTATCTTCCGAATGCAAGCTCACGGCTGCGCGACCCTAACCGCACGGTCATCTCACTCGAGGACTATGAAACTCAATTACCTTTTACTTCGATTTCTTTCCCAAAATACTGTCGCAACACAGAATGCAATATTATTTTGTATTGATTTTCAACATAAATAATGAACATTAATTTTCGTTTAGAAATGGCGTTTTAATGCTATATTATTAATAATAATAATAAGAAGAAGAAGAAGAAGAAGAAGAAGGAGAATAAGAAGAAGTTGTACACTTAGGACTACGGTTAACATTTGTCAGCCTTTATAGATTTCCAATACTCTTTCATTTTGGTGGAGATTGCAGTTCTTCACTCTTCAGACCAGTCTGCGCCATCTGTTCTTCTCACTCCTTCCAGAACATTATTTATCCCATTCATGCAGATGCTGAACTTTCTCATTTCTTCAGATCCTCTCTCTTTGCAGTTTCCCATGGAGTGGCACATTTTCGGGTCATTGGAAGATAAATTTGCGCCTTACTGCAAGGAGATGACAGCAAAACATGAGCCGGCACCTCCTCGGAACAAGAGTGGCAACTTTTAACATTAAGAATACAGTCTGCGTTTGAATTCTATGCAATATTTGCTCTCAGAATTTTGGTGTGGGCCGAGTACAATTTGTTGAAACTTCGTGTCTTTTACTTAGATTCTTCTTGTATCTCACCGCGAAAGCCAGCACTCGGTGATGTATAGCGCTTCACGTCATATTAATATGGCGTAGTGGTGGTATTTAGTCTGGCGTGAAATCGACATGAACTGCGAAGTAGGTTTACAAAGGTGAAAAGCACTTTCCACTCGTTAAGCCAGATACTGCATGATTTCTCTCTCTCTAATGCATTAAAGGAAATGATCTCCCCAAGATAGTTAAAATGAATGCAACGCTTCGTTTTTCCATACATGGTATCGAAAACGTAGTGGTATTATGGCCATCAGGCATCATTACTTCACTTTCTTCAAATAAAATCTCGAGAGCTACAGCTTTAGGTACCTCTCGAAACGTTTCATTTGGTTAGTGTTATGTGGAATGTGGTTATAGAACACAGTCGCGGACGGCTGTGTTAACGAAATCCCCACGAGTGGCATATAGGTCATTGTAACCATAAAATATTTTTTCACCCTTTCCTACCTTTATCACTATATTAATTAAAAATTGCTTCAGAAGATTATCACAGATTTATATAACTCAACCTTAATTCTGAGTTACACAAATGTGGAACATCTATTACAACAATCCTGTGAAACTCTGAACCAAACCAAACCCCATGGCACTACAGCCCTTGAAGGGCCTTGGCCTACCAAGCGACCGCTGCTCAGCCCGAAGGCCTGCAGATTACGAGGTGTCGTGTGGTCAACACGACAAATTCTCGCGGTCGTTATTCTTGGCTTTCTAGACCGGGGCCGCTATCTCATAGTCAGATAGCTCCTCCATTCTAATCACGCAGGCTGAGTGGACCTCGAACCAACCCGCAGGTCCAGGTAAAAATCTCTGACCTGGCCGGGAATCGAACCCGGGGCCTCCGGGTAAGAGGCAGGCACGCTACCCCTACACCACGGGGGCAGGCGCAGCAAGAACATTCAGGATGGAAATATTCAGTAAAATCACAATGGCAGACTGATACAAATATGCTTTTGAGCGAGTTTATATTTTAATGCATTTTGGTTGTTGTGACCTTCAAACACCTTTCCTCAGCCCTTCCTCATTGATCACTGCATTAATTCAACAATACGCCCCAAAATAATATAACTCAATTTAAATACTGGAGTACACAAAGTTGAAACCACTATTACAAATATCCTGCAAAATAAATACCCTTTCTAATATAAAAACTTAATTATTTCCACCATTATGTGCCAGGGAATAAGGTTTTCATCATCATCATCATCATCATCTGTTTACCCTCCAGGGTCGGCTTTTCCCTCGGACACAGCGAGGGATCCCACCTCTACCGCCTCAAGGGCAGTGTCCTGGAGCTTCAGACTCTTGGTCGGGGATACAACTGGGGAGAATGACCAGTACCTCGCCCAGGCGGCCTCACCTGCTATGCTGAACAGGGGCCTTGTGGAGGGATGGGAATATTGGAAGGGATAGGCAAGGAAGAGGGAAGGAAGCGGCCGTGGCCTTATGTTAGGTACCATCCCGGCATTCGCCTGGAGGAGAAGTGGGAAACCACGAAAAACCACTTCCAGGATGGCTGAGGTGGGAATCGAACCCACCTCTACTCAGTTGACCTCCCGAGGCTGAGTGGACCTCGTTCCAGCCCTCATACCACTTTTCAAATTTCGTGGCAGAGCCGGGAATCGAACCCGGGCCTCCGGGGGTGGCAGCTAATCACGCTAACCACTACACCACAGAGGCGGACGAATAAGGTTTTAAAAAGTTAATTTTCACTTCGTCTGATCTTTGGTCTAAAGAGTTTACAGATAATAACTTAAATGTAATGCCGTACAGACGTGGTAATATAGTAATTACAACGCGTTCACTCAGAAATGTACTCGAAATTTGCATAATAAAACTTAATATTTTCATTTACTAGTAGAGTATCAAAATAAATTCTACAATAGTAAATAATAAACACTTAGATTGGCAGAAAACTTATTGTCATATTACTTCACTATTATTATTGTTATTATTATTGTTATTATTATTTTACAGTTGTTATTATTATTATTCTTGATTTGGAAGCTGCCTTGCCTCTCTCACGTTCGTTAACAAGAAGGGTTTGTGGTATACGTCTGCTAATACATAATACATGTTCCCAACATTTTGGTTGAAAATACAAACAGAACATATTATTGTTATTACGGACGAGAGCTTCAAGGGTGGATGGAGTTAAACATCTCTCACATCAATAATTTTTGTATAGAAGAGTTTTCATGTGGTATTTACGATGAATGAACACGCTACGAAATGCAGGCGTTCCTTCGGGGTGAACAACAGATGGAAATCACTGGAACAAGCTACTGGGCTGCACATTGAATGCTTTTAACATTTCCAAAACATTTTCTCTTTCCACGGCAATCGTCGAGTGTGTTTATTAATATAGTAGAAACATTTTCATTACCAGAGATGTTTCATTTTATTCTAAATTCTCGATTCAGTGATCTGCTTTCAAGCACAGTAATGCTCCGACTCGGTGGGTCCAGCCAAAGGGCGAATGGATAGTGACTGACGTTCTAGTTGAAAACGTGAGGATTTTGTATTAAAAGCTATTTTATCTTCATTAAATGATCGATCGTTGAATTGCCTCTAATATTCTGAGAGTTCCTGTCATAATTTTACATGAGCTAGGGTAGAGACATAATGTTCACCCGGGATGAACAGGACTGGAAAATAATTCAAGAGTTCTTCAATGAAATGTTTCTTGTGCTGTGAAATACCATACAGAGGGTGGACAAAATCACACACTGCTGAAAATTCAACGGGCGAACAAAATTTATCTATTGGAAAGAACGAAGTATTTTTTTAAAGGAGAGTGATAAATTTTCCAACTAAAATAATTAGACAGGAGAAGACTCTAATATTTTGTAAATCGTGTGTAAATTTCTACTAAATCGTGCCCTCCAGCACTTACAATCTTATGCTAGTGGTAATACTTTTTTTAATCATAGTGCCAGGTGGCCCTCCAGCCCCGTACTTTCTACTTATAAGTATGCCGCATTCACTATTGATGGATGGGATGCCTAATAGCTGGTTTGAAAAGGGGCGCTGCAACGTGGTGTATTTTGGATGTGAAACAAATAACAGTCATATTACTATACACGTTCTGGAACAGGATGCAATTGTAAATACGTCAACGATGCAGAAAAAACGTTTAATTATTAATTAATTTATACACGTACGTACATTCCGCCTTCTAAAGAGTTTCTTGTATGATGTATATGCCTTGAACGATCCATTGAAACAGTATTCGGCGAAATACGCGTATAGAAGGCAGGCGGCTATTTGTAATCTCCTTCGCATACCGCCTGCGAGTTTCGATTGTATTCCGACCACATTCTCCATAGATTAAAAGTTATTTTCGTCGTTGCTAAACACGTCAGCCATTGTCGATATGTTGACCACAACCGCAGTATTGCTTTACCAAACACCATCTTAGAACTATTCGTTCGAAAACGAGGCTTACTAATGCAAGGGAGTGAATTAGACGGGCAGCGCTGAGGAACATGTATAGTCCTCTCCGTGTAAGGACGTACCCTAAGGGTGCAACCTTACCCTTTCTCCCCTGTAATATTAAGGTATCGATTTATAGTTACTTTTCTTGCTGTTGGGTATTTTGCAGGTCTTTTTCAGTGTCGGTAACCATACAGTTTAGGGACCCTACTTGCCGATACGACGTCTTACATTAACCGTTAATCTGGCACGTTGGCAACGTTCAATCACTGTTCTAGCATGAATTGCGTGTTGCCACCGCATCGCCGTTAAAGTCACTAGTGATACATTTGCGAGAATATTTAAAGCATATTTTCTTTTTCTGTGGGATTGTAAATCTATTTGGCTAATACCAAGTAAGTAGAATTGTGGCATGTTCGGATAATGCATTTATTAACACTGTTTGCGCGAAATGATTAAAGTGCTCAAGTACGTCAGTCTCATGTCTAGATCTACCGGTACACGAAATAACTCTTGCGGGACGAAATTTTGGCAGTAGAACTTATGACATTATTATTTTCAAATCCGCAGTGAACTTGAAACCTGACCTAATTTCCGTTCACGGAGCTTGGCACATTAGTATTCCTATATGTTTCCTGATAAGCTTGAAGATATAACCAGCCTGCAGGCTGAAAATATGCCCAATAATTTCTCTCCTTACTGGTTACCGGTGTTGAAGAGAGAAGGAAATGTTCGCGCAAAAGAAAGGGAAGTCATTGGATGTCTGGAACTTTCTAAAATCACACTGCAAAGACTTATTAAATAAGTTGCATCGTTTAACACGCCCCTCTTGTCAAGAATATGGTTATAGTACGCCTAGTGTATATCAAAATAAAGACGGATAATTTGAGTGAGAAAGTGTGTTTATATCCTTAATTCCTCATTGAGCGTGGAAATCGACGAGATATTCATAATTATCTTGAGTTATTTGATCTTATCTTTTATCATTTACTAGGGTAGGGAAACATTGATTATCGGTGTTTCCTACATTGAGGTTAGTTTGTTATGGTTATGTCTGGTGATTTTAATATGTAACCAGCCAGGTTGGCAGCAGTGATCCGCCATTACAAAAAAGAGAAAAGAAGAGCATCGGGTGGCGATATTTACTTTCTGGGGTATTTCCTTACGTGGAAATTACTATAACGATTGGCCGTCCGATTCTTAGCTCTTCGTACTCTGACCTAATCTCCCTGCAGGCAGTAATACTCCTGTGAAAATCAGTTATTAAACATCCGATTCTTCAATAGTACATGCAGGATACTTATAAGTAGAAATTAAGGCGCTAGTGGGCCACCTGTCTGTGAACTTGAAATTGATTGCGTTATAATTATTATGGTACACTACTTGATGTGGGATATTTAAAATTATGTTTTGATGAATTTCTCAGTGACTTTGTTGTAACTGTTTCCCTGTATGTAAGGGAATATTTTAAGTTATTTTCTGTACATTTAGTATGAATGCGGTTGCTCTTACTATCGTGTTGCACTATTCGTGTGTAATGTTTAACTGTCATATTTTTCTCTTGTTTTAATATCCTTATTTTCTTTATTCTTCTCTAGTTATCATCAAGATTCTTGTTTTAACATAATTCCTCGTAAAATTTCTTTTTTTTTGAAAATCTTTGTGGGGTTTATTTTCTAATTCAATAATTTTGGTTCTCATTTAATTTCGTTCATATATTTCTGTTAAGCAGGCATTGCCAGCGGAATATCTCCCTATTGCAATGCTGGTGTTGATGATGATAATAATAATAATAATAATAATAATAATAATAATAATAATAATAATAATAATAATAATAATAATAATAATAAGACTTTCAACAACAACAACATTTTAAAAGTACATCTTCATTATCTATATATATAAAATAACTTGTCCTGACTGACTGACTGACTGATTCATCATCGCCGAGCCAAAACTACTGGACATAAAGAAATGAAATTTTGGGCATAGATTCATATTAAGATGTAGGTGCTCGCTAAGAGAGGATTTTTGGATATTCCTTTGCTAAGGGGGTGAAAAGGGGGTTGAAATTTTAAAATGAGTGTATCTATATCTCAAAACTTTGAAAGTTTACAGATGTAAAAATTCGTATTTAGAATCTCCTTTAAAAATAAGGAAACACGTATTTTTTTGTTTTCAGAAAATCCCAATACGAGGGGTGAAAAACGGTGAAAAAAGGGTTGAATGCCTTTAATCACAATACCGGTACTTATATCTCTGAAACTGAAGATATTACAGACCTGAAAATTGGTACTTTTGATCTCCTTTAAAAATAAAGAACCACGTAATTCTTTGTTTTTGGAAAATCCAATTAATGGGAGGGTGAAAAGGGGTGAATTTTTAAAAACAGTGCATCTATATCTCAAAACTTTTAAAGTTTACAGATGTAAAAATAGGTATTTAGAATCTTCATTAAAAATAAACACGTATTTTTTGTTTTAGGAAAATCCCAATAGGAGGGGAGAAAAGGGGTGAAAAATGGATTGAATGCCTTTAATGAGGATACTTATATCTCAGAAACTAAAGATATTACAGACCTGAAAATTGGTACTTTTGATCTCTTTTAAAAATAAAGAAACACGTATTTTTTTGTTTTTGGAAAATCGAATAATGGGGGTGAAAAGCGGGGTGAATTTTGAAAATGAGTGCATCTGTATCTCATAACTTTTAAAGTTTACAGATGTAAAAATTGGTATTTAGAATCTTCATTAAAAATAAAGATACACGTATTTTTTTGTTTTCGGAAAATCCCAATAGAAGGGGTGAAAAGGGGTGAAAAATGGGTTGAATGCCTTTAATGAGGATACTTATATCTCAGAAACTGACGATATTACAGACCTAAAAATTGGTGTTTGGAATCTCCTTTAAAAATAAAAAGCATGTGTTTTTTGTTTTTGGAAAATCCAATTAATGGGGGGGTGAAAATAGGGTGAATTTTTAAAATGTGTATATCTATATCTCAAAACTTTTAAAGTTTATAGATGTAAAATTGGTATTTAGAATCTTCTTTAAAAATAAAGAAACGCATATTTTTTGTTTTCGGAAAATCTCAATAGGAGGGGTGAAAAATGGGTTGAATGCCTTTAATGAGGATACTTATATTTCAGAACCTGAAGATATTACAGACCTGAAAATTGGCGTTTGGGATCTTCTTTAAAAATAAAGAAACATGTATTTTTTGTTTTTGGAAAATACAATTAATGGGGAGGGGGGTGAAAATGGGGTGAATTTTTAAAATGAGTGTATCTATATCTCGAAACTTTAAAAGTTTACAGATGTAAAAATTGGTATTTAGAATCTCCTTTAAAAATAAAGAAACATATTTATTTGTTTTCGGAAAATCCAATTAATGGCGGTTAAACAGGAGTGACAAATTGGGGTGAATTTTTTGAAAGACTATACCTACAGAATAGCTGAGAAACGTAAAATGTTACAGACGTAAAAATTGGGTATTTGGAATCTCCTGTAAATGCAAAGAAACATAGGTGATTTGTTTTTGGAAACACTACTTAACGGGAACTAAAAAGGGGTGAAATTTTAAAATGAGGATTTCTACAGTATATCTAAAAAAACTTAACATATTACAGAAGTGAAAAATGGTATCTTTTATCTCTATTAAAAATAAGGAAACGTGTATTTTTAGTTTTCACAAATACCACTTGGGTGGAAGGGGGGGGGTAAAAGTGACTGAAAATGGTGTTGATTTCATTTAATTAGGCTTCTGATATCTCAAAAGTAAAGATGTTATAGACGTGAAATTTGATATTTGGAATCTGCTTTAAAAGTAAAGAAACACGTATTCTCGGAAAAACCAATGCAGGGGGAGGGGGAGTGAATTGAAAAATTAATTGACTTAATTGTATGAGAATACACACATCTAATAAAAACTAACGTTGTTACAGGCGTGAGAATTGGTATTTGGATCTCCTTTAAAACAAAGAAAAACGCCTTTTGGCGGCGGGGAAACCATCTTGTGGGGGGAGGCGGGAGTGAATAGGAGTTGAATTCTTTTCGTGAGGACACATAAATCAAAAACTGAAGAAGTTAGAGTCGTGATAATTGGTATTTAGAAGATTCTTTACTATTAAAGAAACAAGAATTTTTGCCGGAAATTCACTTTGGGGGGGGGGGGGGGGCAGAGGAGTATGAAAGGAATTGAAAAGAAGTGAATTATTTTTATGGGGACACTTATATCTCAAAACTGAAGGTAATAGGCGTGAACATAGGTGTTTGGAATCTCCTTTAAACATAAAGAAACGCGCGTTCTTTTTTTTTTTTTTGAGGGGGTAAATAAACTTAACGGCGGTGGGGTGTTAAAGTATTTTACTGTTCATAATGTACTTACTTATAAGGAGCCCCCGTTGCTCAGGCGGCAGCGCACCGGCCTCTCACGGCTGGGTTCCGTGGTTCAAATCCCGGTCACTCCATGTGACATTCGTGCTGGACAAAACGGATGCGGGAAAGGTTTTTCTCCGGATACTCCGGTTTTCCCTGTCATCATTCATTCCAGCAACACTGTCCAATATTTCATTTCATTTGTCATTCACGGATCATTTACCGCTAAGTAGCGGTCTAGCATCATGCTGTGGGGTCCAGAACATCTATAATAATAATAATAATAATAATAATAATAATAATAATAATAATAATAATAATAATAATAATGTTCTGGACCGTCGTCAAATGTGCGGACCGCGCTGGAAACGGGTTCAGGACGGGTAATGACTAAGAACGCAGTCCGGCCGCGGGTTCAGTACCGCCAAGGCATCCAAGACGACACCACGCCGGATCTCCTGAAGGATTTGATCCCTATTAAAATGGTTATAGGAAAAGATGGCAAAGATTTAGGGACCCAACTGACCGGGTGGAATACCTGGACCTAACCCGGGAAGTACGAAATCGGTTGCTGGAATGAAAAATTGAAAATGGAAGGAAACTTGCCGTAATCTAACAGAAAACGAGTCAGATCGCGAATTTTGGCGGATTCTCGCAGAAAACGAGTCAGGTCGCGAATTTCGGCGGATTATATATCTATAACAATAAGCATTCAATTATAAATTTCAGTATAATACCGTAGCGAAGCACGGGTATCTTGCTAGTATAGTATTATGCCTTTCAGCGTTCGGTCTGCAAGCATATGTGAATTAACCAAGAACGTCCACAATCCTCTACTGGCAATTAGTTCTGGGTACCGTTTAATACCACGCCTGCTATCTTGAAATAATTAAGAAAATTTAACTATCGCCGTCTATGTTCTCCTCGGCTCCACGGCAGTAATTACGTGATACTTCATTCTTCAGTGGTAGCATTTTACAGAAAAAATCTGAATACATCTTGTTGGATGTTCGTAAAACATACAGCGTATTTTCTTTTTAAATACATTTTCTAACAGCAAATGGAATTATCTTTGTTTTTCTTGCAGCAGATGATTTCCTAGTTTATATACACTCCCTCCCCTTATGGTGGTTGAAAAATCAATGCATCTGTATAATTCTATGTAGATCCCGGACATGAGGTTTGTGAACCTAGCAGATGATTCATGACCTCCCGAACCAGCGGTATCCCGCGAAGTGGTAAGTCACTCACTCCGTCAGATTTATTGCATACGCAATGCGCTAAGTATTTTCAACAGAAAACACTGCAAGAAATATTAGGAGGAGAAATACTGTATGTCATCGTCGAGCAGTTGTTTGCAATTCACGAAACCAATTCTGTGTTTTGAAAGTTTCCAAGTGCTCTTTATGGAAATAATGACGTGTTCCATTGCATTGCATTGCATTTCATAACAAAATGCGAAAAACATCATCAAAACGTATCTTTCAAATAGCATTAGAATGCATCAATATTGAAGTGTATTGTCCTCCAAGAATACTGCCAGCAGCAAAACGGAGAACTTGTTATTGATAATGATATTGCTGTGGTTCTGACTGGTAAGAAGGCATGTTTTACGGTGTTCACTAAGTAACGGTGAAAATGTTTAGAACTTGACGAACACAACCCGTATACAGGATGCTTCAAAATTTAGCGATAAAATTTCAGGAATGAATTCCTCATATAGAGAGAATAAAGAGAGGGTCATACCTTTTTCCATATATAGGTCTGTATTCTTTTGTACCAGTAAACTTCAAATTTTCTTCATATTTCGCTTTTATCTCGGAATAGGTGTACAAAAGTCGAAAGTATGTCTGTCTGTCTGTCTGTCTGTCTGTCTGTCTGTCTGTCTGTCTGTCTGTCTGTCTGTCTGTCTGTCTGTCTGTCTGTCTGTCTGTCTGTCTGTCTGTCTGTCTGTCTGTCTGTCTGTCTGTCTGTCTGTCTGTCTGTCTGTCTGTCTGTCTGTCTGTCTGTCTGTCTGTCTGATAGATTCTTACGACAACGCGGCAAGAAAGCTAAACACAATTTCTTAGCACTCAGTTTTCAAATACAAGGATAGCCGGGTTGTGTAATAAACTGTAAATATTTTATTAGTCAACAGTGGCGTAGCAATGTTAAGTGGACCAAAACAATAAATGCCAAATTTCTCCGTTATTACGCTCCATGTGATTCCGCCGTATGAGGAATAATAACGGAGATAGTCGTAATTATTAAATTTTAACAAACTTCCAATATTTTTGGAAAAATTAGTTCTACCTTCAACATACACTGTGCATAACAAAAATCATATAAAATCTATTGGTCTGTCTTTTATATACGATACATTTACTAAAAGAGCTATACAATTGGAAACATTCATGATTTTTTTTTTGCTAGGGGCTTTACGTCGCACCGACACAGATAGGTCTTATGGCGACGATGGGATAGGAAAGGCCTAGGAGTCGGAAGGAAGCGGCCCTGGCCTTAATTAAGGTACAGCCCCATTATTTGCCTAGTGTGAAAATGGGAAACCACGGAAAACCATCTTCAGGGCTGCCGATAGTGGGATTCGAACCTACTATCTCCCGGATGCAAGCTCACAGCCGCGCGCCTCTGCGCGCAGGCCAACTCGCCCGGTCATTCATGAATTTGTATGGCCAATTCAACCAACGGCCAAACCCAAACCGCCTTATATCAAACTATTTAGTAATTTTGCAAACCGAGCGAGATGGCCGTGCGGTCAGGGACACGCGGCTGTGAGCTTGCATTCGGGAGATAGTGGGTTCGAATCCCACTGTCGGCAGCCCTGAAGATGGTTTTCCGTGGTTTCCCATTTTCACACCAGGCAAATGCTGGGGCTGTAAGGCCACGGCCGCTTCCTTCCCATTCCTAGTCCTTTCCTATCCCAAAGTCGCCATAAGACCATTTTCTGTTGGTGCGACGTAAAGTAACTAGCAAAAAAAAATTGCAAACGCGTCTAAAATAGTCAACAGGAATGATTTCCCAGGGACTGTAAGGAACATGCGTGTATCTGACTAGCCTGTAACTATTATACAGTATATAAGTAAGAGATTAATTACGACATGCCTTGCTGATTTCAACAATATTTTGGTTGTGGTGGTGCTAATCCGTGACATAATAAGTGTTTATCTCGCGCCTGCAAGGAGGAAGTAATAACTAAAAGTGAGTTAAGTATTTCTAGCCCATTGTATTCCTCTGTGTAGTTTTGCTGTCACTCGGCAGAAAAAAATGTCTCTCCGCTTTCCCACGTGAATAAGGAAGAGCTAGTTTAGCAATCGTAGAGTACAAATGAACTAAGGCGAAAGCTGTTACAAGTATGAATCATAGGATGCCAATCGTTGAACTACGTGAACATTCATTGTTACGGACAGGTATGCATTTCTATATATAAATATAATAAGAGTTTTGTCAGTACATTGCTCAGTTTTTTAAAAGAATGGTATGTATGTATCGGTCGTGTCCACGGTAACAAGGAAATGCACTTTTTCTTTTTCCGTAATTTCTGTATGTCTGTCTGTCTACGCATCACGAAAAAACGGCCGAAGAGAATTGAATGAAAATCGGCATGTAAAGTCGGGGAATGAGGCACTACAGTCTAGGCTGTAAATCATTTTATTCCAGCTGAGCGAAATGGTAGTTCAGGGAAGGCCGCAAATTTAATTCTCAAATATTTATGTTATTAGTGATGTTATCGATAAATACTGCATAACTAATGTTATATAGAATTACATTTCCTATCAGTTATATATTATACATTGTTACCGTATCTTCTATTATAGAAGAGATGATATTAATGAATTTGTATTTTTGTTGCTAAATCCAAATCAATGCCGAACCACGAGAAAATGGGTAAACAGAACTTAATGAAAATCGGTATATAGAGTCGATGAATAAGAAACTACAGTCTAAGCCAGAAACCATTGTATTCACCCTGGATTAAATGGTAGTTTAGGGGAAGGCGCCTAAAATTTAATTCTTAAATACCTGTTACTGGTCCTATCGAAAAGAACTACATAATAGAATTTATAGAGAGTGCAATTTTCGATCATTTATTATACAGTTTTACCGTACCGACTATGATAAGAGTGGTATTTGAGAGTCGGAAGAAAGTTAAATGTGGAGGCCTACAGTATCGAAAGCTCATAAAATTTATCAACAATATCCCCCTGTGTGTTCCCTGCCTCGCGTATTATGCGACTAAATTGGGCCCCTGGGGCTCTGAACTATAGAGCGTGGGTTAGCGACCACGGGTCCCTTAGCTTAGTCCTGCCATTGCTTCCACATACTTGAGTCAGGATCCTCACTTTCATCTGACTTATCTGACCTCCCTTGGTCAATTCTTGTTCTTTTTCGACCCCGACGATATTAGAGCACTCGAAGCATAGGGAGTCTTCCATTTTTACTCCCTTCGTGGTTGACACCTCATTTTTCGAAGTGTCGGATCCCTTCGATTTTTTTATCTCTGATTTGTGTATATACAGAGGATGGTTGCCAAGTTGTACTTCCTTTTAAAACAATAATCACCACCACCTGATCAACAATAACATTACGTTGACCATTGTTTCTTGTGATATTCTTTGTCTCTAATGCTGCCACTCATCTCCGATAGATAGAATTACTGCTGCGTACCGAGTATAACAGCCTGCCTGAATATTAGCGAAAAATAGCAGGGGAGTTAGATAACTTTATTCTCTAGCATACCATTCCTCTGGTTCCTTCATTTTATAATACTGCTGGTACGTAACATGGTGTTTCATCACAGTATTCCAGCTAATCGATCCCTAATCTGACTGCTGATTTGATTGATCAGTGTGCACAATTAACGGAATAATCGCAGAGGTTCACTTATGGCCTGGTCTAAGAATTAAAAATTCGGCCTATCCCAAATTATAGCACCACAATTCACTAAATAACTCAAAAGTCAACCCTGAAACGAGCCGTTTCTTAAGAAAAGCTTCTTCATTTTAACTAAATTCTACATTCATTTTATTCCAAATTAGCAGCCAAGAAGGAGTTTCTCCTCTGGCTTGGGGGAAAAATTTGTCTCCAAGTCAGATAGATTTAACACCACCAGTGTAGTGAACTGAGATTTTCCAACTAATCGGGTTCTCTTGCGAAACAGAGTGTAAAAGGACATAGTTTTTGCCTTTGGACTCTCCACCATTCGCCCCCACCCCCTCACCACCCCGAAAATAAAATTATGTTCACGGCTCACGGCTGTCTGTGGCCTGGTCATTCCAGCTCTGGAACTTTGGACTACTAGATCCGCATTGTACTACTGTTCGTTAAAAGTGAGAAAATGTGTCGTTTTTCATATGATAGCATTGCTTTTAATCGCAAAATTCCTTCTGGCGTCATTGAAATGTCCTATGTTGATTTCAGCTGCGAAAACCACTAAGGCAGTCTTTCTGAGGATAAAAAAGGCAGGTGGAGAGTGAGAATCTGTCATTATAATGAAAATTGCCCAGCTTGATTTTGATTGATTTTAGGCAAGAGGACCTACCGTTACATGAATATTCCCTAACCCAGTCTTCACATTAAAAAGGACGTTTGGTGACTTCCCCGTCTCGTTTCTAGGGTAACGTTAAGAGTTATGCAATTTATAACAATCTTACTCACAACGTGTACACTACCTAACCTAGAATTCTGTATATAATGTAGAATTCCGTAGTGAAGCACGGGTACATCAGCTAGTTTAAAATAAAGTTTATTTTTATGAATCAAAATTCTGGCAAAATATGAATGCAGTTTGTTTATGAATCCTAATTCTCTCACGTCCAAAACAAGAATTTCTAGTAGACAGCATTGTTGCGAAGATCAAGACACAGACAAAGAATTCAAATGGCGCACGTGGATTTTAGTAAGTACGCGTTTCGAGGGTTCGAAGGAAGCGCCCATTGTGAATACAAAAAGAGAAGAGTGCATGAAAAAGGTGCCTCAGTGGCAGAGATAGACGAACAGTTAGATGTACTCATAGTCGATTAAAGGATTGCTATACTTTATAGCTAATATGTACTTTGTTGCTGAATATTACCAGAAGTACCTTTTATGCACATTAATTTATTTATCATTCATTAAGTTCAAAGATCCCTACATTTCCTACCATATTATAAAATCCATCTCTACGTTTCACAATAAGGAAGGAAGAACTCCCCTATGCGTACGGCTATGTCCCAGCGGTTGGCAAAACTTCATTATCACACGCATGGATGCTGAGAGTGCGCGTGGCCAACGGATGGCAATACTGGGCGTTTCAGCAGCGAGGAAACATGGCACCGACGAATTGTTGGAGCTCGTGATAAGGAAGCTCCTAGAAGAAACTGGAAGCTGATTAGCATAGAAAATTGTTTTCAGAATGTTCTAGTAATAATAATAATAATAATAATAATAATAATAATAACTGTGGCACCGACTTCGTGGGGAGCAAGGCATTCCCTGAACCCCACAAAAATGATCTTAGTGGGGAAGAGTGCCATTTGCCCATCGAAAAATTCTCATCCTCAAGGTTAATTCCCCTTAAAGCGTGGAGTTCGTTAGTCTTCGGAGCTCCAAGTCGTGAATTACAGTGTAAAAAATTGTGAAAAGAAAGTCTCAAGTCTGGTCTCTCAGGTCTGCTGCAGGATGGGTTGAGCTGCGCTGATGGGGTTATACCCAGGGAGTCTGGTGAGCTCTCGCTTATGGGTTTGGGAGGAGAGTGGGGCTTCCCTTGAAACTCTGAATGAGCGATGAGTTGATAGGTGACTCGAATTGGCAGCTACGACAGCTGCCTGGACTTTCTGGAATTTCCGTAGAAATAATCAGTGCAATTAACATGTTATCCATGTACAGTCTAAAGAGGTGCAGATTTGCGGGCTGTAGGCATGTTCAATGGAAGTAACTTTCTCTTGAGTGGGTCTTACAAACACGAACAATGCCGTACGATCAATTGAGAATTCATTTCGAACGATGTAAAAAAGAAAGGTACGTGACGCGATATGAGAACGGTCATTGAAGTTGCAGAAGTTGATTCACTCACTCTA
Organism: Anabrus simplex; assembly: GCF_040414725.1. Taxonomy (NCBI): domain Eukaryota; kingdom Metazoa; phylum Arthropoda; class Insecta; order Orthoptera; family Tettigoniidae; genus Anabrus; species Anabrus simplex. The sequence continues at coordinate 250,379,666 of NC_090269.1, forward strand.
CCTAGATGGAGAAAGATTTACAAAAGGTATGACGATTCTGAAGATAATTCAGCAGAACAGTTTGATTCCATTAAATAAAGGTAGTTTGTCCATTATTTGCAATCTTTATTTTAAATTTATTTAGTTGACCTTTGTTGGAACAACATTTGGTCATCCTCCATGTACAAGGAACACACACAGTACACATAAAATATATAATTTGTTAGTGCAGAGTAGATATAAGGAATGAAAACTAAATCGTCCACATTCTTCAAGTACAGAACACTACACTGAATCTTTCTTCTGGGAGAAGAGGGGGAGAACAAAAACACTGGCAACAATGCGAAGAGCACGAAGTCAAATTCTTACATCCGTGGTTCTCAAAAAGTCCATCACAGCGTTGAGAACTGAATTGTTTTCACCATGCAACACCAATGCAGCGCTAGTCGGGAACGGCACTGGTAGATAAGATAGTTCAGATAAAAAGCGGCTTCGAGAAGCATCATATAGGCCACACTTAAACAAAATGTGGTTGGGATCTCCATCCACCGCATACTGACATCGACAGCGTGGTGAATCCAAAACCCCGCGATGCAGATGTGAAGGGAATGATCCATGACTGAGTCTCATTCGGATTACTGAAACCGTTAGACCTCGAGAACGATGAAACTTGTAATACCATGGCTTAGGAGGGATGTTGAGTTATAAAAGAACATAAGCCGTACTTTTATGCAGTTGAGATGTTTCCCATTCGGTAGACCATTGATGACGAAATCGTTGTCGAATAGCGGGAATAAAGTCCATCCATGCGATTTGCAGCGCTGTAAGTAGACTTTCCGATGCACCACGTTTGGCTAGTACGCCAGATTTTTCATTGCCGAATATTTCCTATGTCCTTTGACCCAAAGAAATGCTATGGAGCTACCTGTAGAGTAGATGTTAAAAGTTTGCTCCACGATGTACATACAAGTAACCATTCGTTTGTACATTCCAATGGAGATTTTGTTTCTTCATACCACTTTGGGAGTCCGTAATGATGAGAGCGGAATCGATTTGCTTGTTTCGGAAAAAAAGAAGTGCAGCGCATATAGCTAAAATGTCCACTGTATAAACAGAGGTTTAGGGCTGTAGTGTGAAGCTATCACATTCTCCAGTTCGTTGGCAGTAATATGCATATCCCACCGAGTCTTTGAAATTGGAACCATCCATGAGGATATAAGTACTATCGGGCCACATGTAGCGAATCAGAGCCGGAATGTAGTTCTGTGTATCAGCTTCTGTGGTTAGATATCTAGGTAGATAGTATATCGGCAGTCGACGTGAAGAACACTGAAATCTGGCTTCAAATACGGGCTTGGTTCGTGTTTTGAGAGTTAATGAGAAAATCGTTTTCAATATGTTGTAGCAGCGTAACAGAAGTTGTGCGTTGTATCGTGAGCGTCGTCCATGTCTCTTCTCGATAACGGTCAGTCGTTGAAGTGCAATTAGAATGAGATGCTTTGAAATAGCAGAACGTTGTAACAGATATTTCTTGTCTATAATTTCCCGACGCATTTGCAAAGATAATTCTCCAGCTTCTATTAAGAGAGCATTTGTTGGTGTGGATCTCATAGCACCCAAACAGACGCGGATCGCCCGAAATTGTATGGTGTCGAGTTTCTTCGTGGTATGCAGAAGCATTCTCATACAAAAAATCCAGTAATCGATAATGGAGCGTATCATAGAACGATACAGAGTCAAAGATATAACAGGATCAGCTCCCCGCCAGGTACCGACTATCAAAGTGCATACTCAAGAGGCGTAATGATGATTTCACTGGAAACGTGAATGGTCCTAAATGAATATCATCAAGCTGAGGTCAAGTCTTCTTCCGGGTAAAAGTCACCACAGTAGATTTCGATGGAGACAATTCAAGACCATTTTTATGCAACCATTTTGCCAGATTGCAGGCCACATAATGTAACCGAAGAGATGTAACCTTGAAGCTAGAGGAAGTAGTGTAAATACACACATCGTCCGCGTATTGTAAAACGTGAAATGAGGGGCTGAACAGATGCTCAAGATCAGCAGTATAAAGCATACGAAATTGGGCTGAGCACAGAGCCCTGTGAGTGTCCTTTACACACGCGACGAGGGCCGTGTAAACGACTATGTCTATCTCATACATGGATAAATCGTTCTTGTAACAATATCTAAAGACCATATATAAAAGCTGGAGAGATATGGAATGTTTGAAGCTTACTGAAGAGAACTGGTATACTGACGTTATCATAAGCTGGGCTGATATCCAGTGAGAGAGACGTAAGATATCCATTAATCGCAAAAGCATATTCTATTGAAGAAGTGAATATACTGAGCTTGTCTAATGTTCCTCTCCCACGGCGGAATCCATATTGCGACTGAGGAAGCAGCTGCTGGTGTTCTAACCACCACTCGAGTCGTGTTTTCACCATCCTTTCTAGAGTCTTTACCACACACGATGAAAGAATAATTGCTCTATATGAAGAAGGGTCACTAGGGTCCTTTCCAGGCTTCAGAATAGGGACGACAATTTGAGTAATCCAGTCCAAAGGTAATTCTTTCCGTGTCCATGAGTTGTTAAAATATCTAGTAACAGAACATGCGCTGGTCGAGGGAGATAGGATAACATCGAGTATTGGATGTAGTCCTTACCAGGGAGAGTGTTGTTATGTTTTAACATCAGCTGGAGTTCAGTGTAAGTAAACGGCCGTAACAGAAAATGATTGCGATCGCAGTAGGGTGAAAATCGCCAACCGGACAACTGCGGCACTGTCGTTGAAGCAGTATGACTATGAAAAGCCTCGACGCAATCAGACGAAAATGAAGAACGTGGAGAGCTACTCCCCACCCCTTTTAAGTATCTTAGCCAGCTGGATCTCTTTTTCTGTTTTAAAACCTTTTGACCTGCCAAAACCTGTCGCACTCCGCTGGGGTAGTGATTGATGACTGACAGATGAAATGAAATTATATTGTGTGATAGTACATATATCACACCCCAGAATTATATGTAGAAGTTAGAGATATTATTGTCAGTATTCGATTTATTATTATTATTATTATTATTATTATTATTATTATTATTATTATTATTTCATTTGTATATTTTGCCATTTATATTGGTAAGCTGGAAGATATCCACATTATGTAGGTATGAGTAATTTGTTTTGCACGAGTGGGAAAACATTGCTTTAATAACTCTGGTAATTTGAATGAGTCATATGGCTACCCCAGTGTTTGTTGTGATGTACTTGTGTCGGGAAATTTATGAGTCATGTATATATCCCAGCCTGATGAGATGAGCTTGTTGTTGTATTAGGAAAATTTGGTGACTCATGGAATATACCCCAGAGTTTGTTATTGTCTTGGGAGGATGAAGTAGTTCAGGGCTTGGGCTTGAGAAGAGGATCACTCATGATTGGCTGGCAAGCACCAATCCAGACGTATCATCTGAGAGGAGGGGGATGTTTATGTCTATAAAGGTTGATCATACGGTGGCAACCAGGAACATTGTAAAGAACATTGTAAGGGTGATTGTAGACGTGATTGTAAAGGAACGAGAAGGAAGATAACTACAACTACAACTGACGCACTGTACGGGAAGGAAGTGGTGCAGATACACGGTACTGGAGTGACACGGCTGCAATGGACTGGACTTCAGACGTTCGTGGAGCGTAGTCTTGTTCTGTTCGTGGAAAGTGGCTGATTGTGGAGAGTGCTTGCGCATTAAGTATTGTAGCACTTGTGGCGGCCTAGCATTATATGTTGGTGAAAGCTATCTCAGACTTTCCATAATTTATGTTGAGGATCGACAGACGTGTGTATATATCTTTACAAGTGTTAAAATATGTGAACACAGTAGTACAAGGTACAGTATCTGTGTGATGTGATAACTGCCGATTATGAGAATCGGTAAGTCGAATTGATATAGAGACAGTGAAGGGTATTTATCTTCATACATGTACATTGTTCATCGGACCATCTACAAATGGTAGCTTAGTTCTCGCTTTCGTTTTCCCACGATTTTCATTATTATTGTTGTTGTTGTAAATATGGAGTGTTCCAGCAATATTTTATGTGTGTATTATATGTATAATGTTGTATGTTGATGAGGTGCTCATGCACGGAATTTGTTCAGAATATAGTTAGCTATTTTAGAATCAGTGTTATTGATGAACCTAGGTGCAGTTCCTACCTAATTAGTCGTTTTCAGGAGGTTAGGTAAGGCCTGCAGCAGATGTACCAGTACGCAGCATTATGTACACGCCCTGGGATATAAAGTTTATCATGCTCTTATCTAAATTCGAGGGATCCATTCTGGTGAACTCTGGCGCCCATACTACGGACATTTCGGTTAATTATGCTTATTAATTTTATTAATTTACATATTTTTATTTATGATATATTTTATGATTTTATTATTATTATTTATTATTATCATCAAAAGAAAAGTTACAATTGGAGAGTGTTGCCGAAATGAAAGATGATAGAGAGAACCGGAGTACCCGAATAAAAACCTCTCCCGCATTCGCTTTTTCCAGCACAAATCTCACATGGAGAGACCGGGATATGATCCACGAAACCCAGTGTTGAAATGCCGATGCGCTATCCTGGTGGGAGTAAGTCGAAAACTATTCATTCTAAATATTTCCCATAAAATGCTTTTCCTATACATTACATTACTCATCTCCCCTGTAAGATATTCCATGAAGTACCCCAGGTTTTCATTCTAAATACGCGAACATTAAACTGTAATAAACGGAAATCATAAAAACCTTATTATGAGATATTTCCTGGACATAGCCATATCGACATCTAAGAATGAAACCTTGTGTGTCCGAATTAACTACTTGTTCAGGAGAATCAAAAAGCTGATTTTCCTTAGAATTCAAGTCTCCTGATATTGATAATTATTTCGCATAATGTTGTTGCGTGCTCTTGCTATCTGGCAGCTACCTTCGGTGTTAAATGGATGGAATTAGTGAGTCTGGCCGGGGACCTCCCAGGTGGCCTGAGGGCATATGATGACCTCTGCTTGTATAGATCTTCTCGTCAGGTGTCTCCATGTACTTTCTAAAAGGCAAAGCTGCACGATTCCTATTCTGGGCGCTCCCCGAATATACCAGAACGTCATCATCAACCACATAAGAACAGGCTAGCCGCAAACAGACTGTCAGCGTGTGTTGTTGGCGCAGAACTATGAGTGGTGAGAGAGTGTGGTCGTGAAGTGTTAGGACAGTTTTTTTGCCTTAGTGTTGAGTATTGTTGGAGAGTAGTGATAAGAGAGTGTCGTTCTGAGAAGTGTGCTTGAATTGGTGCCGTGTTATTGTCGAATGATACGTGTTGAGTAGTTGAGTGTGGGGAGCAGGCATGCACAATGAATGTGTGAGTTAGCGGACTTGCCTGGAGTCGAGCCAAGTGTACAGTTGTCGTGAGCTGCAATAATGAAAATTCGAGTGCTCTAACCTTGTCTCCAAATGGGCGCTGTGTGAAGTAGTGGTGCGTGCGAAGCCAATTAGATAGTGAGATTGGTCGATCAAGATTTTGGAAGGTTTACCAGTTCCAGGTAAATATCAGCTATTTTAAGACCTGCTGTGAGGACTAGAGGTGTTGTAAATATCCACTAGTTAGTGAACTGTTGTACTTCTTTGTCAAGTATAATTGTGTGTATATGTGTACTGATGGCGTCACCTTATATAAAATTGAATAAAACAGACAGTGTTTTGTTCGTAAATATATATGACAAAGGATTTAACTCTTTGTAAAATACTTTGCAGTATTTTGTTCAACTAATGTATGAATACCATTTCATTTTGTATCGTTATAAGCGTCAGCCTTAACATACTTTCAAGTAAAATAAGGCAACCATCCTTGGAGAATAAATAATAATAATAAGATAATCTTGGAAATATGAAGGTACTGACATCCTACTAAATGTTTACTTACCACGCCTGCTACTGAACATGCGAGTAATTCATACTTTCGCGGTTAAGAGTTACCAGGTTATATTTCAGTGTAGTTTCAAAGACTCTAGTGTAATAATTATTGTTTTAAAGGTGGACATTTACTCGAGAATATTAAATGATGGCAACAGGTAATTTGTCAAATCGACCTTTTATCAGGTGATCTGTGTTTCTAAATAAGCATTGTTACACATAACTAAATCTAAAATATTTCATCATTATCGAAGGCCAGCGAGTATTGCACACTAAATTCTCTCTATTTCGGTATGCGGGGTTCCTAATAGTCACTGAAGAGAAATATAATTCAGATATTTCTATGTTTCGTCTTCGAACAGTTTGGCATACGGTGTTTGACTCAAATATTTCAATTTCAGAACAAAATTCGGCTTAACTTTTTCATTCTTAGATGTAGATAAACTCTATGTAATTTTCATGTAAACCATGTTAAGATATAAAAATCATTCCTACGCCGCATTTATTCTCTCTTCAATCAATTGAAGATACCAGGAGATTAAAAGAGTTTGATCAATTTTGTTATTATTGACATTTATATTTTCTTTTAGTATGTACCTTGTTTGCATTACCCTTGTAGCATACTACCTGTAGTACCCGGCGCTCTCCGGAGAATTTCTTTCAATTTTTACTGTTAGTAATTTTATTACCTGTTAATTATGTGCGGAGTGAAATTTTGTACATTCATGGTGTGGGTTACTGTACTCACGTCCTAGTTCGAACCACTGGCAATGGCTGAGTGGCCTAGTAAGTGGTCCTGAGAGTCGGGATACCAGTTCCTACGGAATGCGAGTGGGCATCTCGCACATATTCTAAGCCATTGCCCTTCTTGTGCTCAGGCGGCTAGGACTACAACCCGTTGGACTATAAATAGGGTAGATCCTGCTTCATGAATTTACTGAGCACAGAACATTTTAAGCAAGCCTCGGACCTATGAGAGTAACGGAGTCCCACTCCCATTTGACAGGCGAGGGACTCCTTGGAAACAACCTGGCGAAAGAAATGGAATTCGTTGGGAGTTAGTTACGCCCAGAGCGATAGACATTTTAAGTCACAAGGAGACTTATAGAAAAAAGTCCCCTTTTGCAATAACCTTACCCACACTTTTGGTTGTACGTTTCTTATCTTCATATTAGTAAGAAATGAACCTAAACGCCGTCTCAAAAGTCTACTTCTGTTACTGTTTAAAGCCACTTTTGTTACTCCAAGACAATGTATTCTGTTCCATTTTCCTAAAATCACACCACCACCTAACCCGATTCATCCCCCTGTGGGTAGAATAACCGTGTCGTCTCAAAACTCATGAGTTTCAAAACTCACGAGTCTCAAAACTCACGAATTCCTGGAAGAGGATTAGAAAGAGCAAGTTTCTCTTCCTGGGCCAGTCTCAAAACTCACGAGCAGGGCCAGTTCTTCTTTGAATGGACAAATATCCACCCTATTAGTGATGGGATAATCGAATACTTCTAATAATCAAATAACTTCCATCCGATTATTTAAATAAAATAATCGAATGAGTTTCAAATATCATTCAGTTATATTGCGCAGAATAATGGAATGCGTCATGATTATTATTATTATTATTATTATTATTATTATTATTATTATTATTATTATTATTATTATTATTATTATTATTATTATTATTATTATTATTTTGCTTTTAATGTATCAGGTAGATAACCGATTGAAGTAAGCGAATAGATGAACGCTTAATGAAGAATAGAAATACGCATTTTTCCAAATGAATTTCCAAATGTTGAAACTAAATGAGTAAATTAACTGTCTTGATCTCTAATATCTCTAAATAAAATTCCTTATTCAAGTAAATGATACCTTCTGGTCGCATTATGGAACTAAGCGCCAGTACTACCAACTGACAGTTTCCTATAACTAGCAATGGACAATATACCTACTTTAATATGGTTAGCATGCTGGCCTTTGGTCCAAGGGGTCCAGGGGGTCCCGGGTTCGGTTTCCGGTCGGGTGGGAGATTTTAACTTTAATTATTTAATTCCTATGGCTCGGGGACTGGGTGTTCATGCCGTCTTCAGCGTTAGACTTCATCTTAGGACGGGCCTCATCCTCAGAGACGTACAGGTCGCCTACGGCATTAACTCTAAAGACCTACATTAGACCTCTCTACAGGCCACACGCCATTATTATAAATGTATGTAAAAGGTAAAAAATGCATTGTTAACTTTAAGACAACAGCAAAATATTTTTAAAAGAATTATATTAATACACCTCGGCCTCTTTAATTCACTAACCATTATATTTCCCCTGTGGGTTGGGGTGGCAGAATAACATTCACAGTATCCCCTGCCTGTCGCAAGAAGCGACTAAAGAGTGGCCCCAGGGGCTCTTAAATGATTTAAGAAGATACTAGATAAACAACTTCTACCTGGGTGACTGCCCTAAGTCGGTGGAAAAACATGGGTTGAGTCACCGCACACCTCTTCCCTCCTGCAGTCATCGCAAGCACCTGCTGTCCGGATTCGTGAATTTTGAGACTCATTAGAATGTTTACTTTAGCTACCAGTTTGTAGTCGTGAGTTTTGATACTATTTGTTACTAATTATAGCCCTTGAGTTTTGAGACTCGTGAGTTTTGAGACGTAGCCAGAATAACACGCACGTTGTTTCCTGCTTGTCGTAAGAGTCCATTTTTCGAAGTTTCGGATCCCTTCCATTTTTTCCCTCTGATTAATGTTACGTTTCAGAGTAATTATGTATGCATCTTCTGGATTTTAGGCGCGAGCGGTGGGGTAATGGGGACTCCCCAGCTTTGAGTTAAGAAACCCCCAAGGGCCATCTGGATTTATCACTGCGATGCTACCCTAAGTGGTGTCATTAAACTGCATCAAGAAGTAAACTGAATTTCCACCTCATTGGATACTCCAAATCATGCGAAGTTTATTCATCCTTCTTATGTAGTTTTCCTGGGCTGGTGGCGAATTATTATTATTATTATTATTATTATTATTATTATTATTATTATTATTATTATTATTATTATTATTATTATTATTATTATATTATTATTATTATTGGTGACCCCACGAAATCTGTGGGTTGGTATCCACGAAATAGGCAGGGAAATGATAGTAATATACAGTTATTTGGTTGAAACCCTGTAAATTAGCCACGCTTTCTGTCACAAGCAGAATCCTAAGCCTCGCGTCATATCGTCAACTCCCTTGCACAATAGAGAGGGTAATATCAAGGTCGCGCTGTACCCAGAGCGTCGCTCTCTCCTTAAGCGTAGTTAGGGTTCCAGTCTTCGAACTCTCCCAGCGTCGGACAGGGAATAAAATGCTAATTGCAACCAAATACTTCATAAATTGATGCGGAAAATGTTACATATAACTTACTAGGCTTTTCGACAGGTCTAGTAACACGGTATTGAACGGTTTCATTATATACCCTACCAGGCCTGGTAACAACACTAAACGCGAGCAACACTAATGCTTTCTGATGGCCGGAAGGTACACCTCTACGCCGCAAATTTAAATGTTGCGCCTAACAAAACCTCCTCTACAGGAGAAACGCTGAACTTGAAACTAGACTTACTTAAACTTTTCGTCTGAAGATGTCACTACCGAATATTTTGGTTATTTTGAAGTTTCCCGTACTGTATAAAATTCTACGTGTTTTGACCATTTATCAAGAAGTTTGGACTTTCTGCAACAGATCTCACTACTATCAAACTTTGATCATACACTCTGGTGCTAAGTGGAAGAACTTTTTTGAAGAAATTTGGTACTCATAAGTTTTTCTTTACTAAATTTCGTTCATCCATTTCTGGGTTGGCAATATTTATCCTTTCTTTCCGCCTGTTTTGAATTCAACCAATCAAGAATTTCTGTAATTAATTTCCAACCAATCACATATTTCTTCTTCTATTTTGTGTGTAACTTTTGTATCCTCCAATAAAATTCTGTGGGTGTGTCTTGATTATTCGTGAAAGGTCTCGAACCTTCCCCGAGGGTTTATAAACTGCGGATTTTCACGTCTCTTGGCCATTTGATCAACATCTAAGTGTGTGTGCGAAGCAGCAGGCAGGAGGTGCCTCTTTCATCAGGCAGCTGTACTTCGACAAGGTATGGCCACTTAACATCTTCACCTTTTGCTAGCTCCGCAGTTTAACCCGAGGGATAGGTCCGAAACTTTAACATGTACCCACCTTCTCTAAAATGTAATTTTCTGCCGGCTTATGTAAAAATTTCATAAAATCTTTAACTGTAAATCGGGGGTAGAGAGTGATACACCCTCTCGAGCTCCCCTTCATCTTAGTTTGAGATACCGCATTTGTTTTTAATATGTATTAAAGTTATCTCCATCCGAGCAACCTCAGTAGTTTGGGATTAGCCCCTGTTTCGTTGGCCAAGAGCCCTATAGGTTTTTAAATTTCTCTTTGGGAGTTCAATCTTTGACTCCATTCCAATTGTACTTGGGCCGTTTATTGAACCTATTCTTTTTCACTAAGGCCCCGTAGGTTGGGTACTAGATACCTCTGTGTAATAAGATTGCTATTACCGGGCGAGTAGGCCGTGCGCGTAGAGGCGCGCGGCTGTGAGCTTGCATCCGGGAGATCGTAGGTTCGAATCCCACTATCGGCAGCCCTGAAGATGGTTTTCCGTGGTTTCCCATTTTCACACCAGGCAAATGCTGGGGCTGTACCTTAATTAAGGCCACGGCCGCTTCCTTCCAACTCCTAGGCCTTTCCTATCCCATCGTCGCCATAAGACCTATCTGTGTCGGTGCGACGTAAAGCCCCTAGCAAAAAAAAAGATAGCTATTTGTAAAAAGTGCCTTGTAAGGCCAGTAATTACTAGATTTTCACATTGTGTTGCCTTGAATATGCTGGGAACACTGAGAGCACCTCAGCTCTTTTCAAGTATTCTAACAATGCCTCTGGGAGGCTCGATATTCCACAGATACCCCGGAACAATTATTATTATTAATATTGGTGGTCCCACGAAATATGTGGGTTGGTATCCACGAAATAGGCAGGGAAGTGATAGTAATATACAGTTATTTGGTTGAAACCCTGTAAATTAGCCACGCCTTCTGTCACAAGCAGAATCCTAAGCCTCGCGTCATATCGTCAACTCCCTTGCACAATAGAGAGGGTAACATCAAGGTCACGCTGTACCCAGAGCGTCGCTCTCTCCTTAAGCGTAATTAGGGTTCCAGTCTTCGAACTCGCCCAGCGTCGTTCGTATCCCGGACAGGGAATAAAATGCTAATTGGAACCAAATACTTCATAAATTGATGCGGAAAATGTTACATATAACTTACTAGGCTTTTCGACAGGTCTAGTACCACGATATTGAACGGTTTCATTATATACCCTACCAGGCCTGGTAACAACACTAAACGCGAGCAACACTAATGCACTCTGGTGGCCATTCTACTGTCACAGAGAATTAAAACTCTAATCATTTACATACTCGCCGATGGTGTGAACATGTACGAAGTTACATTGATATCCGACCATTTTTTCTTACTGCTTCAATATTTTTTTTCAGGCAGTGTATATTTAATTTTAAGATTCAGTTCTAAATTATTTGGTTTCGCGTTAAACATTGTCCTAGTGGCGCCCAGATTGTTTGGAATGTAGTTGACCCTTTCAAACAAATAATAAAAATAAGTGATAACTGCATGTATTCACGGGTTGCGTCTATACTTTGTGGGTTTTGTACTCTAATAATCGAGTAGTCGCTGTCATAAGTGGCTCTGCTCAACGTTGCTAACAGCCTCTTCAGATGGTACCACTGGACGAAATGATGTACAAAATTGTAGTTCCTGAGAAGAAGTATTCGGGAGTAACGTGCCTACTTTCGGGACGGTACTAGACTAGGACAACAAGGTATAAAATATGATGAGAGAATTCACAAGAGGAAGACAAAAATATGCAATCTGAGGATCGGAAATTGGAACTAGATGAAATGAAGAAGAAATTTGAGATGTACAATATCAGCATTTTAGGATTATGTGAAGTGCGTTGGCAAGGAGGAATGTTGGAATCTGGAGAGGACAAGATGATCAACAATAAAGGAGACCGAAATGAATGAGGCATACGCTTCTTGAATAAGAAAATTCTAGATAAAAACATAAGTAAGGTAAGGCCTGTCAGTGATTCCTCTGGCTCGGGGACTGGGTGTTGGTGTTTATTCTAACATTCTCCTCTTCATATTCAGACAACTCACCACACTACCAACCACCACAAAAACACGTAACAGTGGTTACACCCCTTCACATAGGATTGGCGTCAGGAAGGGAAAGCGACCATAAAACATGGTCACATGTGCGACTCCGTTGGCACCCGCGATCCCACGGGTGTGTAAGAGCGTTAGAAAAAGGATTGCTCCCGTCTGTCTTAAAAATCGTCAATTAGTATTCTATGAAACTCTCTTCTGTGAATTCCTTTAAAGTCCAATGTATTGTTTTTCTTAATCGGTCCATTGCTCACTTTTAGCTTTAAAATGATACAAAGTATACTGTGTCTTTTAGGCAACCTCTAAATTGAGAAATATAAATATAAAGGAATGGGTCACACTGAATATACTAGACAAAACAGGTAAACGAAGAAATGGAAAAATGATTTTTCAGAAGAAGTAAAACGACGGTTTAGAAAACTGAACAACCAATTAAGAAGAGCAACTCACAAGGACAGATAGGACTGGATGGAAAGGGAGTAAGAAGAGGTAGAACAGCAAGAAAAGAATGAAAAAAGGAAGAAATGTGTAGATCAGCACGGATTTTGACAAGGGGAGATCCAAGGAAAATTAGTCAAAGAGGAATGGTCAACAAACAGGGAAAGATAATATCATCGCACGAATAAGACAAAAAGGTCTGGTAAACATTCGTAGAAGATCTATACGAATCCATACGAAAACTAATAATTCCTAAGTTATAATGTGTGAGCCCCTGAGGTATCTCTCTAGACTTAGGTCGATAACAATAGTGTATATCACTCATTTTGCCTAATAGCCCTTGCGAAAGATGAGTATTGGAACATGAAGAAGAATGTGACGAAGTTTACAAAGGACCAATAATACTAAAGTGGTAAGTTGAGAAAGCATGGATTTCACAGAAAGAAAGGCGATGGGCTAGGATAGAATACCGTCTGACACAGGAAGGTTCTGGGAATTGTGCACTAAATAGACTGGCCAATTTAATCAACAGGATATGTGAAACAGGGATTTGGCCTCATGATCTCAAGACAATTTTGGTCCCTTACAAGACAAATGCAGTGCCACAGAATGTAAAGACAATATAACGATTAATTTGAATGTCACATCACCGTGATCATGATCAGGTTAGTGCTGATGAGAAGGCGAAATTGGTTTCTGAAAAGAAAGAGAGAACAGAGATGCAATTGGGTGTCTTTAGATGATGACGAAAAAAGGTTTGGAAGTTAACAGGCAAATGTATATGTTTAATTGATTGGGAAAAGGCATTTGACAGATATGCTTGATGTATGTTGATGAAACTGTTGAAATATATTGTGCAGATCGGAAGACCAGATCGAAGACTAATTAAGGAGCTATATATAGAACAGAATGTAGAAGTTTGAGTTGAATATAATGAAATGGAAGAGGCGTGAGGCAAGGACGTTGTATGTCACCAACTCTTTACAATATATACATCGAAAAATTGACAGAGAAGGCCTTGAAAAAACCAAGATTGTTTGTATTGGAGGAGAAATCATAACAACCGTCAAATATGTAGACAACATGGTGTATTGGCATAAATAGAACCAGAAGTAGAACTGGAGTGTATTATAAGAGTTGGGAAAGGGTTTGGGATGAAGCCGAACATCATACAGTTGGGGTATTTGGCCGATGTATGCGGTCAAAAGTCGATTTAATGATTCTTCCTACATGTGGAATAAATACGCAACTTAGTAAAGCTGGAAGGTCAGTGAACTACATGGCTATTCGTTCGTGATGGTTCAGTAGAATGCCATCAACAGGCAATGAAGGCAAAGATAGTGTATCTGTTGAAGAACACATAGCTCATCGCAGCGCTCTGCTGGAGTCCGCATTTTGTACTTAATATCTCTGCTTCTGACTATAGTGTGAACAAAATAATTATGGAGGGTGATGACGGGGGTAAGTTTGAATACATTTTGTTAAAAATTAGTCAAAACTTTACAATATTTTAACTAAGCACACCGTTTTGAAAATGCATGACTTTTACGTTAATAATTACACAGATATTTAATAACTTTAGGTTGACAGTTATACTTCCCTATGTTACCCGACGTTTATTTTAATTTTCTCAGAAATTAGGACGTTTTTACTCTACTACTCCACAACAATTAGCCGTGCTACCCCGTGCTTTTAATTGATATAGCTTCTGGAAATAATTCAGGGGAAATACGTATTCTTTGCCATTAGTTTATTGCTGATCTGAGTTGTTTTAATTCTGTTTTAGAGTCATTGGGCGTTATGATAATGACTCGAAGGTACTTATTTAACATGATGCAGCAGCACGATATGCCGGATTTGAACGGGAAACTGACAGTTGTGGAAAATTATACCTTATCTAGTGAAAAATAGTCTGATGAAGAAACGAAGGAAATAAAAAAATATTTTCGCTTTCCAAGTATGAAATGAAAATAAGATGGACCACAGCACAAAGAAAGGAAGACCGACCTATGAAAAAACACAGCGTTTGGCTCGAATGGATACCCATGTTTCGTAAGGTAGTGAATAGACCGGGAAGACAAAAGAAAACATTTGAATAATTAAGTGTCAGAAGTAAGCGAAGAAAAACAGAACAGTTACGGAAGTCTACAGAAATGGGAGTACTTTGTTATGCTGCTCATATTAAATTAGGAAGTAGTAGAAATATAGATGTGTACAAATTATTGAAGAAAATTACGCCTTTCCCAAAACGGGCCAGTAAATACAATCGCGCTTTTCATAAAGCACAGAAAGAAGGAAACGGTCAATTAACGCCATTGTAAGCCCTGTCCATTTTTGTTGAGGCAGGATTTTCTAGGAGACATTACAAAATAATGAGGAATTCTAATAAAAAGTCTATTGCAAAAGGCTAAAAGGAAGTACTAACCAGGAAGAGAATCGTACCAAGTAAGCGAAACATGTGCTGTAATCTGTTTACAAACTATATTGGATTACACCGTTTTACGATTGCTGAAATCCCTGGAAGAAGCTGTACAACCTTTATATAAGGAAGAGAGGAACACTCTGATGCTGATCTGTAAGTGGTATGATAGATCACAGCAAGCCAAATATAGACAAATTTCGAAGTGATTCCGATGTTAACATTTTTCAGAATTCTTTTATCCCATTACAACTAATTTGCAACACAAAACTGATGTGGCAAAACCGAAATCCTTCTTCACCTCGCTATTGTCGACCCATCAGGATAAAATTAATTAAGGAATCCAAAGATGTCACAAATGAGGAAACAGACTCAGCAAAAAACTTCATAGTTTCAGTACAATAAAACAAAAGTCCTGTTAGATGGTACGGATCTTTTTCGTCAAACATAGAATGATGTACACCATGGTTGATTCCAAAGTGCGTAAAGCTGCCACACAGACAACTTCAACAATGAAATGTTACATACGCGGTACAACACATGAAGACTTTAATAATTTAACATTCAAGCGGAGGGTTGAAGATGGAACCTTAGAGTTTGGGTTATCGATTCTGCACGTCAAGATACGTTTGCTTAAAAGTCTTTTTCATCCGTCATACAAACTTCCCATTAAGAAATGATGGTTAAAATTGGAACGTGATGAGGTCGTTGTGAGAGAAAGGAAACTGAACATTCAAGAAGGCTTCAGAAACAAATTAGGGCTGATAGTTTACGTATCAAATCCTGGATTTGGTACTATTCATTATGGCAACACTATTCGAAGGTTTTTCATGTAGCCAGAATTAGTTGCTGAAATTACAGGAATAAATGTCGATCTCATATACCGCTTCAAAGTGATCCTAGAAGTAATGTCAAGTAGTCATATAGAAATTTACTGAATATGCAATGGCTACTCCAGGGCTGTATGTTGAATTGTATCCATGGCATCCAGTGACATACACAGTTCACAAAATTCGTATTCATGGTCCTACAGCGATAAACAACGCTCCGCTTCCAATAGGTCAGCTCTCCGAAGAGGCCGCTGAAGCACGAAATAAGTCCTTTAGCTTGTATCGCGAAAGATATGCAAGAAACTTCTCCAGAGAATCATCGACTTCTTCTTTGTTCCGATACTCTTCTGATTCGAATGAGGTCGCTACCTAGAAAGAGGACAAACCCACTGTACAGGAGACATTGGGGATTCTACTTCCGTCTGCGCTAAGCGAGCCCACCACTGCAGATCCTGATGAATTCTCAGACGAAGGGAAGAAGAATGTATCTTCTGATAACGAACCTTGGTTTTCATCATAACCCTTCAGATATAGCAGGCATGACAGTCAGAGGGAGAAAACAAGGTAAATTGTACACTTCAAGTAACTCATACCATTGTGTTGTGGCTCGTGTACTTTGAGAATAATAGAAAATTGTTTTACCATGGGATGAAAAATATAACATAATATAAATAATTCAGTCCATCAGAATGTAACAACCAACTATTTTGTACCTGCACATTCCCTCAGTTACTTAAAATTCAAATTCACACATGATGGAACGCCTAGTTTCAGTTAAACAAAAAACTACTTTTGACCGCCTTTAAATCGGCCAAATACCCCACTGTGCATTGGGACGACGAAAGTGATGAAAACTGGAACGGAAACTATCAATGTGTTTCTATAGGGAATGCTGTTGAAACACGTAAGGATATTTCGGTATTGGGGAAGTATCGTGACTTAGAATGGAACTGGTACTGAGGAAGTTGGAAGCAGAATTTCAAGGGGAAATTTTGGAAGGGAAAAATTTGCTGACAGCCAGGAACATCCTGGTTGAATTAAAGAAGAGACTTGCTAAGTATTTCATGTGGAGTATAGTTTCTTATGGATCTGAAACGTGGACAATCAAAAAGAAAGAAATGGCGAACTTGGACAAGTTTCAAATGTGGTTTTGGGGAAGAGTGAAGAAAATGAAATAGACAGACAAGAATAATGAGGAAGTACTGATGAGGGTACGAAAGGAGTGGAACTTGATGAGGATAACGAAGAAGAGAAAAACGGCTTTGGTGTGTCACACGCTACTGAAGAATTGTTTACTACGGAGGAACAGATGGTGGTGATGATTAATTAATAGAGGAAGTACAACTAGATAATAATCCTCCAGAGGAACAAGGAAAAATAGTCGGAAATGGAAGAGGAAGGAAAAAGAAAGAAGTTACGTACGAATGGAACAAGATAATCAGGACCGAAAAAAATTGAGACAATCCTGACTGAGAACAGATTCACAGAAGAAAAGAGAAGAAGAAGAAGGGGAACCTGTTTGGATACGGAGTTCATGATGGAGTTCCAGTACGGTTAACGTGAGATACCATTCGCATATTCATCTCGATATGAAGTGGGAAAATTACGAAAAATCACTTCTAGGATGGTGGAGGGAGGGTTCTTCCTTCTCTGTTGATCTTACGAGGGCAAGTGAATCTTGTTGCAGCTCCGATAGGAGGATTTAAATTCTAATTGCAAAACTCCATGATCGATTGCACGCACATGGTTCGAAACACTTGTCCGACTTCAAAAAATAAATTACAAATATAGTAAAAAATTAATTTGGACATTCGACTCATAAATTAAATATAACAACTTCTCACTGCAGTGCGTATATCCAAGCGAGTATAGAAAATTTCTCACAAAAGTTCAGTTATTCTACACCATGCATCGAAGTGATTGTTTTTCTATGCAGAATTTAAACACAACACTTACAAACACTATCACTGTTTTGGTTTTCACCTCCATACAGAAGGAAAGAAATCCTTATCAGAGTTAACATAATACTGGTAATAACGTATGCTGAGTCAATTCATCACCATCATCAGCAAATCACTTCTATCACCAGTCCGATCTTGCAGTATGTCAGGGAAGCCACATGGCGAGAAACTAATATGAAGTTTAAATTTTGATCGCATGTAAACGAGTGTATATACTTGTTCCTGGTTACATAATTAGTAACTATAATCATTCCTCTATGGGAATGACACATAACCTGTACAACCATACTAATTGCACGCATAAACTCTTCTTTTTTTCTTTATAATTTTTTTTTGCTAGGGGTTTACGTCGCACCGACACAGATAGGTCTTATGGCGACGATGGAATAGGAAAGGCCTGGGAGTTGGAAGGAAGCGGCCGTGGCCTTAATTAAGGTGTGGTGTGAAAATGGGAAACCACGGAAAACCATCTTAAGGGCTGCCGATAGTGGGATTCGAACCTACTATATCCCGGATGCAAGCTCACAGCCGCGCGCCTCTACGCGCAAGGCCAACTCGTCCGGTTTTATAATTTGTTCTACGTCGCACCGACGCAGTAAGATGGGATAGGAAAGGCCTAGGAGAGGGGGACGGCAGTGGCCGTGGTTTTAACCCGCGAGGGGTCGCTTCACGGTCTTTTAGACCTGGCGCATACATTTTTTATTCTTTCGAAATGGTTTCACGCTATATAGCGTAATTCCTCCCTGTACCTTTCAATGGACGCGTCCACTACGCGTGCTTTCGTTCGCTGTTCCCCCGTTTCATCACCAGTCCGTCAGTGCAGAGCTTTTTTCTGTAAGTCAGGTCGTTTCCACCGTGCTCGACTCCGGAAGTTCACCGTCCGCGGTCTTTGTCGTCGGTATAGAAGTGTTTTGTGAGATTCATTGATGTATTTCTTCTCAGTAATGCAACGTGTTTTGCTACAAAAACTCGTATTTTGTTTCATGGATATATTTTTAATAATACGATGTGTTTTGCATTGAAACTGGTTTTTCTTACAAGTTGTTTTACGTCGCACAGATACAGATAGGTCTCAAGACGACGATGGGATGGGAAAGGGTTAGGAGTGGGAAAGGAAGAGGCCGTGGCCTTAATTAAGGTACAGACCCAGAATGTGCCTGGTGTGAAAAATCGAAACCCCGATAAACCATCTTCAGGGCTGTCTACAGTGGGGTTCGAACCTACTGTCTCCCGAATACTGGATACTGGCCGCAGTTAAGCTACTGCAGCTATCGAGCTCTGTAATTTTGTTTCTTAGATATGCCTTTCTTCAATAATACACTCAGGAAAAATTAAAAAAAACACACCTTGACACAAGTGAATAAGGTCTGCTATAATTGCATGGAACACTATGAGAGGGGAATGCATGCGATGATAAAACGCGAAGCACTGCGGACACACCAGGAACCGCGTGATCAGCCGTGGAATGTTGCAAGATGCGCAACATTTGATCACCGCCAGAGCCAATGACAGTCAGTTTGCCGTGACATTTGAAAGTCCGTCTGTGTCTGCAATAATTTCAGCATGCCGCGACAGCGTGTACGTGGACCGTTTGTGCAATTGAGGAGTTATAGTGGGCCTGTAAGAGGCCGGGTGGTCGTACCGCAGAATTGCGCAACACGTGGGGCGAGAGGTCTCCACTGTGCACCGATGCTGTCGCCAGTGGTCAGCAGAAGGTGCACATGCCCGTCCGCCTAGGCCCGAAAAGCGGCGACGCACAGATGCACGCCAAGACCGTCGCATCTTACGAAGTACAGTACTGGACCGCACCGCGACTTCACGACAAATTTCGGACACTCTTGCTCCAGGGGTATCAGCGAGGACCATTCGCAACAGTCTCCGCGAAGCAGGGCTACGATCGTCCGTGCCGTTAGATCATCTTTCTCTCACGCCCCAAAATCGCGCAGCTCGCCTCCAGTGGTGTCGCTATAGGTGCTTTTTGGAAGGACGAATGGAAACGTGTTGTCTTCAGTGATGAGAGTCGCTTCGGCCGTGGTGCCAATGATGGTCGTGCGCGTGTGTGGTGTCGTGCAGGTGAGCGCCAACGTCTGGAGTGTATGTGACAGAGGTATACAGGGCATCATAGTGTGTGGAGCCATATCCTGCACTGATCGTTCTTCTCTGGTCGTCGTCGAGGGAACAGTGCGCGGCACATCCAAACCATCAATGAACTCCTCGTCCTACCGTTCATGCACCAACAAGGCGATGAGCTTTTCCAACAAGACAATGCACATCCACATGTATCACGTGCCACCCAACGTGCTCTCCAAGGTGTACGTCAACTACCCTGGCTATCACAATCCCCAGATCTGCCCCCCATTGTGCACGTTTGGGAGTGGTTAAAACGTCACATTTCGCTGTCTGCACGACCGGTTGAAATCTGACCCAACTGAGACACCAGGTGGAAATTACATGGTGGGCCATTTCGCAAAACTGCATTCATTACCTCTACGATCGTCTCCATGTGAGAATTGCAGCCTGCATTGCTGACAAAGGAGGGAATGCACGGTACTAGCGGTGGCATTGCGCACGCCCTGTCGACTGTACTCAGATGCTTATGGTTCTGTCAGTGTGATCGTGTATTGCGTACGTCCTCAAGAGTGTGTCAATAAAAATGTCCTGTGCTGGGTTGATGAATTCATGGTGTTCTTCTTTTAAATTTCCAGGAGTGTATTACGTATTATGCCGTGTATTTTTTCACTGATATACAGGATGAAGCGTAATTCGCGCACTCGGGCGTCGCAGCGCGACTCCTCACATGCCAGCAATAAAAAAATGTCTCTTACAAAATTTCGTCTTGCGAGTATATCCGGTAGAAAACGGACGTTAAAGAGTAGCAATCTGGCAACACTGTAACCATATGTAGGGTAACTACCGCTGTCAGCACGTCCCCGTCGTGCTGTACAGTTGATGCAGTGGGTAGAGTTTTTGGTTGGCATGCAGGAGGTCGATGGTTCGATCCTGGGTTGAGGCGCATCTTGTATTTGCTAATTTCCATCTGACATTACCTACTGTGATACAGTAAGACACCGTTTCTAAGGTCACATGTATCCTACATTTTCAACATAATAATAATAATAATAATAATAATACATTGAGATACGTACTAAACAGCATGCGGTTACCAGACGCAACACGCAATGTTGAAAGGCAGAATTATTGGGACCATGGTGATAACACATACAAATTGTAACCTAGTTTGGGCATTATTCGCAGAGCACGTTGCTAGGCCTACGGTAACGTAAGGCCCTAACGAAATGTAATGGACCTGAACGAGGCAAAAATAATAGTTGGTACTAATCTATGGGTCCGCCTCTGTGGTGTAGTGGTTAGCGTGATTAGCTGCCACCCCCGGAGGTCCGGGTTCGATTCCCGGCTCTGCCACGAAATTTGAAAAGTGGTACGAGGGCTGGAACGGGGTCCACTCAGCCTCGGGAGGTCAACTGAGTAGAGGTGGTTTTCCGTGGTTTCCCACTTCTCCTCCAGGCGAATGCTGGGATGGTACCTCACTTAAGGCCACGGCCGCTTCCTCCCCTCTTCCTTGCCTATCCCTTCCAATCTTCCCATCCCTCCACAAGGCCCCTGTTCAGCATAGCAGGTGAGGCCGCCTGGGCGAGGTACTGGTCATACTCCCCAGTTGTATCCCCCGACCAAGAGTCTGAAGCTCCAGGACACTGCCCTTGAGGCGGTAGAGGTGGGATCCCTCGCTAAGTCCGAGGGAAAAACCGAACCTGGAGGGTAAGCAGATGATGATGATGATGACTAATCTATGGGACCATTGGTGGAGGGTACAAAGAAAACAGGTTTCACATCTAGTAGATGAAGTGGTGCGAATAAATTCACGCCCACGACGTGGAAAGGGCGCCTTTCAAAGCTGACCAATGAAAACGATTGTTCGTCCATTTCTAGGATCGTAGTATGTAAGTGCAAATGGTTTCTAGAGGACCCAGTGCAATCACTGTTGACGATTAAGATGCCAGATACCATACCACCTGGACTACATTTACGAAATAAAAAACATACGCCTCAACCCAGGATCGACCACTCGACCTCCTGCATGCTAACCCAAAACTCTATCCATTGCACCAACTGTACAATACAAGTTATTCTTGCTGACAGAAGTAGTTACCCTACATGTGGTTACAGGGTTGCCAGATTGCTAATCTTCAACGTCGTTTTTCTGCCGGATATACTCGCAAGATGAAATTTTGTAAGAGATATTTTTTTATTACTGGCATGTGAGGAGTCGCGCTGCGACGCCCGAGTGCGCGAATTACGCTTCACCCTGTATATTGTTACTTAACAATACAATGCGTTTTGCAAGAAAATTGGTATTCTGTTCCAGGGATATGCTTTCCTTTAATAATACAGCTTGTTTTGCTATAAAAGCTAGTGTTTCATGAATATACTTTTCTTACACAATACAATGGGATTTGCAAAAAAAAAATGGTATTTCGTTTCATGAATATGTTTTTCCTTAAAGATACAATGCATTTCGCTACAAAAACTGGTATTTTATACTCTCTGGTCAAATCGACCGTGTGCGACCCATCACGCAACTCATTTGACGCGACCCCTCGCGGGTTAATTATGGTATAGCCCCAGCATCTGCCTGGTATAAAAATTGGAAACCACGGAGAACCACCCTCAGGGCTGCCCGACAGTGCGGTTCGAACCCACTATATCCCGCATGCAAGCTCACAGCTGCACGCCGCTAACGGCACGGCCAACTCGCCCGGTACTCGCGTCATTCAAAGGAACGTATCATTGCTGGCACTCTAAAGTTTGATCCGTGTTTCAGATTTTACACTTTGCATATAAGTGTTTAAACTATCAATATATTACTAGCCGCTTCTGTGGTGTAGTGGTTAGCGTGCTTCCCGGCTCTGCCACGAAATTTGAAAAGTGGTAC
This sequence comes from Anabrus simplex, assembly GCF_040414725.1. Lineage (NCBI taxonomy): Eukaryota > Metazoa > Arthropoda > Insecta > Orthoptera > Tettigoniidae > Anabrus > Anabrus simplex. Next base: position 250,402,460 of record NC_090269.1, read on the forward strand.
GAGGGCTGGAACGGGGTCCACTCAGCCTCGGGAGGTCAACTGAGTAGAGGTGGGTTCGATTCCCACCTCAGCCATCCTCGAAGTGGTTTTCCGTGGTTTCCCACTTCTCCTCCAGGCGAATGCCGGGATGGTACCTAACTTAAGGCCACGGCCGCTTCCTTCCCTCTTCCTTGCCTATCCCTTCCAATCTTCCCATCCCTCCACAAGGCCCATGTTCAGCATAGCAGGTGAGGCCGCCTGGGCGAGGTACTGGTTATACTCCCCAGTTGTATCCCCCAACCAAGAGTCTGAAGCTCCAGGACAGTGCCCTTGAGGCGGTAGAGGTGGGATCCCTCGCTGAGTCCGAGGGAAAAGCCGACCCTGGAGGGTAAACAGATGATGATGATGATGATGATGATGATGATGAATATATTACTAAAGCTTCCAGGTTGCATAATGGGAACTCAATAAATATCTTAATTTTACATATGCAGATGTAAAGAAAAAGCCAACAATTTATATGAAGTAATCTTCTTACAGTCTCCTTCGAATGGATAGTAATCCTCTTTGTAATACTGCACACTTCATTCTAGCTGTTTTAATCTGCTTAATATACATAACAAGTAGTTAACCTCGATAGACCATATTTGTACTCTGAAGGGTTGCTACATTCCTTACCATAAGTACGCAAATTGATTCCCAGAAGGAGGAGGTAACTTCACTTAAAATTCTTAATAATTATACCACATAACATATAAGCGCAGATATTCACTGTTGCCTGAGGCAAAGGGACCTGTTAATACTTATTATGATTTACTATTACATTCGCCATTATTGCTTCATACTTATGTGTTCATTTTGTAATAACAGTCAGCGTTGAGACTTGCTAACATTTGCCATCCCACGCCCAAGTAAATTCGGCATTTCAACAAAGAGTTAACTTGTTGCTGACCATTCATTTGAAGAGCTGGAGAGTCCCGAATTCAGTCTAACGCACATTATTTTGTATTTTTGGCAATTTTGGATGACAAGTCATTATTTCCAACTTACCAGAAGGTTTCAGGTCAATATATAGCACAGTAATTTTAATAATGTTTACATCATTTAAAATATTTTACATTTATGCATTTTTATGACAACATAAAAAATAACAAATTTTTCTTACACATGGTTAAATTTTCACTTTGGGAGTGGCGACCCCATCGTACTAGTAGCCTATATCTGCTTCATTCATTCCATCCCTGACCCGGTCAATGACTGGAAAACAGGTTGTAGGTTTTCATTTTCATGGTTAAATTTTCTAAATATCTTCAATGACCAAGCAAACTGACAGCAGTAGTTGGTGACTATGGAAGGGTAAGGAGGAGATTTATACCAGCGAGTCCGTGTTTCCAAGATATGTGTAGGAGCACAATACAGAACTCTGATAATTAGGAAAAAGTATGTTCTAATGTGTCTCAAGCATAAGGAATGCACCATAGCCAGTCATTCACCCCGCGCAGCTCAAGGCCAAGAACAAATGGAAACCATAAGGTATTGGTAATGACAATTATATAACTTACCGCTTCAGTGCAGATTTCTCCTCCTAAGCACTTCTGTGCAAGAAAAATGCCAAAAGTGAAATAATCAGAATTTTTTTATTTATTCTTTTACAGTTTGCTTTACATCGTACCTACATACATCGGTCTTATGGTGACGATGGGATTGGAAAGGGCTAGGGGTGTGAAGGAAGCAACCGTGGCCTTAACTAAGACACATCTCCACCATTTGCCTGGTGTGGAAATGGAAAATCACGGAAAACCCAGTATCTCCCTAATGCAAGCACTTAGCTAAGTACGTAAGCCGGGCAGCACTTGTGCGGTACTGTACCCGTCCAAATGGTACCTTATGGGAACAAATGGAGATTTGCTTTAATTTACATAAATTTCATGCATACGCACGGACCAGTTATCAGCTGATAGCCAGGCCGTCCCATTGAGAGCAATATGAGCCGGAACTGGGTCGAGTGGTCAAGGACACATGAGCTACGTCACAGCGGTGTACTGGTCATGCAAGAGAAGTTTGGAGAAGGGGAGACAGATTTCTGGAATGATCCATACTCTCGCAAGAGGGGAAAAATAATATATAAGCTAAAATCCTGACCAATAGAAACTCTAATCGGGAGACTACATCTTACTTGTTCGTTGGTCGAGAGGTGAACGACGTTAGTATGGTGTGAGAGAGGTGAAACTTAGTACGGTGTGAGATAGAACAAATACAGTCTCCTTCTTGTTTAGTCATGAACAATCATATTCTTTTTCTGGTATTTCCTGAAGGAAAGAGACGATGTCAAGGGACGAACTTTTCCTTCGAAGGAGTCTAAAAGATACAACGCCTGGAAGGAAACGTCTGGAAACTTCGTATACGTTTACCTAAATTTATAGACTTGGTCTGTAAATGTCCTAACGAGTTCGTACTTTGACTTTGAATTCGAATTTCATTCAACGATTTCGTGTGGATTACTTCGTTCCGAAGTGCTCTTGGAACATTTCAAGTCGTCAAGAAGTGGTTATTATTTAACAAGTGAACTCGTGAAAACGTACAAGATAAATTACTACAAGGCGTGAGTAGAGACAATTTCGAGCAATTTACGGTGTGTGATACGCAGTTGTACGACACCTAATCAAGAGATCAACGAGGAGTTAGGTGTATTGGACATTATTCTATGGTGCTAGAGTAAATGGAGCATCAACTGTTGTACATCTTTACATCAAATGCTGAACAAGTTAAGTATGATAGTGCACAACTTAGTGATGTAATACAAATGGATTAAACCTCTAATTTGAATCTCAGTTTCAGCCTAACTACGAGAGCAAGATCTTCAGTTATGGATCAGCGAGGGAGAATATCCTCAAGAATTTGAAGGAATGATCGCCACAACTTCATTTCGCCTGACTGTGCAGACATCATGTACTTCTAAGCTATAATTGTGTGAGCCAGCACAATGAACTTGTACGACCCAAGGTAATCGAGAGAGGAGACCTATGTTCATGTCTACACATCCCAGCTGAATCTGTCTGCATCGAAAACACAAGTACCCACTGAACCGTATTTTTTCTTTTCTGCAGATTTCGTAAGATTGCATTCTAGACTGATTGATTTCTCTACTAATAGTTAGATTTGAATTTTCTTTCACTTTGGTGTTGGTTAAGTAGAGGATGTGTGTTCCTAGTTCATTAGTGGTATATGTGTGTTACTTATAATCTTCAAAGTTTGTCACTGTTACAATGAGGCCATGATAATTATAATAATAATGAAGAAGTATTATATTAATAATAATAATAATAATAATAATAATAATAATAATAATACGTTCAGTAGTCGGCATTAAATTGATGATAAATTAGAATATTTGTAGAGATTGAGACGTATTCTGATTAATGAAATCCAATCGTAAGAATTATTTCATTCCTTGGCAGCCACGTGATAGCTATTTCTTCGGAATATTTCATGAGATCGATAATAATAATCATGGAAATAAAAGTAAAAGTTTAGGGCGAGATAATTAAACATGTTGTTGAGATATAAATTTTGTTGAATTGATTGTGGAAATGCCGACAATGTCCAATTCGACTGTAATGACGTGGAATTGAATCCATACGGTGAAGGTGCTGCATGATGGGCTAATTGAAATGACGACTGAATTATAACCATGTGATGACTATAGGGTACGCGTTGGTCAATAATGATAAAAATAATATGATTGAATAAGCGCAACAACAAATTAAAGATGTTCTTGCTATGATTTAGGATTTGGTTTCATGCGATTGAGCATGTGTTATATGAATTTATCCTTGATTTTTTGTGGCTGTGGTCGATCTTTTTTATCTGATCGTGACCATTTGTCGTCACATTCTGTGTCCATAATCATTGCTATGAGTCGCGTGTGTCGTCATGGTAGGGTTATCTAGAAAATCTGATGGTTCATGATATAATAATAAAAATAAAACCCATACGGCAATAAATTAATTCCGTAATTTTGAGGCGATTGTATGGTTGTGATGTATTTATAAATCTGTGAACTTTAAATTTGTATTTACTCAGGTGTATTTTCAGATCTCTGTGCGTATTCACGTAGCGAGAGATTATGATCGTTGTCGAACTCAGGACCTTTGTTTTGTGATAGTTATGCTCAATATTTCCAACTAAGGGTTTAATATTGTAAATGTAAAAGTTTATTGATGGTTAACTAATTGAATACAATCGAGGGAGATCTCAGAAAAGGGGAAATAAACCGAAAAATCTGGAAAAACGAAAGAAAATATAGGAATATGAAAATAAATTAAAAATAAGGAATCTGAAAATAAATAATCTGAGAAATCTAAGAATTTGAAAATAAAGAAACTGAGAACTGTAGAGAATCTGAAATGTAAGAACCTGAGAAAGAATCTGTTAAGAAACCTGATAAATAATTGATAAATGATTCAAGTGCAAAGTGTTGTAAAGAAATGGAGTTATAGGGATTAACCACAATCCCAGTAGATTTATTAATGTGAGTCTCAAAATGTAAAATTGAATAATACAATAAGAGTAGTGTTAAATTGTGACATAAATTGAGAATAGTAGTAAACGTTGCCCATAATTAGTTATGAACTAGAGATTGTAACGTATGACTTAAAAGAAACATAATTAAGAGACTTTAAAAGTCTAAAGCATTTAAATAAATGCAGAGTTTAAATCGAGACTTTGTGTAATTGTACAATAGTATCGGCATGATTTAGGACATGAATTAAATAATATTCTAAGTTCTAAAGGATATAAATACAAATAAATAATATTGTTAATAATAATAAGGGAGAGACTGGGATGGAACTCTACATGGTTAAATAAACTACTCCGAAAGCAGGGTGCTCAATTTCTTGGAAATAATGTGTCAGTAGGAAGAAATGATTTAATTTGAATGCAATATTGCTAATTGAATATCACGAATTTTCACTAATATTAAAATTTTGATTTTACAGTTATTTCGATTCATCATCGATATCTGAAGTGGAGTAACCGATGATAATAAAATATAATTTTGATTTAAAATGTACAAAAATCCAAGGAAAGTTCAAGAAGCATCTACTTGTAAACAACATTTTTTTCTTTACATTCAGAGAATTAAACTCCAAGGTTTTAATTGAAAATGATGTTCAGAATGTTTGTGTTGTTAATAAATGTTCATTGTTGTTTTGTTGTCTATTGTATTGTGCCAGCTGTCACCTAGCCTGTCACCAGTGCCCTGCGAACATAAATTATTAAAAGATAATGTCCCGATATAGCGACTTCGGCTCTGCGAACGTTCCACCCGTGGGACTCTCGTGTCGCCGGCTGAGCGACCCCGGAAAAGGGGACAGTACCTACAAAAATACATACATACATACTTACATACAAATTTACAAATATTACTACTAATCGTATGGCTAATAAATGAATTTGGAAAAGACGTTTGTACAACAGATGGGCGCATTTTATTTCGTAAATTCTGCAGTGTTAAAGTGAGTGCGGAAAGGAAGTTTGTTGTACAACAGTACATTAAGCGAAAAATTATCTGAAATTTATAACGAGTGCGAAGAACAAGTGTTCCCAGGTTCTTCGGGGGAAAAGCTTTACATCCAGCAAATCATTATGTATACGTTTACATACATCTCGAAGTAAATTTCGAAATAAGTATGTCTGTAAATCGAGAGTTTGCAATGAATAGAACAGGAATATATTTCTAGTAAAACATTTGTTGCACAGTCACCAGTTTGGTTATACTTTACTTATTTTCCATATATTTAAGGTCATTTTATTGATCATTCTCAGTTATTATTTTAGGCCAACAACATTCTGGCCTGCTTATCAACATTTATATTTTAAATAAATTATCGATTGTTATTTTTGTTTGTTTATCACAATCATTCAGGTTCTGCCTGGCCGAGGTGGTAAAGGCGTGCTCGGTTCGCCCGGAAGGACGTGGGTTCGAATCCCCGTCAGGAAGTCGTAAAATTTAAGAAACGAGATTTCCACTTCCGGAGGTGCATATGGCCCTGGGGTTCACTCAGCCTACACCAAAAATGAGTACCAGGTTAATTGTTGGGGGCAAAGGCGGCCGGGCGTAGAGCTAACCACTCTACCCCATCACGTGTCGCGGTTAACAATAGTGGAAGCCTTTACCTTCCACTCCTCCAAGGGCCTTCATGGCCTGTACGGAGGTGTCTGTCTGTGTCTGTGTTATCACAATCATTCCGATTCATAACATGTATGATTTCCCTCATGAACATAAATAGCTCTTATATTGGCTGTTGGTTAGGAAGTAGGTTAATTTATGTTTTGTAGCATGAAGTGTTCTCGAGTTTTTCCATATTGCACAGGGTTTTCAATAAGTAGTGTAAAAATCGGTCAGAATGTATTCGTTATTTACTAAATGATTTAAAATACGTGTTCTATGGTGACAATTGACTGAATATTGTGGGAGAATTGTTAGCAGCAAGCAGGACATAACAAGCTTTGTTATCTTCCCGTATGGAAACACAATTGAAGAGGTGTCATATTTCAAGTACCTAGGATGTTTCCTAACTCCAAAATGGAATCGGAATTTAGAAACAAAAACCAGTATTGGATTTGCGATATATGTGCCTCAGAAGTTAAAATGTATATTCTGCGATCGTAACTTTCAGTTTGAATCTCGATGGATTGGTGAATTGTTTTGTGTTATCGATGCAACTTTACGGTGTTGAAGGCACGGTTGAACCGATTACAGGTCTCTGAAATGTGAATGTACTACCGAATGTTTAAGGCCTCGTGGATCCCTGCGTAATCAATACAATTGACGAAATATTGACATTGAACGCTGAGCAGGGTGCTAGTCTCGCACTAATATACCTCATTTTTAATTCCTGAAGATCATATTGAACATTTCCATTAGAATTGCTGGTTTTTCTGGTTGAATGTATTTACTACACTTGACGATCTACTTGTATTTTAGAGGTTGAATGCCTACAGCTTGCAAATTTTCAGACTTGTGCCCTTTAACACAGCAGAAGAGAGGTTTTGATAAACAAAGATATGAATAGAAACTTCTGCGTATTTCGAAAAAGAACAGAACTGTTCGTTCTCACTACTGCCGATCTAGGGGATCCTCTTACTAGGGGATTTGCACATAAGACAAGTTTAGTTACAGATCTGTACTCCAGTTAAGTAACTATCATAAAGTCATAAAGTCCTTCAAAATAATCTCATTCAAACAGCATTGCTGACGAGTGTGCTCAATGCACCTAATTATAAAGGTGAAGGAAACGCCATTCCCTCCTAAATCTTATTCGAACCGAAGCCCGTCCACGGAAGATCCAAATATACATTTTTATGCAATCTCAGTATATTACATTTCCTCAGAAGAGAGAACGTTATATCATCCAACTTCCTTCCACTCGTTTAGAACACCAGCAGGCTATTAACAAAATGGTTTACCCTTACTCGACACCTGACCTTTGTTACACACCATCACTAACTTATAAATCATGATATTACAGTATCAATGCTATCCATAATTCACATATGCATGTTTACTATGAATTAATTCACAAATTAATACGAGGCTACAAAGGCATAACATGTCTGGAAAGGATTCAACTGCGTGGAAATGTTGTGAGCAGTTTGGCCTTTGTCTATGGCTTTGTCTTACTGACAGACCATGCAGAAAGCTTGCAATCGTGTACGGTGAATATGATATGAAAATTAGCATTTTCAAGACTCAAATGACGTCCTCCGAAAACCGTAAAAGTAGATAGTGGGACGTAAAGCAAATAACAGATGATGTCAATTAGAAAAAAAATAAGAGGAATTAATGTGAGATAGGGAATACAAAACTGGAACGAGTGCGTCATTTCAAGTACTTAGGCTGTATATTCTCTCAGGATGGTAGTATCCTGAGTAATATTGAATCATGGTATAGCAGCGCTGACGCAGTGCGATTTGCAATTACGTTCAACGACATTTTGCAAAAAAAAAAAAAAATGTATTTATATCGATCTGTTTACAGAACAACTTTATTTCACTGCACTGGAAGCTAGGAAGACTCAGAATATATTATTCATAAGCTGAACTGGGAAATGAAGTCTTAAAGGAGTATATGAATAATGTTACTTGGGTAGTAAAATAACTATCGATGGCAGAAGTAAGGAGGATATTAAATGCAGACTAGCACAAGAGGGGTAGGCCTTTCTTAAGAAAAGAAATTTGCTCATTTTGAACGTTGATATAGAAATTAGAAAGATGTTTTGAAGACGTTCATCTGGAGTGTGGCCTTGTGTGGAAGTGAAACATGGACGATAAGTAGCTCAGACAGAAAGATAATATAGGTTTTTGAAATCTGGTGGATGGATCGATCGAATCACTAAATCGAATTGGTGAGAGGAGATCGATTTGGTTAGATTTGATCAGAAAAAGAGAAAGAATATAATATAAGATAGTACACCCAGACTTCTGCAGTTTATTTTTGAGGGAAGTGTAGGAGGTAAGACCGGTATTAATATGACAAGCAGATTCGAGCAGATGTACGATGCAGCAGTTACGTAGAAGTGGAAAGGTTAGCACAGGATAGGCTGGCATAGAGAGCTGCATCAAATCAGTCTATGGACTGCAGACTCAAACAACAACAACAACAAGCTGAACATAACAGCCATGAAAATAAAAATGACATGGCAAGAGGTTGATCGGAATGAGGGGTTCGTAAAGGATAAATTATGAATGAACTCACTGGTCACTAATTCGAAGAGTTAATAATCGCTACTATTTTGCCCCTAAAACAGTAATCACCATCAAGTGAAAGTATGAACCTCCAGTATGTAATAACATCACGCCTTTCACTCCATAAAGAGTAAAAACGAGCATTGAATTCCATCCGAAAAAGTAAAAATAAAACGATAAATATGAGAGTGCAATCTTGTTACGAGCACAGAAATGCAATTAGAGGAATCAATTTATGAAATTCCGACTCGTTAAAGAACCACAAACACTTTAAAATCAATAGAGGATTTGATTAATATTGGTTTTATTTAGTCGTGAAGATTTAAATTATCGGAAAATTGATCCTTCCTTTTGCCTTCCAGCGCTTGCAAGTTCTCTCAGTTTTCATGCTGCGGAAAGAGTGAGCTAGACTGCCGTATAATGAGAGAACCAATTTGCTCACTGTTATCTCGGATGAATACACACTATACATAGCAGGGATCAGTAAAGAAGGAGAAACAAGCAATACCATTTGTATGTTGTGCGGTGAAAGTGACCAGCCTAAGAATTTAACTAGAAAAGTTCTTCCGATGCTGATAATGCAGTGGGCTGAAAATATTAATAAAGAAACATTAAGTACAGAGGAGAAACAAAGAGGATATTACAGCAATGCGATTTTGGTCGAGTCTCTTCTGTTCGAAATATACCAATAATTTTCCGAAATGTGAAACAAGAAAATATGAAATATCCGAAAAGTATGTTCTAATATAAAGATATATCTAGATTTTATCAATAAATTCGCGAGCAAAAATTTGCGAATGAATTATTATGACAGAATTTGGACTTCGACCTGTATTTATACCGACTGTTTAGTGATTAACAACAATTTTTGTTTACGTCTCACCGACACAGATAGGTCTTATGGCGGCGATGGGATAGGAAAGGCCTAGGAGTGGGAAGGAAGCGGTAGTGGCCTTAACAAATGTACAGCTCCAGCATTTACTTGGTATGAAAATGGGAGACCATGGAAAAGCATATTCAGGGCTGCTGACAGTGGGGTTCGAACCCATTATCTCCCGGATGCAAGCTCACAGATGCACGCCCCTAACCGCGTGGCTAACTCTCCCGTGAGTGAATAACTAAAAATAATAATTAAGTATAAAACGTAGATAAATATAAAACAAACCAGACATATAAGTGTTTATCACCTATTGAGAGAAAAACTGTAGCATGGAAATACTCTCTTGTTTTTCAATTTACTCGCCTTGGGCCGCAACTCGCCAATATGTTGACTCTCAGTTTTATCAGAATAACAGAGTTACGTCCTATTGATTGTGCGAGCTGTGATCAAATGCACATTATAATGATGTTTCAGTGCACTGTTCTGAGGAACTTACATTTAAAAAATGCGTAGCTGCGATGAAATGATAATGATGAAACAAAAACGGAAAATGTATCTCAATGGGCAGCTGTGATTTGCTTAAATTCCTTATATTCTTATACCAGACACTCAGTCTAATATATTTCACTGAGTTGAACATGAACGTGAACATGTACATACTTCTTGTGCAGGTATATAAGTGTAGGAAGAGTTTTCTTCGAATATTTACGTTGAAGTCCCAGCTGGAAAGGTAAATTTACAAGCCTCTCTGGATAGACGCTTAAACTGAAGACGTATCACCTGGTGATGAGGGGAATTGGATGATAAGGAAATGTCTGAACGGGTCGAGGGTGCGGCTGACATGATCAAGTGTGAATACGGAGGACATCAAATCATCAAGCACACACTTCGGTGTTCACTGTTACCATCTCCATGCGCCGTAGTTGACCTATTTCAGGTCAGTCAGAATACACTGGATGTGGCCGAGTTTTGGTCCAAGTTGGGTAATGTTGACATTGTTGTCACTTTTTATGCAAATATTTTTAACACGAGCATAATACAGTAATAATTGAGATAACTTCTAGTTAGTGGAAAGGAAATAGGCTACACCGTTGTTGGTAGTCATCGTATTTTTGTTTTGGAATTCATCACGCATAACCTTACATTTAGTAAAGAGAGAGCCTGTAGCACACACAAACCCATTAAGGGCAATGAACCGCCATGAAGAAGGCCGCCCAGCCAGATGACTTACAGATAGCTTGGATTTATTTAATAATGTTATTGTCTTTGCGTCCCACTAACTACTTTTACGGTTTTCGGAGTCGCAGAGGTGCCCAAATTTAGTCCCGCAGGAGTTACTTTACTTGCCAGTAAATCTACCAACACAAGGCCTACGTATTTCAGCTCCTTCAGATACCACCGGACTGAGCCAGGATCGAACCTGCCAAGTTGGGGTCAGAAGGCCAGCGCCTTGACCGTCTGAGTCACTCAGCCCGGCATTGGCTTTATTTATCGACATCTCATATCAATAGCTCCTCTGCTGAACCCGCAATATTCTGTGAGCTGCATTCCATCCTTTAGTAAGATATTAAAATCCCCACAGAAGTCGGACACAGTACCTCCAGGTAAGAGTTAAACGCGCTACCCCTACATCATAAGGTTGATGTTTAAAAACCAAAGCCGTTATCGTACATATGTCAAGCGTGATCGAAGTGGCAGGGTGCCCTCAGCCCGTCAGGGTTGACACTGGATGGATGATTCGAATCCAGGTGTACACAATGTTTCCTTGTCCGCCACCGCAGTGTAACGAAATAGCAGGACTTATTCATTTGGATTTGGACGTAACTGCAGGGAGTAAGAATGGTAGTGGCAAGCCAAAATGTGCGAATGACAAATACAGAAAGTCGTTCGGTTGATATCCGACCGATTTTCAAGAGTACTCACCTTACCAGATACCTCACCGCCTCCACGGTTCATGTTCTTTTGGATCTCCGGCAATGTGGACTATCGCTGTACACTGAAGTCTCCACTGAAGCAAATTCCGGCTGAGTACAGGCTTGGGAATTCTGTCCTATTCCTCCCTCCAAATTTTCCACAAATATTAAGGGTGCATGGACGGCAATATTTGAAACACCTTTTCAACATTCGTAATGAACATAAATCGACTGAACTAGCATCAGGGCTCTTCCCGCTGACTAAGATGACAGCAGGAATATCTTGAAATTGAATTACATGAATTCTCATTCCATGTTCTGACGGTATGACTAGAGTTATTGTCATACTATGGATCCGCAGCTGGTTTAAGGCTACTCCATACAGCTTTGGCATGGCTATTAGATAGATAGATAGATAGATAGATAGATAGATAGATAGATAGATAGATAGATAGATAGATAGATAGATAGATAGATAGATAGATAGATAGATAGATAGATAGAATGATAGATATATGTCATAAAGGATTCCTGAAAGTACATTGCATTCACTTTCACATTTTTTTTTAACTTTACGTCCTGTGACAACGATAAATTGGGAAACTGTCGCGGCAGTTTCGAACAAAGTTTCAGCACCCCTGACATGGATGTCACGATATTGAATAGATCGAATGTGACCACTGTCAATGTGATGGACGTATGTTTCACCCACTGTAATGACTATCATTCTGACCCAACCATGTGGCGTTACACTCTTAGTGTGTACGAAAAACGAGCGTGGAAAAGGGCCATCATATGCCGTTCCTAATAACGGTTGAATTTCGGCGCAGTTTCACGACCAACACACACCTACAAGGTCAGACACTACACCGCTCACGACAGCAGACCCGTAGATCCAAAGGACACTGACCAATTCTCAATACCGTTATACAATCGGTCGAATATAAAGCAAATATCTTCTGTAGATCAGTGTATGTGTAGAAATAATAAGTCAGCACAGGGTAGAGTGGCTTTCCATGCGATGACAAAATGATAATGGAGTGATCCTCAGATGAAACTGACTGAGGAACTGGAAATCTCGGAGTTTACCGTCTCTGCTTTGCCCAGAATGAATTTCGCAGGGAGTTACCGTGCGTTGTTGAATCATGGAGTCAAAGGCCTATGTCTAACCATTTAACCATACAGGGGTATTATTATTATTATTATTATTATTATTATTATTATTATTATTACATAATTATTTCCGCGTTGCAGAGAGGGGAAGGAAGCATGAGGGGTGAATAGCTGAACAAGGATTAACTAGAATTTACGTATAGCTAGCAAAATCACACTTGAAGTTCATTTCTTTCCCTTCACTGTATTTAAAAAATTTACGATTGCAGGTGGGAAGGTACCATCAATAACTCACCGAGAGTTGAGACGTTCTATAAGTTACAGAGATGAATCCAGGATATTTACAAGATGAGGTGCTCGAAGACTCAAAATGTAGTTACAACAGTATGATGAACTAAATACAACTCGTTTTGAGTGGCACAGTCAAACTCTTTGACTAGCAGGTCTTCAGAAACCAGCAAAGGGGGAGGTACCCCTTCTGTAATTTACACAGTCAAAATCAGAAACCTTATCTCCCCGAAGATTGACAATGCACAGAGTTTCTAAACCCGAGTGTTCGTTTCACATCAGAGTAAAATTTTCTCCTATGTGGGCTATGAATATTCACCCATGGCCACGTCGGTCATCACCACAGAAGAAAGCAGTAGGACAAATAACCTCTACAAAATTAATATCAATGTTACTCTCAAGAAGCTAGAAATTATTTACAGAGCCATATGGCCTCTCAGCCGAAGGAATAGAAAATAAGGTTTAAATTTAGAAGGCCGAAAGTACACTGTGAAATGGAGGCGAAAATCTAACAACTCCAAATTAATTTATGAAGCAAGATTCGTAAGTGGGCGTCCAGCCCTATGATACAGAGGCTAATCCAATACTGCCGGGTGCCTAAGTATTAGAAGGTTTAAAGTCGTGAAACCGAAAGAAAATTTAGTTGGTTGCAAGCTTAGTCACCCTACGCAAATTTAGAGGAATGTAAAAGAGGGTAAACACTCGTGTTTCAACCATTTACGCAGGGGAAATTAAAATATAAAACTCTAAAGCTCAAAGGCTGCATTTGTTCTTGAAAGAGAAAGCCCTACATTTAGTTTGAGAATGGAGACGGTGACCTAGCAGTTACATTCTAAATGAGATGTAAAAATCTTCCCTATCTTCACACGCAGTGGTTCACTTAATTAAATTGACTGCCATACCTTGTTTATTATAATATCATGATGCCGAAAACCGCGCCTCTTTATCTCCCGAACGGGATTTCCTCTCTCCTTACTTCCTAGTACACACATTAAAGCTGCAGCAGGATCTGACAGACTATCCTCAAAGTTCGCGTATTATGTAGGGGTTTTGGCAGACTCATCTGGACGTTTTAGTGAAAAACCTTTTGACTGGATTACATGAAATTGATGTCATATATTCTGATGGGTGAATTGGCTTGATATCATGCCTCTAGAGGGGCGGATCAAATAAATTTCAGTTTAGATAACTTCAAATAATGAAACTAAACAATGGAAGATCAACAGTATTAATAACATCTAAGTACAAGCATTCTGGCTTGCAAGCTGTCAACGTCATGACCGTATCGATGAGTACAATCAATAAATTAGGTGGCTTTTTAAATTAATGTGTTGATTGAACATTCTCCCTGACAAGTAATAAGATCAGAACTCTAGATTAGGTTTTTTTTTTTTTTTTTTTTGGTCAGAGACATCCAGTCCTCAAACGGAGAAGCTACTATGATTTCATCAAGTTCACAGTTGTTTCTAGAGATACACAGCTTTTTGTTTTTTTACAAGTTGCTTTATATCGCACTGATAGTGAGACTCTCCTAAGTCGCTGACTAATTTTACAAATATTATAAAACTGCATTTATATTGAAAAATCTGAATATCTGCATTTAACATGAAAATTATGAAAGTTAACATTCATTAAATAAAATACACACTCGTCGGACCTTGTACTCACACTTACTTGTTACCTGCTTACTTACACATACGTTATTTGAAGGGCGCCAGCTGCCACTCAGTGCAGCAATAATAGAATGAGACTCTTGACTATCTCTAGGGTGTGGAGTAATAAGCTTACTTTTGACAACATACCATACAAGTTCTGGGAAAAGGAGATTGGCGTTCGGTTTTAATTTTGAGGTTAAGATATTTTACTGTCATTGAAATAAAACTATGAATTCGTTTGATAGAACAAAATATATTCTTTAAATAATATATAAAAAATAGTGAGCCTTGTTGCGATAAAACAGATGAGAATATGAAATTATGACATTGCAACTGAAAGAAACTAGGCATGAATTTGAATTCTTCTTGACCGGACACTTAACAATTTATACGAAATATTTCCGTCACTGATTCACTTGACTGTACCTTCAACACTTTGAGTGTAATTACGACGTATTCCTTTGATCTGGTGTTTACTGTAGATGTGTCACGCCTAACTTGGTGATACATCCTTGTGACTGCTTCTTCTCCATATCATCTGACTTCTTTGTAAGTCAATATGGTATTACCTCATAAAAGGTGGTATCCCTCTCTGACACCATGGTAAGCCCTTGCGTCCGTGTCTTCAACTAAGTAACCGACCAACTAACTTTGGCCTCACTCTCTCAATGACCAATGATTAATGGCTCACTGAGTCTTCTCCATCTCTCGTTCACACTCGTTGACTGACCGACTGAGGCCTCTTCATCTCGTAGACTTCTTCACTGTTCAGCTTCCGCTTAACTAATGACTGACGCTACAATATGCATCCACCTTTTATAGACGTTGGTTGACACAGCTACGTAATCTCCAGAAATAACAATGACGTACTCCCACAACGCCTCAAACTGTTGCATGTAATGGTGAAATCCCCTGGGGCGGCTGAGTCTCTGAGCACATTGCTAAAAGCTCACGATGACATAGCCATGACGTAGCAATGACTTGAAAAATCGCCAATAGTGCAAAATATAACAATGTCACATCCACATCTGATATATCGAAACTCTCACTGTACAGGTATTTAATGTTAATCTACATATACGTATATATGCATACACTCAATTACAAATACGCAAGCGACAAGCAATGCATAATCGAATTGAATAATAATTATAACAAAATAATATTAATCTCACAGATGAAATAATAATAATACGGACATAATAATAATAATAATAATAATAATAATAATAATAATAATAATAATAATAATAATAATAATAATACAGATATAATCTTGTAACGGGATTTGAACCGTTACAATAGAGACAGGTCTTATAGCGACTATGGGACAGGAAAGGACTAGGAGTGGGAAGGGAGCGGCTGTGGCCTTAACTGGTGTGAAAATGGGAAACTACGGAAAACCATCTTCAGGGCTGCCGACAGTGGGGTTCGAACCCACTTTCTCCCGAATACTGGGTAATAAATTTAAAAATTCACCGGGAGGCCTTGCTCATGGCACTATGATCATTATTGCTATTATTATTATTATTATTATTATTATTATTATTATTATTATTATTATTATTATTATTATTATTATTATTATTCTTTCTCCGTTAGGGCCTTCTAGGGACCACGAGACAATTTCAATGTTTCATCCTTTGTTTCTCCTTCTTCCTACTCCAATACTCATCTGCTAACTATGCCTTTCCTTTCCTCAGATCATTTTGAGCATGTTTTATTTCCCTCGCGACCTTGGAATCCTTCAATTTTTAACATTTTCTTTATAGATCTCTCTCTCTCTGTGTGGCTTCTTCTTTCTTTATGTTGTTTCTTTCCAAGTATTTCTTGATTCACGAATCCAGGTTGTCATTGACTTCCCGTTCCAAACATATCTGAAGATCTGTTTGGTTAACCTGTTGTCATCCATTCTGTATAAATGTCCAAAAATATCAATCGCCTCTTCCGTATTGTATCTATTATGTTTTTTGTTCCGGTATAGATCATTATTGCCGGCCCCGTGGTGTAGGGGTAGCGTGTCTGCCTTTTACCCGGAGGCCCCGGGTTCGATTCCCGGCTAGGTCAGGGATTTTTACCTGGACCTGAGGGCTGGTTCGAGGTCCACTCAGCCTACGAGATTAGAATCGAGGAGCTATCTGACGGTGAGATAGCGGGCCCGGTCTAGGAAGCCAAGAATAACGGCCGAGAGGATTCGTCTTACTGACCACACGACACCTCGTAATCTGCAGGCCTTCGGGCTGAGCAGCGGTCGCTTGGGTTTTTAGATCATTATTACTTCATGATTTCCAGAGTACTGTAGTTCTTAGCGGACCGAGTACTTTCCGTATAATTTTTAATTCCAGTACTTCTAACTTATTCAGCCTGTAATTATGAACTAGACATTCTCGCGTATAGGCATTCCGCTTTCACTAATGTGTTGTAGTGTAGTATTTTGAGATGTTTTAGATAAACATTTTTTGTTGCAGATATTCCTAGTTATACCGTATGCTCTTTCCATCTTGTGCATCCTTCTTTCTACAGAGGACTTTTCAAACAATTTTCTTGAATTGTTTCTCCCAAATATTTGAATTTCTTTACTTTCTTTTTTCGACCAATTTCTGTTACTAGAAATCCTGGAGCAATTTTTTATATTTGTCAGAAACTTGTTTTATGTTTACAGAAATTCTTAAACCTGTTCTGTTGGCTATTTCTTCCAAGAGATTGACTTGTATTGCTGCATTTTCAGGTTTTCTGAAAGTATGGAAAAATCGTCTGCAAGTGCTGGACAGTATATTTCATCGCCTCTGTTCTTCCTTCCCGGTGTTATTGGTTATAGCTTGTGTTCCTTCAGTTTTTATTTCTATATTCTTACTATTTTCTCCTGGAAGCAATTGAATAGAGTGGAGATATACCATTGCCTTGACTTACACCTGTATTTATTCTTAATTGTTTAGATATTTCTCCCCTAAATTTTACTTTTGATGTGGTGTCTGTGAGGGTTTCACGAATTAGGGTTGCCAATTTGGTTTTAACCACTAACCCTAGGTTTATTTTATCTTGAGTTTTCCTGTCAATAGATTCAAAAGCTTTTTTTAAAATATATAAATGTTACTACTGTGTTTTTGAAGTTCATTGATCTGTAACGGATTATGGACGTCAGGTTTAATATCTGTTCTGAGCAAGATCTGCCCTTTCTAAAACCACTCTGATATTCACCCAAATGACTATCCAGAGTTGCTTCTATCCCCTTCAGTAAATATTGTTGAAAATATCTTATAAGCTACTGGCAAAAGGGATATACCTCTACAGTTGTTGAAATCTTGCTTCCTACCTTTCTTATGCAAAGGTTGTATAAGAGCCACTTCCCATTCTTCCGCGATCTTCTCCGTTTTCCAGATTTCTTCAAATATGATTTAAAGATCATCTATGGTTTTTGGTTGAGACTATTTTATAAGTTCAGCTATAATGGAGTCTTCTCCACTAGCTGTGTTGTTTTTAGGGTTTTAATTGTTTTCTCAATTTCTTCAACAGTAGGTTGTGGATCTGCTTCTAAATGTTCATGAATCTCTGAAAATCCTAACTTGTAGTTCGGTTCTTCACAGTTCAAAAGTTAGTGGAAGTGTTTTGCCAGTATTTCACAGTTCTCGGTTCTGGTTAGACCCATTCTGCCATTTTCATCTCTGAAACAAATGCTAGGAACTTGATAGCCCTTCAGGTTGTTTTTATACGTTTAATAGAAATTCCGTGAGTTATTTTTTGCTAAGTTGTCCTATATGTCAACAAGTTGTGATTTTTCAAACGATCCTTTAGTATTACTTATTCTTGCTGTTTCTTTTCTTTGCTGCTTAAATAGCTCAAATTGTTCTTTCTCTCCGGAGCACGTCCATTTTTTCACAGTTTTATTCTTTCCGTTAGCGCTTCTTCAAAACTTTCATTCCATATTATTATTATTATTACTATTATTATTATTATTATTATTATTATTATTATTATTATTATTATTATTATTATTATTATTGTCCACCTCTGTGGTGTAGTGGTTAGCGTGATTAGCTGCCACCTCCGGAGGCCCGGGTTCGATTCCCGGCTCTGTCACGAAATTTAAAAAAGTGGTACAAGGGCTGGAACGGGGTCCACTCAGCCTCGGGAGGTCAACTGAGTAAAGGTGGGTTCGATTCCTACCTCAGCCATCCTCGAAGTGGTTTTCCGTGGTTTCCCACTTCTCCTCCAGGCGAATGCGGGATGGTACCTAACTTAAGGCCACGGCCGCTTCCTTCCCCCTTCCTTGCCTATCCCTTCCAGTCATCCCATCCCTCCACAAGGCCCCTGTTCAGCATAGCAGGTGAGGCCGCCTGGGCGAGGTACTGGTCATTCTCCCCAGTTGTATCCCCGACCAAGTGTCTGAAACTCCAGGACACTGCCCTTGAGGCGGTAGAGGTGGGATCCCTCGCGGAGTCCGAGGGAGAAGCCGAACCTGGAGGGTAAACAGATGATGATGATGATTATTATTATTATTATTATTATTATTATTATTATTATTATTATTATTATTATTATTATTATTATTTTGAGCACCTATTTGGAAACAGCGAGAGAATTTTATAATTTAGTGCACGGTAACAAAATATACAACCTCAAGTATTATTGCAGCTATCCGTCCGATACTCAACCAAAAAGTAATTAAATAAAGATGAAGGTTATTAATCTGCTATTAGGAATGATTGACTGGCTCGTAATGTGATAGGATTATTTTATCTGAACTCCATATTACATATGAATTAACTTCTTTTTTTGTTTTATTGCTGTCTGATGCACTGGAAACTTTATAATGAACACATTTTATTAGTATTAAGTGTGGACACATTTAAATAGCATCTAATGAAATTAATGGTATGATTATTAAATAAATTAGTGGTTTGCTGCACAATATGATTTCATTAGGAACAGAGTGTATATGTGGGCATTATATATAAAATGATTCTTTATTTTCATTTCCATATGGCAAATTCCTCATGTAGTCGATACATTTAACTTTAACCATCACCTATTCCGTTTCACAGTTTTTAGTTTAACGCTTCACCATTATTTGCAATTATTTGGTGTTTTCGTGTAATGTGTTACGGCCAGTGCCGCGGTTTGCCGGTAACACGTGATCACAGAAACAACAAAAAAAACAAAAAAAAAAAGATCTTTACCTCTCATTGTACGACCGTCATGAAACTGATCGTCGTCGAAGATGGAAAAGTTTCCATTCAAGGCCACGAGCTCTTTGAGGCCCGCATGAAACCAGCTGTCTCACTAAGTCCTTTTGAGAATTAATAGTAGAGTTCTGGCTGGCTTCCGGACACCAAAATCACGGGCCCAAACACGGCAGAGGTATTCGGATTTTTGAAGGCAAGAAGAACGTCCATTCAGCACCTTATGCCAGACGATGACAACTTGTGAAAGATCTCTGATGATACAGTTTGGTGCTTACCTCAGAAAAATAATTTAAATATATCCATGCATCGCCGAACGGAGACCCATTCCTATGCCATTTTATATTACGACATAGAAGGACAAAACTACAAATGTGCAATTATACATAAAAGCAGTACTTGTCCCTAGGGATAACCTTCCTTTTCCGGTATGGAGGTCGCGGAACCAACTGATATTAAGGGTCCCTAAATGTAAAACCATCCTTCAGAAATGTTAATTGCTACATCTGTACTGCGCTATGGGGTGACATCCAGAATCTGGCACTGGACTTATCAAACTGAGTGAGCCCTGCACTATTCAACATCTACTTAAAGCCAACGACAGAGCGATTGGGGCTGCTGAATTTTGGAGGAATTTGACTTAACCTTTGCACGGAAGGTAAGTAAGTAAGTAAGTAAGTAAGTAAGTAAGTAAGTAAGTAAGTAAGTAAGTAAGCAAGCAAGTAAGTAGCAGTAGATTTATTTCATGTTTTTCTGCATCGAAAAATTTTCAGTTAGAGTGTTAGCCTAGTACAGAGTGAATTTAATTCTGCGTTCATAGCCAATATTCAGCTATTTCCCAATATGAATATGAATTACTTATACAGTGGATATTTACACAATATTAGTATTTTCCTTGGTTTGGAACCTATCACAACCGCATTTCTGACCTCCTCTTTAGTTCAATACGGCCGGGCTGAGTGGCTTAGACGGTTGGGGGTTGGTCTTCGGAACCCAACTTGCCAGGTCCGATCCTGGCTCAGTCTGGTGGTACTTGAAGGTGCTCAGATACGTCAGTTCCGCGTCGGTAGATTTACTGGCACGTAAAAGAACCCCTGCGTGACAAAATTCAAACACCTCGGCGTCTCCGAAAACCGTAAAAGTAGTTAGTGGGACGTAAACCCAATAACAACATTATTAGTTCAATAGGTCCTCTTCACTTGTGCTTCCGTCTGCTCTCTTTCCCACGTATTTTAGTGTAAAAGTAAATCTGCTCCTTATGTGAATGCCCCAGGTTCCATTCCCTATTCATTTAGCGGGGCTGCAACAGGTAATCTTAGGATCGTGAGTCAATTTGAGTAGCTGTTGATATGAGAGGCAAAGGACCTGACCAGAAAAAATTAACAAATGCCGAGGATATCGTTAAGCTGATCCTGTAGCACTCCCGTACTTGCAGGTAATCTAGTTGTGTAGCTGTTTTATTCACATTCCAAGGCTCTCAATGATGTCTATGAGCCACATATATATATTTGTTCTGAAATGCGATTGAATGTATAGCACGAGAAGTGGAATCTAGGACAAAAAATGTAGCGTCCTCCTACTGATGAGGCATCAAAAGGCCACATAATCCATAAACGAATAGCTGTGAGGGGATATACAAGTAATAAGGATACCGTCAAGAAGTAACTGACCCTGCTTTATTACTCAGAAACACAAGGACGTGACTTGCTTTAATATATAGCGGATGAACCCAAATTCGCGCACTCGGGAGTCGCAGCGCGACACCTCACATGCCAGCAAATGCCTATCACAAAAGTTCGTCCTGCGAGTATATCCAGCAGAAAAAGGACGTTTAAGAGTGCCAATCTGGCAACACGGTAACTACATGTAGGGTAACTACCTCTGCCAGCATATGCTGGGCGTGCTGTACAGTTGGTGCAGTGGATAGAGTTTCGGGTTAGCATGCAGGAGGTCGAAGGTCCATGCTGGGTTGAGGCGTATGTTTTTATTTCTTAAATGTAGTCCAGGTGGTATGGTATTTGGCATCTTAATCTTCAACAGCGAATAAATTCACGCCCACGACGTGGAAAGGACATCTTTCAAAGCTGACCAATGAAAACAATTTTTCGTCCATTTCTAGGACCGTAGTATGTAAGTGCAAATGGTTTCTAGAAGACCCGCTGCAACCGCTGTTGACGATGAAGATGCCTGGGAAACGTTTTGAGTGGTTTCCCATTACACACCAGGCTGTGGCTCTACCTTAATTAAGCCACAGCCGCTCCCATTCCATCCTTGCGTCGCCGAAAACATTCGAAGTGTTAGTGTGATTTTGAAACCACTAAGGCTGTTGACACATGGAGCGTTGTTTGGCGAGTCGGCCGCCGAGTCTGCCGCCGCCTATGACTGATGCACAGAGTGGTTTTTGCCGACTGTGACAAAACATACGACCGAGCGCGACGTTAGATGAGGCAAGACAAACTACAATTCTCAGACCACAATACAGAAAAACCATGACTGCCGCACCGTCCCAAACCTGACATAGCGAGGAATAAACCTAATAATATATGTCTACCCTCTAGCTCCATTTCTTGATATGAGGTCCGGGATGAAGTGAGATGAATTGATATGGCATATTTTCAAAGCCAGATGAAAGAAAGCCTACAACCTGTTTTCCAGTCATTGACCGGGTCAGGGATGTAATGAATGAAACATATATAGGCTGTTATTACAATGGGGTCGCCACTCCCAAGGTGATTTATTAATGAGTGATAAATGCTATGAAATGATAATGGAGAGTGTTGCTGGAATGAAAGATGACAGGGAAAACCGGAGTACCCGGAGAAAAACCTGTCCCGCCTCCGCTTTGTCCAGCACAAATCTCACATGGAGTCACCGGGATTTGAACCACAGTATCCAGCGGTGAGAGGCCGACGCACTGCCGTCTGAGCCACGGAGGCTCTCAAAGCCAGATGACCTTCCTGAAATCAACCGCAGCTCAGGAGCTAGTGGACATGGAATGAATGATGATTGGGTAAGGAGGTGGAAGAAATCGGTAGTGGTTTATGAATTGGAACTGTCCCGGCACTTGTCTGGAAGTGAAAATGGGAAACCACAGAAAACCACTCAGGAAAGCCAATGGTGAATTTCGAACCCACGCGTCTCGCGCATGCTCGGTTCCATAGATGAAGTGCTTTAATAATCTAATACGGGAATACTTACCAATGATGTAATCACCGCACAAATTCAGCTGAACGCATTCAGTCTATGGTGCTAGAGCGCCCACAAAGTCTTCAAAACGCTCGCTAAATGACAGGCCGAGTCGGCAAATCTGCCGCCTGTCGGTGAGCTCCGCTTTGTCCGTTTCATTCCATCTGATACAGCAGAACCATGCGCCGACTCGGCGGTAGACTCGGCGGCCGATCCGACAAAAAATAAAACGCTCCGTGTGTGATCAGCCTAACTAGTATTCCACAAACACCGCGTGTAGTAGCAGCAGCGATTGCCGGGGCTAAAGGAAGAATACATGTGGGAGAGAAAAGAATGAGAGCACGGCAAATGTGCTGGCCGGCCGCACAGCTTCAATCGTAGGTATTTAACCGTCGCTGAGTCCTGTCGATGCGATTTTCGTATCACACAATAAAGCATCCCTACAGAAATCGTTGTACCATATCTCAATCTCACAGTAGTAAGAGTTCCCTTGTTACATGATTTTTAAATTATATTTTTAGTGTTACAACTTGCTTTATGTTACGCCGACACACATAGGTTTTGTCGCGACGATGGGAAAGGAGAGGACTAGGAGTGGGGAGGAAGCGACCGTGGCCTTAATTGATGTACAGCCTGGTGTGAAAATGGGAAACCACGGAAAAACATATTCAGGGCTGCCGGCAGTGAGTTTGAATCTACTATCTCCAGAATGTAAGCTGACAACTACTTGACCCAAACCACGCAGCCACTTGCTCGGTTCATTTACATAAACTTTGATACTGGTTGTGTCAGGTAAATTTTGGTTTTTTTTTCAGTTAATGAAGTAGGCTATAAATGATCTTCCTTCCAAATTAGGTAAAATCATATAAAAATTCCCTGTGCGAAAGTATATCGCTCACAACGGCTTAGAGACGTGGACTAAGTCAGATTTTAACGAAAAGTACATGGGTAAGTTGCCGTAATTTTTCATTATAGATAAAAGACCTCAAGATATGCCAATGATTGACACTCAGAGAAGGCGGTGATAAATTATTCTCACTCGGTCATTCTAGTTAGCTCAGCTAGATCTAGTTCGCGTGCTCAGACATCCGTAGTTCAAACCCATACCGATAGGTGGGGCTGTGCTCGTCAGCGTGGCGCAAGGTCTATATACGCAGGTCTGGTCACGCTGCCAGAACTCTTTGCGGCAGTGACAATATTGGGAACAAAGGCCTCCAGGTGTGTTATACAGTTGTCATGGGTTATTGTGTCACTCCAAATTGTAGAAGTCATTCATGTAAAGGAAGCAGGTTATTTATATTCCCGAAAGATAAGAACAGGAGGCCAAAATGGGTTCAAAATTGCCGACCTGATAAATGGCAACTCATAGTACATTCATAGTAGTGTGAGGTTAGTATAACCTTTGCTAGATAAAAGTAAATAATCACCAGGTTTAATTATATTTGCTTTTGTGGTTTAGTGGTTAGTGTGATTAGCTTCCACCCCCGGAGGCCGGGGTTCGATTCCCTGCTCTGTGACGAAATTTGAAAGGTGGTACGAGGACTGGAACGGGGTCCATTCTGTCTCTGGAGGTTAAGGCTGTTCGATTCTCGCCTCAGTCATCCTCGAAGTGGTTTTCCCTGGTTTCCCACTTCTCCTCCAGGCAAATGCCTGGTTGGTATCTAACTTAAGACCACGGCCGCTTCCTTCCTCTTCCTTGTCTACCCCTCCCAATCTTCTCATCCCCCGTCAAGGCCCCCGTTCAGCATAGAAGGTAAGGCCGCCTGGGTGAGGTACTGGCCCTCCTTCCCAGTTGTATCCGCCGACCCAAAGCCACGTTCGATGGTACATTCTTTGAGGTGGCAGAGGTGGGATCCCTTGCTGAGTCCGATGGGAAAACCGACCCCAGACAGCAAACGGATAAATAAATGAATAAATAAATAAATAAATAAATGAATAAATAAATAAATAAATAAATAAATAAATAAATAAATAAATAAATAAATAAATAAATAAATAAATAATACGGTAAAATTTACAAAACTTTTCCAATTATTATTATTATATAAAGTATATATCACCGAGCAAGCGGATACAGGTCTTGGGTCACTAGTTAACAGTTTGCATTCGGGAGATAGTGAATTCTAACCACACTCTGGGCAGCCCTGAGGATGGTTTTCCGTGGTTACCAATTTTCACACCAAGCAAATGCTGGGACTGTACCTTAATTAAGGCGACGGACGATTCCTTTCCACTCCTAGCTCTTTACTCTCCCATCGTCGCCATAAGACCTATCTGTGTCGGTGCGACGTAAAAGCGAATTGTAATCAAATGTATTACATTAAAACTGTAAACTTGTGTCGTCATCCTATGGTGGTGCGGCTCTTTTCTTCACGCACACCCGCAACAGATGTGAGCTGCATGTACCATTGCAAACACAAACCATTTTTAAATTTCCGGCAGTACCGGGAATCAAACCCGGGTTCCGAGGACGACAGTTTATTACATTAACCGTTACGCTACGAGCGAAGTTTACTAATATACGCGTTTATTCATGTTACTAGAAACGTAGCCTAAATTGCTGGCTTTAATATTTATTATAATAGGCCTAATGTTGTGTTAGGCCTTAGCCTATATGTAATTATTTAATTTTTAACCGTCCACATTTCTTTGATCATTATATTACTTTGTTCGTGCTTAGGTGCCATAAATTAGGCCTACTGGGTGAAAATTATGATAAGTTTTTCATATAGTCTGTTCTTAATGCCATTGCAACTGCTCACAATGTATGAAAACCGAGACAAAACCGAGACGACAAAATATATACCTTAGCACTATTTCACAATTCGCAGGTTACAGTAAAACCAATGTATATGTAATCAAAGGCAAAAAAAACTAATTTGAACAGCTTTTTTGTTCTTAAATCCATTTTAAAATCCGAAACTCGTCTGTATCCACCACGGAAATACTGTGGGGAACGCCCTGACTTAGTCCCAATAAGGCGGCTCCACCATAATTAGCTTGCGTGTCTTGACCAGTGTATATAGACCAGGGCCTCTCAGGGTGGATGCGTCTGGTGCATGCACTGTTCACGGTGCAAAAGACTACTTCGCTTGGTTGCCCAGAGTGCAGAGCCCCACTCCTCGATTTGGAGCAATAGCGCTGTGTCTCTCTTTCCCCACGCCTGTCTCGCTCGCTCGCCCTGTCTCCCTCTTCCTCACTTGCTCCGTAGCACTCCAAATCCGAGCCGAGCCGAGCCGAGTTGAGCCGAGCTTAGCCGAGTAGCCCAGAGACGAAGCGTTGGTCCGAGCCGAGCCGATTGGAACCGATGCACTGTCCACAGGAACTCTGCGCCGTTGTCTGCACGCGTGAGATTTTGGGCGCTTGAGAGGCCCTGATATAGACCTTGACGTTGCGATGATGATACAATCACTATGCAGAAGGAAACGTATTTTTCTTTAGGTACAAATATCGTGATCGTGAGAGGTTTATTGTCAAGAGGATGCAAAAAGCTATATCTTGTGGCGGTACTATTGAAACATCTGATATCGCTGTGAAAAACAAACAGGAAAATGGTTTTTATGTATAGATAGCATCGGATATTATGGGCAGTCTAGATGCCTGGACACCGAGAAATGAAGAACATCCTCCAGGCGGGCTTCCCACCCCTGTTCTCTTCCCTTTATGTGTAAAGTAATAATAACAATAATAATAATAATAATAATAATAATAATAATAAATAATACGGTCTCAGCTACCGAACTGGAGACCTTTTTTACATATCGATTGCATTGGTGTGTAGCAACGAGAGCAGAATTCTACTGGACGTTTACAATGGCTGAGTTAATTTGATGTTAATGGTGACACTTGTTCATAACATCACCAGTACACCATCAGTGACAAGTTTACGCAACATAAACAATATTTCACATACGCATGATTTGATGTGATTTGACAGAATCTGAGGAGTTTCTCTTACCAGTGCGTATTTTTTACAGATATGGTATAGTGTTGTGATTAGTGTTTTCGAGACACTGGGAAGCTTTACAGCAGAGACGAGTCTGGACCGATCGAGAAGCTCGGAAACTCGGAAGTTCACGTGGTTCATTCACCGCTGCACTGCTACCACATGCATTGGTTCATCGAACACCTTTCTTGTACAGTCACTGCACAATATATAACACTCGTAACGCACACACATGATGCAGAAACATGACAAACACGCGCAGTTTGAACAGCCGCTGTGTGACTGAACCAGTCACCTTTGAAATATTCTACCCTCATTTCTGGAGATCCCACCTATAGTAAAAGCAACTCAGCAATGGAGAGCTAGACCAAAATGGTATTCGAAATGGCATTATTATTTCAAGAAACCAGATTTCAAAACATATTGTACAATATTTGTTTGGGTTTTCTTCACATCCTAATTAGAATGCAATTCTCTCCCAAAAGTAGCAGAACAAGTTATATTCATTAACAATAAATTCTGAACGTTGTGAAAGTTAATAAAATAATGTATACAGTCTCTAAAAAAATGAGTGCATCCCAGTCACACTTTTCTTAGAAACGATTGAACGTTGTCGGTATCCACAGGGTTCGAATCGGCATGAGAGGCGAATTGTATTTCAATAATAGTAAAAATTGTCTGAGAAAGTATTAAATGCGAGGAACATACATTCTTCTTTTTGGGGGAGTGGCGTGCAACAATACATCAGAATTGACTCCATAGAATACGACGATGTTTATGAAGTAGTACATTATCCTCTTGAATGTCTGAACTTCCTTCATCCTTCAGGCATGCCATCTCACAAGTTGGATGCGTCGTAATATTCTTCTATACAATCTAAATATTGATGCTGGTTTGAAAACAGAATGAGATTGACTGAGGTAAAGCTAGATAAAAAATATTTTTCATGTAGAAATTCTAATGGACTCAACTTCAGGAAGAACGTGAATTATGCCAAGAATAGGATGGAAAAATTTGCAGTTTGTTCACGTTTTCATGTTTTGCTTTATTTCTTGTTTGTAGTTTGGATCCATGTGGCCATTCCTAAGGGCAGTCGGGCGTCTCTGTTTGAGAAATAGTTATATAGGAACGTTCTAAACACCTTATATAATTCTGTATATTTGACATGTACAGTATGTAACATGGAAGGTGTAACTTCCTTGTAATATACAGACATTAAAATGTTCATTTAAATATTTCTGTACCAGGGGTATACCTTCCCCGGCTATTTACACTGCGCGCCTTCTGTAGGCCATCTATTTCAATGGACTTGAAGTTATCAACACTTCAGCTGGTTCCTCCTCGATTGTAATCTACCTGTTAGAGTTGTCAATATGTTTTCTATCCAATTCAGTCCGGGGGTGTGTACAAGAATCCAGTCAATTAGCATATTGTTCTGGAATCTTCCCCTTATGGAACTATTAAACCCGGGTACTTTAGGGCCGTCTTGTCTGAATTGCTCCAGTGATTGAGAGTCCAGGAGGCAGGGGCGAGGCCTGCTTGAGGAAGATTGAGTGACACAAGATAATGGCAGGATTTATCTATACATGTGATAGCACCTGCGGATAGTTTGAGGGGAAGGTTTAAACCGTTTTCTTTTAATGTAATTTTGTAAACTGGTGGTTTTAATGTAGAATTATTGGCGAAGTCTGTATACTCGATTTCTATTCCCTACTGGGAGAAAGGTAATGTAAGGGAACAAAAGTGATGACCCTCTGCTGTTTTCCAGTCGACCTTGCAATGGGTGACTAAAGTTTTCAACTTCAAAATTTTGTAGATCTTGTCTCGGCGTTAAACGTTAACACCCACGGTATCCCCTGCCTGTCGTAAGAGGCGACTAAAAGGGGCCCTAGGGGCTCTAAATTTTGGAGCGTGGGTTGGCGATCACGGGGCCCTCAGCTGAGTCCTGGCATTGCTTCCACTTACTAGTGCCTGGCTCCTCACTTTCATCTATCCTATCCGACCTCTCTTGGTCAACTCTTGTTCTTTTCCGACCCCGACGCTATTAGGTTTGCGAGGGCTAGGGAGTCTTTCATTTTCACGCCCTTCGTGGCCCTTGTCTTTCTTTGGCCGATATCTTCATTTTTCGAAGTGTCGGATCCCTTCCATTTTTTCATCCTGATTAGTTTTATATAGAGGATGGCTGCCCAGTTGTACTTCCTCTTAAAACAATAATCACCACCACCACCACCACCACCTTTAGTCACACCTTGTAGTATAGGATTAGCCTCTATATCGTTGGGCCATAGCCCACTTAGGATTTTAGCTACTTCTATAGGGAGTGCAGGTGTTTCGCCTCCTTGTCCTTTGTTTATGGCCGATTATGTACAGCCCTTTTCTTTTTACTTTTAAGGCCATGTAGTTTGGGCATGCATGCCCCTGTTTATTCTGTTACAGTTTCTGCGGTTTGGTTCCCTTTGGGACAGTGCTTCAAGATATTGTTAGTGTGGAGCAGCTGATGAACACTTTTAAAGTGGGCTCGCCCAATGGGTTGCCTAGTGTAATTGCAGTGTGTCAAAAGCTGAGTGCCTCTGTGAGGCTAGACTACGGTATTTTTGGAGCTCAGACTCCTGTGTAAATGTAACTGGTAGGAGAAAAGTTTGCTCTTGTAAAATATTGTACCTTTCTGGAGTAATTATGCTCTTCTGTATGTAAACTTAACTACCTTGTACTTATCGCAAGTTTAGTAACTTAATATTGTTTGCTGTTCATTCAGATTCTCTATATCCCGATTTTATAAAACGAAGAAAAAAAATTTCCAAATTTGTTATGTTCAATTCTGCTCCAATTAATTCCTTTTCCAGACATTCAACACAGGTGCTTCTTATTCCTCTGTGAGCCACGGAAATTCCGTAACAATTTCAATTACATTTTACATGCTAGTTTACACTGTTAAAGACAGCCTTACATACTAGTTGAATATAAAATTTTACGCTCGACAGAACAGTGCTATTCCGATAGACTTAGGAGAGTTGGGGCAGAAGGCCATGAAGGCCCGTGTAGGAGTGGAATGTAAAAGCTTCCACCATTGTTAACCTCGGCACGTGATGGGGTAGAGTGGTTAGCTCTACGCCCGGCCGCCTTTGCCCCCAGGAATTAACCTGGTACTCATTTTTGGTGTAGGCTTAGTGAACGTCAGGACCATATGCACCTCCGCCTCGGCCAGGCAGCCCCTACCAAATATATTAAAAATAATTAGCAATCCGAATAAGTTAGTTCAAATTAAATAACACCAGTAACAAAAGGGGCCGTAAAGCTAAAATCAGTTGATCGCTTTTATTCATTGACGTGACAATTGCCCTCTATAAAACCTTTTTTTTCTTATTGTTTCACCGACCATTTGTAAACTAGTTTGCACTGAAATGACTGTCTAACGGGTTTCCGTTTCACCCTAATTCAGACTTCCGTCCAACGATGTTATCCCAAAAATCCTGCAAGACAGTCCCTCACCTGTCCCCGCGGGTTTTTTTTGTGCTTTTACTTCTTGGAGTTGATCTTTCAAAAAAAATATTATTGTTACTTATGATCTAAGATGAACACCGGATAGAGCAGCCTGCGGCTAGTTTCTCTAGTTTTGCAGCTCTACATTCGGGATGCGGAGGTGCTGGTCCCCACCGCCAGCTATCTTGAGAATAGTTTTCCGTGGTTTTCTATTCTACTGCGACAGCTTCAACCACCTTACCTTCTCCACAAATCACATCAGTGATGCAAATCTCCCCGGCCTGTGAGACGGCGTACCATCTATAGGAGTCCTGCCATACCTGTTCGGGTATGGAATGAAAACTCCCATGGTATTTCGCACTTATGTAACTGGTAAGGATTTAAAAGAATTTTATATTTTTAAAATATCGATTGTTTGGAGGCTATACTACTCACCCTGAAACGAAGGTCATTTCATTGTATATTCGATATACCGGTTCTTCTTATGTATGTGCCGTTATTTATCCATGAAGTATAATAACATGGAGTTACTGAGGTGACAGAATCTAGTGGCTGTCTCCATTATCCATCCCATACTTTTAGTAATCAGAGTCATTTCCCGGAATGAAATTGCTATAATCGGGATAGTGGGGTTCGAACACACTATCTCCCGGATGCAAGCTCACAGCAGCGCGCCCCTAATCGCAAGGCCAACTGTCCCGGAAGATGCAAATGTCAGGCGTCCGCTGTGTCAATGAGTGGAGCGGAATACTTCCTCAATTCGACGACGATCGCACGAAGAGTGGTATGTACGAGACCCCAGTAGAGCCACAGGAAGATCCGCTTACGCCAGATATGGCATTGGCGGATATCCGACTGCGAGGTATGTTTGTCAGCGAGAATACGGAACATTATACGCAGATACAGGCCTATGTTTTCATTGAAGTGCGTGGTCGCAATGTTGGAGTCGTTCTTGTAAGTGGACGCAGAAACAACTGCAACATAGATCCATGCATACATGCATACGTACATACGAACTTCTTTATTCTTATTCTTCTTAATCTGTTTACCCTCCAGGGTCGGTTTTTCCCTCGGACTCAGCGAGGGATCTCGCCTCTAATGCCTCAAGGGCAGTGTCCTGGAGTTTCAGACTTTGGGTCGGGGAATACAACTGGGAAGAATGACCAGTACCTCGCCCGGGCAGCCTCACCTGCTATGCTGAACAGGGGCCTTGAGGAGGGATGGGAAGATTGGAAGGGATAGGCAAGGAAGAGGGAAGGAAGCGGCCGTGGCCTTAAGTGAGGTACCATCCCGGCATTTACCTGGAAGAGAAGTGGGAAACCACGGAAATCCACTTCCAGGATGACTGAGGTGGGAATCGAACCCACCTCTACTCAGTTGACCTCCCGAGGCTGAGTGGACCCCGTTCCAGCCCTCATACCACTTTTCAAATTTCGTGGCAGAGCCGGGAATCGAACCCGGACCTCCAGAGGTGGCAGCTAATCACGCTAACCACTACACCACAGAGAAGGACACTTCCTTATTAAAGGCTGGTATGTTTTCCAGCGTTCAGTCTGCAAGCCTCTCCCAGTTACCTAGGTGCCACAACACTACCCTATTTGTAACTAGCTATGTGGTATCGTTTAGTTACCTACCGCTTGCCTCTGAATAATTAGAAACAGAGTTAAGCGGTCATCGTCACCTTGGCCTTTCTCTATTTCCCTTACCCTCTATGGCCGAGTGCATCATTCTCCTAGGTAACTTATCTCCCGCCATGCACCTCATATAGCCCCACCAACGAAGTCAGTTTAAACGAACAGCTTCATCCATCGAGTTTATTAATAATTAAATTCTGATTATGATTATTCACCTACCATTGTTTCCATTGTTCGCACCAGCGGTCATTCGCGCTCTTTCATTTTTTAAATAACTATAATTTAAAACCTTCAGTTACAAGGTGCACAACATGATAATTACAATAAAATGCAGTTACGCAGGAATCCTCGCAAGATTTACAGGATATAACTGAACATCCTATCATATATCTTAAGTTTTTTTTTAGTTTTTTTTTTAGAATTAGAACCACGGAAATATTCGGGCAACCTAATATTAAACTCTACGGAAAGTAAATTTCAAACCTTGAATTTGTTTCTGTGAATCTAGTAACTTAAGTAACCTAAAGATAGCGTGCACATTTATTTTAAATTTTCGGAGTTCTCAAATTTATTTCAGTGCAAAGTGAAACAGAATATGAAAGAAATGAAGATTAATATGTGTGAAGACTGTGGCGTAGCTCAGTTACTGGTCTGTGTTTCAGTGTGTATTATATGGCAAGAAATCTTTGCAAGTGTTCTACGCAGAATTCTTCACCGTCCTTGCATTATCAACTACAAAATATGTCTTGTTATTCACTGCATTTCGTCGCCGTAGTGTTTTTCATTGTAAAATGTGCTTTTATCATTATACTTTATTAGCACAGTTACTACAGATGTTTAACGGCAATTGTTCACAAAACATTCACCGCTGAAAGCATTTCGCAGAATTTACGTTTATTTTTAACCGAAACGAATATATTCTGGATTTTCACATAGATTCTTCGGAAATGTCTAATTCTATATGTTTGTGAATAATTTTTAAAGTTGCAAATCTTCTTAACCTATGCTTATAATAAATATTAAATTCCAGCAATCAAAATTTTTGGACCAACATTTATGTTACGGCTACAAATGTTTAATTACATGCAGCGTAGCATGATGATTACGACGCAATCACATACGAATTTACAGGTCAATTGTGTCTTTCCAATATGTTATCACTACTTTTTACAGTGATTTTAGTGGCACAATGTATTTTCCATCAGCTTAACTTTGTAGCCTATTTAAAGCATCATCACATAGTAATTTAAGTATGATTGACTGGATATTGGACTTTTTTCTTGAAGGATAGTAGATTTTTTGAGAGGAAGTTCTAAAATTATTGTATGATCAAATCTCTGATTTGCATACGAATATTTTCCATAGCTTGTTTTCTCCAGCCTACCTTCTAATTTTCGTGGATGTTCGGCCTTGCTTAGGTAACATCTCTCCTAGTCTAATGCTCAACTGTTCTCAAGCTGGCCCATACGTACAAGGTCCGGAATGGTGCTCTGTTCCTTCTAGCCTCCAGTTTCTCCCATCAAATTTCTTTATCATTCCTGTCACACTACTTCTAGGATTGAAATCATTAAGCACAAATCTTGCAGCTTTTAGCTATTCAGTGATGAGCCCTCTTTTGTACGGGTCCCGTCCGGCTGCTCCATTTTCCGCCTCTAAAGAGCTACAAGCATGCTTTATCTAACCTCCGTCATTTAGCTAAAAAAAAGTCTAGTCCATTATACTGTAATTGCTTCATTCAGCCGATATCAAGCAGCCCATTATAAGACACTTAAGGGACGCTCAAACTACTCTTCTTTCAGATCGGCCCGCATACGTTAGTTCTAGCCGGCTTGTTCTGTATAGTAAATATTTGTTTAATTACACATATAGTGATCTTGTAAACACTTGGTCGATATTCTCAATTAAGAGGAGGGGGAACGAATCAGAGGTACTTGGGAAGCAAATATGTTTCTTGGCGACAGTATCCATGCACCATAATACCTGTGCAGCATTGATTGTGTCTTGCAAGCTGCCTCGATTTATCAGTGGAACAGTGTCTGACTCATAATCCAACTTTCGAAAACATAAATCGCATGGTGCTACAGCACTGAAGAGCCTTGGTGTACGAAGTGGAGGAGGGTCCACATATTATGAGGAGCGCGTGGTCAACGCTACGGAACTTCTCGGCCGTTATTCTTAGCTTTCTGGACCGGGAACTCTATTCCTCGTCCGATAACTCTGTTCTCACGTAGGCTGTGTGGACATCGAACCAGTTCTCAGATGCAGGTAAGAATCCCTGACCTGACCGGAACATCGGACTTCTGGGTAAGAAGCAGGTTCGCTGCCCCTAACCCACTGTGCCAGTCGATTTTTGAAATATAGTAAAAATGTTGACACTCCATGTTACATGTTAAAGATATGTGGCTTACTTAGTTTCACATGATAAAATTAAACTCAGTCATGGAAACTGTCCAGCAAATGTGCACTGGCATTGCTAGATAGCAGCACAATCGGAATGTCCTATGGATATCGCTTCAAAGGTATACGACTCTGTAACTAAGGCTATATGATGATGATGATGACTATTATTATTATTATTATTATTATTATTATTATTATTATTATTATTATTATTATTATTATTATTATTATTATTATTATTATTATGTGTGACTTTGAGTCAACAATGAGAAGATGTATTTCAGAATAACACAAAAATAAAATGCAGTACTTGGTCTTGTATATAAAATTCGACACAGCAAGATGAAGTTCTTTGTGAAGCAATGAGTGGGATACATGATGGCAGAAAGAGTAGTAGCCCACAGTAGCGGCTTGTTAAAACATTTTCAGGGGATTCACAACATCATTTTTGTTTTTGGCTCAAATTTACAAAAGTAAAACGTAAATCAATAAAAATATAACATAGGCCTACTTAAATCATTCCATTTAAATTTCCTTGTACGGTTCCTTTTCTACTCATAATATCGTAGAAACCCTATAACCGTGGAACCATGTTATCCTAGACTAATCTGTGAGTGTACAACAAAATTAAAATGATGAGGTGCAGCGGGCCTCCTAGTGGGTGCTGCCTTCTCCCTGGCCAGGAGATGTGTTGCGGTGATTTGAGGTTTGGTGTAGGTGGGAGGGGAACGGGCGTGGCCTATTGAAGGAACTGTCCCGGCATTCGCCTTAGTGGGGAGAATGGAAAACCACGGAAAACCATTCTCAGGACAGCCGTTGGTGGGATCAGCCCACCTCCTCCCGAATGCAGAGTTGAAAGCCGTGGCCACTGTTAGGTGAAGCTACTCTGATCGGGGAAATTAAAATTCACAGTAACTTAGCTACAATACTTTACTGTAGCGAATGTTAAAAGATGCGAGCACCATTCTTGGACTTCACAGAGCACGACGAAGTTCACCTAGATATGACAAGAAGCATAGAAACAATGTGCACCAAATTTAACGGTAGTCAAATTAATTTAACTTGCAACGATTCTCCGCCCACAACGTAAAGCAAACTTCTTTCCTCGATTACAATTACCTCGTCAATTATTAGCGATATTTTCCGGCAATGTAATGCAATAGTAACTTCTGGGAGGCTGAGGCCAACAGTTACAGGGGAGCTGGAGGACTCTCGTGGTCACCTGTAGTACTGTCCTTGTCTTTATGTGTCTTTATAGGGTGTTTGTAGACGGGAAGTCACGTACGTACCTTACCGTATATCTGTGCATAAACCATTTCGTCATCTGCATGCGAATGCGTATAGTCTTCAGGCTTGTAGGACAAGATCCAGTGTGCTCCCTGCACGAACAGCTATCAGTGTAACGAAGCTCCGATATGATTCGAATGCTTTTGATCGATTGATGAAATCAGGTCGAAGGTCGAAAGAAAGGAAACTATTTTAAAGTATCCATGAATGAGTGAATATGCATTAGAACCGGGCGTTCACGTGCTAATGTGCTCCTGAGAGCCAACCGCCACTTATTAGCTGAACTGCCACATGGCGACCCAACATTTACACGTTCTAGACCTATAATTTACGGAATAATCATTTGATGTCTATCAGACGATCACCGACGCCGACCCCAAGGTATTTGTGGAGAGGGAAGGAAGCGGCCGTGGCCTTAAGTTAGGTACCACCTCGGCATTCGCCTGGAGGAGAAGTGGGAAACCATGGAAAACCACTTCCAGGATGGCTGAGGTGGGAATCGAACCCACCTCTACTCAGTTGAAATCCCGAGGCTGAGTGGACCCCGTTCCAGCCCTCATACCACTTTTCAAATTTCGTGGCAGAGCCGGGAATCGAACCCGGGCCTCCGGGGGTGGCAGCTAATCACGCTAACCACTACACCACAGAGGCGGACCCTTCCCATTTTATACAGACATTTTATGCAGTAGTTTACAATCAACAGGTTGGTCAAAAATGTAGGATTAAGATAATAGTGTCATT
The DNA here is from genome assembly GCF_040414725.1 of Anabrus simplex. Taxonomy (NCBI): domain Eukaryota; kingdom Metazoa; phylum Arthropoda; class Insecta; order Orthoptera; family Tettigoniidae; genus Anabrus; species Anabrus simplex. The sequence continues at coordinate 250,438,893 of NC_090269.1, forward strand.
ACCCCGATACTCGTCAAAGTGTTTAAAATAATTCCAACAGTATCTTGGCACTCATTAAATGTCCAGCTCCATGGCTAAATGGTTAGCGTGCTGGCTTTGGCCACAGGGGTCCCGGGTTCGATTCCCGGCAGGGTTGGGAAATTTTAACCATAATTGGTTAATTTCGCTGACACGGGGGCTGGGTGTATGTGTCATCTTCATCATCATTTCATCCTCATCACAACGCACAGGTCGCCTACAGGCGTCAAATCAAAAGACCTGCATCTGGCCAGCCGAACTTGTCCTCGGACACTCCCAGCACTAAAAAGCCATACGCCATTTCATTTTTTTACTCGTTAAATATAAAATGAGAGGACAGAATTCATTTTTATGATAATAATTAATGCATTTGAGAAAATAAACTGAACTAATACGATATTCGTCTACACTGAGAAAACAGCCCTTAAACGTAATGTCTGCGGAGTTTAAAAAAAATAAAATTTAGATTGCTCCGATTATTATTTTCTGTCATTTATTTTAATATAAATGATGTACTCGCTGGACAGCATCTACAAAATTATAATGATGTAGATGTGCACTGTTAAAATTAAATGAGAAAGCTGTATGCAACGCTTCACGTGCACTTCTAGTTCTTTCGAAGTCATTGAATTTGAAGTCGAGATCTTGTCAGCTGCTCAGACGTGTGGAATCTAATAGCAAATATGATGAATTTCTGAGTTTTGATCCATACTGAATGAATGTCGTCCGCCTCTGTGGTGTAGTGGTTAGCGTGATTAGCTGCCACCCCCGGAGGTCCGAGTTCTGATTTCCGGCTCTGCCACGAAATTTGAAAAGTGGTACGAGGGCTGGAACGGGGTCCACTCAGCCTCGGGAGGTCAATTGAGTAGAGGTGGGTTCGATTCCCACCTCAGCCATCCTCGAAGTGGTTTTTCGTGGTTTCCCACTTCTCCTCAAGGCAAATGCCGGGATGGTACCTAACTTAAGGCCACGGCCGCTTCCTTCCCTCTTCCTTGCCTTTCCCATCCAATCTTCCCATCCCTCCACAAGGCCCCTGTTCAGCATAGCAGATGAGGCCGCCTGGGCGAGGTACTGGTCATTCTCCACAGTTGTATCCCCGACCCAAAAGTCTGAATCTCCAGGACACTGCCCTTGAGGCGGTAGAGGTGGGATCCCTCGCTGAGTCCGAGGGAAAAAACGACCCTGGAGGGTAAACAGACAATGGGTTGGGATATAGTACCATATCTGAGGTACTTATTTGATTATTGTTTGGTCGGAGGAGCTATATCAGATGAATGGAGAGTTGCTATTGTAGCCCCTGTGTATAAAGGAAAGGGTGATAGACATAAAGCTGAAAATTACAGGCCAGTAAGTTTGACATGCGTTGTATGTAAGCTTTGGGAAGGCATTCTTTCTGATTATATTAGACATGTTTGTGAAATTAATAACTGGTTCGATAAAAGGCAGTTCGGTTTTAGGAAAGGTTATTACACTGAAGCTCAACTTGTAGGATTCCAGCAAGAAATAGCAGATATCTTGGATTCTGGAGATCAAATGGACTGTATCGCGATTGATCTGTCTAAAGCATTTGATAGGGTGGATCATGGGAGACTACTGGCAAAAATGAGTGCAATTGGACTAGACAAAAGAGTGACTGAATGCGTTACTATATTTCTAGAAAATAGATCTCAGAGAATTAGAGTAGGTGAAGCATTATCTGACCCTGTAATAATTAAGAGGGGAATTCCTCAAGGCAGTATTATCGGACCTTAATGTTTTCTTATATATATAAATGATATGAGTAAAGGAGTGGAATCGGGGGTAAGGCTTTTTGCGGAGGATATTATTCTGTATAGAGTAATAAATAATTTACATGATTCTGAGCAACTCCAACGTGACCTTGATAATGTTGTGAGATGGACAGCAGGCAATGGTATGTTGATAAACGGGGTTAAAAGTCAGGTTGTGAGTTTCACAAATAGAAAAAGTCCTCTCAGTTTTAGTTACTGTGTTGATGGGGTGAAAATTCCTGTTGGGGATCATTGTAAGTATCTAGGTGTTATTATAAGGAAAGATCTTCAATGGGGTAATCACATAAATAGGATTGTAAATAAAGGGTACAGATCTCTGCACATGGTTATGATGGTGTTTAGGGGTTGTAGTAAGAATGTAAAGGAGAGGGCATATACGTCTCTGGTAAGACCCCAACTAGAGTATGGTTCCAGTGTATGGGACCCTCACCAGGATTACCTGATTCAAGAACTGGAAAAAATCCAAAGAAAAGCAGCTCGATTTGTTCTGGGTGATTTCCGACAAAAGAGTAGCGTTACAAAAATGTTGCAAAGTTTGGGTTGGGGAGAATTGAGAGAAAGAAGAAGAGCTGCTCGACTAAGTGGTATGTTCCGAGCTGTCAGCGGAGAGATGGCGTGGGATGACATTAGTAGACGAATAAGTTTGAGTGGCGTTTATAAAAGTAGGAAAGATCACAATATGAAGATAAAGTTGGAATTCAATAGGACAAACTGGGGCAAATATTCTTTTATAGGAAGGGGAGTTAGGGATTGGAATAACTTACCAAGGGAGACGTTCAATATATTTCCAATTTCTTTGAAATCACTTAGGAAAAGGCTAGGAAAACAACAGATAGGGAATCTGCCACCTGGGCGACTGCCCTAAATGCAGATCAGTATTGATCGATTGATTGATTGATTGATTATGATCGAACGAACTGAATGAATGTCACACAAGGAGTGATGGTTGTTACATTTCAACTTACATACAGAACAAGTAACAGTGACAAGTGCGCTACATACTATCGCAGTAGTAAACATTTTCAGTTGTTAGTCTTGCCACTTACTGGGCATACATATAATCCGAGCACAATTTATGTTTTTACTTAGAAGATTCGAGCGCAACTGGTTACTTTCGACATAGAATATGTTTTGTACCAGTGGGTCGCTTGGTAAATTTCAACTTCAGTCACTACTGATCTGGATTTAGGGTAATCGCCCAGGTGGCAGATTCCCTATCTATTGCAAAGAAATTGGAAATTTATTGAACATAAAAAGTCCGTGTGTTTCAAAAATGTGTACCCTCCCCCAACCATGGCACTACAGCCCTTGAAGGGCCTTGGCCTACCAAGCGACCGCTGCTCAGCCCGAGGGCCTGCAGATTACGAGGTGTCGTGTGGTCAGCACGACGAATCCTCTCAGCCGTTATTCTTGGCTTTCGAGACAGGGGCCGCTATCTCACCGTCAGTTAGCTCCTCAATTCTAATCACGTAGGCTGAGTGGACCTCGAACCAGCCATCAGGTCCAGATAAAATCCCTGATCTGACAGTGAATCGAACCCGGGACCTCCGAGTAAGAGGCAGGCACGCTACCCCTACACCATGGCGCCGGCTTTCAGAGCTATAGCATATACCAAATTTAAAAAAGAGGAAAGTTCAAGGAGTCTACCCAAACAACTTAGCTTCCAAGACTAAATGGTGCGCGAATCAACCATTTTGTGAAGAGATCGGCACTTGGAGTATGGGGGTAAAATTAGTTCAACTCGGGACCACAACGTACAGCATGTGCCGCGAGATGTCGTTAGTTTCCCCTGAGCGAGTTCTATTGAAATCTATAAATAATATTTGTGAGAAAATATGACAAGGAGTGTGACAAAATTATCAAATAACTAAGAGTTTTGAGAAAATTTCCGAAATGCCTTAATATCTTAATTTAAGGAAGGTCCAGGCCTACCAAAAATGGAAGCTAGTAGAAAGAACGAGTCGAAGAGAATCGAACAAGACAGAGATGTCCGAGACTGGGCGGGCCCTACAGTCGTGTGTTCGGGAGGCGTAAAGGCGCTGCTTCCCACTGTTTTCTATTGTAGGTTTAACGAGCTTTTCCTAAATTCACCTGTAGCACTGACTTGCTCAGATTATCATTACGTTTATGCAAGACTTAGTATCGTTACGGTATATTAAGCATATTTAACGTCATAAATACGCCTGTAAATTGTCCATATAGTTGGAAGCTTAGTAAGTGTAATTATGGAGATAAGTACCGGTATCAATTGCATTCTAATGAGCGTATTTACGTAGTATGTATGTGTTTCTAATTATTGGATTTGTATCTGTCAGAAACACGATAAATAAATAAATAAATAAATAAATAAATAAATAAATAAATAAATAAATAAATAAATAAATGAAAGGGATTATCTACAATCTGTTCAAAAATCATTCTGCAGTAATAATAATCGAGGGATATGAAAAAGAAGCAGGAATCTAGAAAGGGGTGTGTCAGGGGTTGCGGTTTTTTCCCTCTCTTTTTCAATGTTTATATAGAGCAGGATGTAACGGAAATCAAAGAGGAGTTTGGAAATGGAATCACAATCCAAGGAGAGGAAATAGTAATTCTGAGATTTGCCGATGATGGTGTTCTGTTCTTGCTTACATACATACATACATACATACATACATTATCATTATAGACTGTTATGCCTTTCAGCGTTCAGTCTGCAAGCCTCTGTGAATTTACTAAACGTGGCGACAATCCTCGATTTGCAACTAGTGTTGTGGCCTCATTTAGTTCTATACCTCTTATCTTTAAATCGTTAGAAACCGAGTCTAACCATCGTTGTCTTGGTCTCCCTCTACTTCTCTAATCCTCCATAGCAGAGTCCATTATTCTCCTAGGTAACCTATCCTCCTCCATTCGCCTCACATGACCCCACCACCGAAGCCGGTTTATGCGTACAGCTTCATCCATCGAGTTCATTCCTAAATTAGCCTTTATCTTCTCATTCCGAGTACCCTTCTGCCATTGTTCTCACCTGTTTGTACCAGCAATCATTCTTGCTACTTTCATGTCTGTTACTTCTAACTTATGAATAAGATATCCTGAGTCCACCCAGCTTTCGCTCCCGTAAAGCAAAGTTGATCTGAAAACAGACCAATGTAAAGATAGTTTCGTCTGGGACTGACTTCCTTCTTACAGAATACTGCTGATCGCAACTGTTCTTGTTTTTTAAAAAAATCTGAGTCTGCAGAAGACCTAGAAAGATTGCTGAATAGTATGGACACAGTCTTGGAGAAGAAGTACAAGATGAAATGAAATAAATCGAAAACAAGAATAATGGAGTGTAGTCGAACGAATTCAGGTGGCGCACGAAATATTAGATTAGGAAACGCTTAAAAGAAATAGTTGAATATTGGGTTGTAGAATAACTGACAACGGCAGAAGTAACATCATAAACTGTAGAATAGTGGAGGAAGTCATATCTTAAGAAAAGAAATGTGCTCACTTCAATCATTAATAAACAAATTAGAAAGATATTCTTAAAAGCTTCTGGAACGTGGCATTGCATGGTAGGACAATTACTTCCTCATAAAGATAGAGAATATGGGATTTTCAAATGTGGTGTTACAGAATAACGATGAAGTGGGACGTGTAGATTGAATCACGAATGGAGAAACACTTTATCGAATTGGTGAGAAAAGAGCGATTTAGCCTAATTTAATCTAAAGGAGAGTGAATGATAGGACATATCTTAAGACATCTAGACCTTGTTCAGTTAGTTCTTGAGAGAACTATGGGTGGTAAGAATGAATTTCAGGGATGGATAAGGGGATGAATATTACAAAGAGATAAGAGTAGGTGTAGGGTGTAATAGTTACGTAGAAATTAAAAATTTAGCAGAAGGTGATGTGGCGGGGAGAACTGCATCAAACCATTCTGTGGAGTGATACATAACTCAAACAAGAACAGTGGTGATTTTAAATGAAGTGCTAAAGATTTGTTATTTTGATTATTTCCAAAAATTCAACTAATGCGCTGATTTTACATTTGACTTCAACTATATTTTGTTAGAAGGAAACGAGTTCAAAGACCGAGCTATCCCTACGTCATTCCAGGGCGACTCGGCTGTCCGGAAATTAAAATTGGGTTGACTCAAAATGTCTTATCCATAAACTATAAGTGACAGGCATGAGAGTGTCGAGAAGGTTTGCTGGTACAAGCAGATGGGAACAATTATGGGAGAGTACTCAGAATAGACTAAATAGGAATGTACTCGAATGATGAAGCTGTACATAAAAACTGACTTCGGTAGTGAGCAATATGTGACGAATGAATGAGGAGAACAATCGACATGGAGAGAGGGGATAAGAGAAACATGGAGAGACTTACAATATGTGGGTTAAGGAAGCGGAGATAGATGCAAAGAAAAGTTTGTGAAACATATTGTGCCCGTTCGCATCTCGTAGACCAACAACAAAATGGCGGCGTAGGAAGGTATGGCCCATGCGATCTACTAAGGCAATGAACTTCGTATCAATGCAACGTATAGGAGGCTATGTACGTCACGGAAAGGATAGGTTTCGAAGACACTGGAGAACAGTAGAGGCTCATTTGAATTGTTTTAAAAAAATATAGCAGCGGGTGAATTGTTTGACGAGACTCTACAAAATTACTTTCATGTAGACAAGACGCAGATGCGAACAGATCTACATATTCCAAGAATAGATTTGCCTACTGAAGAAGAATATTAATTATATATATTCGCGACAGCATATAATTAAAGTATTCATCGCTGTATGCCAGTAGATGAGCCGAGAAAAAAATATAAATATATAAATTTTGGTGATATACGACGGATTTGGAATATCAAGTAGCAACGTAACGATCGAAAGAATCGGAATTCACCATTGTGAAATATTTAATAACTACACACGAGAAGAGTATAACTACCGTAGCAGTAAAAAAAATAATAATTATTTACGGAGAAAACTTTTTACAGAAAGAAAAACTTTAACGATTATTTTAAATAACAGAAAATGCAGAATATCATGACTAATTACTGCGCACAGGAAATTCTTTTCATTGTCAACAGATACATGAAGATGACTGTCTGCTAATTCATCAAGATGGACCGAACTGGGGATATGTACCGTCGAATCAGATGACCAGGCGGAGATTATTGGACAGAGCAACCAGTGGAGATGATGACGTTGGATGAGCATCGGCCAGCCGAAAGACCGGATGATACGAAGTGGTCTGACGAGCTATGTAACCAGCAGATGACCGTGAATGTCCAGTTCAGACAGAGATCCAGTTCCAATCTGAGGGTCTAGCAGCAAGTGAAGGACGGAGCAACCACCAGACCAGATGTAGCAACTGACGAGCTAAGTCCATACTTTTCTATAGTAGAGTAGTTTCTTGCAATCTGCACTCTCAATCTATTTTGGCATGTGCTGAGAGTTTGGTGATTTATGAAGTAATTAAGAACGCGTGTGTAATATAAGTAATGTGTGAAATACTTAAGATTTTAAAATTAGATGGAAGTGATGAATTAGAATGACAATATGACATATACTGGATACTGCACTAGCACATCGACAGTGGAAATAATATCCGATAAGAGAAAGGTATGTTACTTGAGTAGAGCTAGAATCAATGAGTCTAAGTTACTAGTAAAGGTTCGATTAATCTCGTTTTACCTGAGTATAGTTTACGTCACGAATTACCTGCGCAATACGATGATCATTGACAAATTAAGTATTCCTTTCGTCAGAGAAAGAGGGCATATGAATTCATATTACTGTTATTAAAAATAGAGGTTATTGACTGCGTATTTTGCTAAGCAATTCATGAATATTTAGCATATGGTTTCGGAATTATGGCTATATGCATGCGGCTAAATGGAAGCCGATAGGATGTTAAAGTATCGACGGTAGTGTATTGAAATGTGATTATATATTGATGAATGGTTTAAGTGAAGAGATTTAGTTATGTTCTACGGGAAGTGTAAGAATTGCTATTTGACGTGTTAATGATTTATTAGTAATATAAGGTGAGTTTCTATGCCATGTTTGAAAATATACGTCAAGAAGAGAATTCCGCGCAGATGACCATTTCAAGGTAAGGTAAACATGAATTATGTAGAATTGTGTATCGTGACAGTGATATTGTGTTTGACTTGGGTGAATAACAGGTACTGCGTAAGAGAGAGTGTTCTTATATATGATGCAATAGACTCATGATTGATTATATATCTAGTATTTCGTGGAGCGGTGATCTTACAGGTTGATATGAAATACCTGCATTCTATACTATCCATACACGTTCAGTAGCACGTATATAAATGAAATATTGAGACAGTGCAGATCATAAGAGTACATTGAGCCACTAATAGATGAGTGTGTAGATTAGAAACTATTCGAAGAGTTAGTTAGATTTTTTTTATTTCTACTCAGATAAATATGATTTTAACTCAGTATATAAAAATGAAGAATATTACAATGGTTAGTTAGGAGCCAGATATCGTAGGCACGAGGGTGGTATTGCTTTAGCTCGTAAGTCGTTACTTGTTCACACTAGAAAGATATTACCTAATACTCGGAGTTCAAACCTATGAAAGACATTAACTTATGAATGGAAGGTCGGTGAACACTGCCACAATTTAATACACGCGAAAGTGTATACTTAGGAAACATGTCTCATATGTTGTGAGGATGACTTTAATAATTAACAGAGCAGTATTTACAATATGAAAATTTTATTTGATTCCTTGAATGCTCAATGATCGCAAATATTATTTTTAAAAAATGTAATACTTTCGGAACATGGCTACGAAGGTTCACATATGTATTTATTGGAATTTGAACTTATAAATGAGAGAATGTTAGCATTTTTTTTAAGTTCCACTATTTTATCTTAAATGAGCCAGCGCTGACTCTAACTTATTTTCAAATGATGAGATAACACGGAATTAATACTACCCAGATTTCATTATATCTCGAACATTAATTTTTTGTTAATAAATAATCTTATATATTTTCTTTAGTATGTGACTGAGTTATGATTTCTGTTCTGGTAACGTTTAGAGTTAAGTTAGTTGTTAAGTTTTCTAGATGTAAGCAATCGACGAGCTCTTACAAACGAAATGCGAGATGATTCCTAGATATCGGTCGTCATTCTCATGGATAATGATACTCCCATCACGAGTACCCCAGCGGCCAATTTCTCTTCAGAAACCACGTTAAATAATTACATATAAAATCTCAGATTTTATGGGCGGAAAAAGGATACCCTGAGAAGAATTAATGAGCTACCGGGATAATCTTGCACTGACCGTTGCAAGAGCGGGTGCAATATTATTTCATACTTAGAGGTTTGTAGACTTAACTCGGTAAGATTTTATTTTGCTGATGGAGTAACGTCGCATTAACACAGGCAGGTTTTCGGCATCGTGGCCGGTGGGATTCCAGTCCACAATCTTACTAATGCAAGCTGATAGCTATTGCAAACTCACTCCTGAACGCCGAAAGGCATAACAGCCTATAATAAACATTTAAGTATGATCAGCGACTAGGTATTTTCATGGCAACGAATTAAGTTATGTACACTGACTGACAGAGCAAATGAAACACCAAGAAGGAGTGGTTCGAAAGGGATGAAAGTTGGGGAAAAAACAGAGACGGCACGGACGAATAATTGATGTTTATTTCAAACCGATATGCAGGTTACACAATGCGCACGGCATCGACTCAGTAGGATGTAGGACCACCGCGAGCGGCGATGCACGCAGAAACACGTCGAGGTACAGAGTCAATAAGAGTGCGGATGGTGTCCTGAGGGATGGTTCTCCATTCTCTGTCAACCATTTGCCACAGTTGGTCGTCCGTACGAGGCTGGGGCAGAGTTTGCAAACGGCGTCCAATGAGATCCCACACGTGTTCGATTGGTGAGAGATCCGGAGAGTACGCTGGCCACGGAAGCATCTGTACACCTCGTAGAGCCTGTTGGGAGATGCCAGCAGTGTGTGGGCGGGCATTATCCTGCTGAAACAGAGCATTGGGCAGCCCCTGAAGGTACGGGAGTGCCACCGGCCGCAGCACATGCTGCACGTAGCGGTGGGCATTTAACGTGCCTTGAATACGCACTAGAGGTGATGTGGAATCATACGCAATAGCGCCCCAAACCATGATGCCGCGTTGTCTAGCGGTAGGGCGCTCCACAGTTACTGCCGGATTTGAGCTTTCTCCACGACGACGCCACACTCGTCTGCGGTGACTATCACTGACAGAACAGAAGCGTGACTCATCGGAGAACACGACGTTCCGCCATTCCCTCATCCAAGTCGCTCTAGCCCGGCACCATGCCAGGCGTGCACGTCTATGCTGTGGAGTCAATGGTAGTCTTCTGAGCGGACGCCGGGAGTGCACGCCTCCTTCAACCAATCGACGGGAAATTGTTCTGGTCGATATTGGAACAGCCAGGGTGTCTTGCACATGCTGAAGAATGGCGGTTGACGTGGCGTGCGGGGCTGCCACCGCTTGGCGGCGGACGCGCCGATCCTCGCGTGCTGACGTCACTTGGGCTGCGCCTGGACCCCTCGCACGTGCCACATGTCCCTGCGCCAACCATCTTCGCCACAAGCGCTGCACCGTGGACACATCCCTATGGGTATCGGCTGCGATTTGACGAAGCGACCAACCTGCCCTTCTCAGCCCGATCACCATACCCCTCGTAAAGTCGTCTGTCTGCTGGAAATGCCTCCCTTGACTGCGGCCTGGTATTCTTAGCTATACACGTGTCCTGTGGCACACGACAACACGTTCTACAATGACTGTCGGCTGAGAAATCACGGTACGAAGTGGGCCATTCGCCAACGCCGTGTCCCATTTATCGTTCGCTACGTGCGCAGCACAGCGGCGCATTTCACATCATGAGCATACCTCAGTGACGTCAGTCTACCCTGCAATTGGCATAAAGTTCTGACCACTCCTTCTTGGTGTTGCATTTGCTCTGTCAGTCAGTGTAATTAAATTCTACCAGTATTTATTTATTTATTTATTTATTTATTTATTTATTTATTTATTTATTTATTTATTTATTTATTTATTTATTTATTTGTTTGTAGCTCAAAAGACGTAATGACTGAGTAAATTAGACACTGACATTTCACCATGGCGTCCGGTGTCCGAATCCCGGCCAGTGCACATGGGACTTTTAAATGAAAAGAAACGTCCCGGTGGATCGGAAGGCTTTTAGAAAAAGAAAGTCTTGTGGTTCTGATCACGAAATTATCAGTCACATTTAAGTTAGGGGTTCTCCTCCCTACCATTCCATGGATGTTTATTCTAGACTGAGGGCTAGAATGTTCTCTCAGTCCTGGGAGATCGACTGAGGATGTATTGATATAAGAAGTAGTGAACGCAATGAACGTCAAGCAATACGTCTCAGGACGTCATCAACACACCACAGGAAGTCTGGCTGGGCAGGAGTCGTCTTGATAAGCCAAGACCTGCATGTGTCGCGGGATTGATTCAGTTATTTATATTTACCGTACGAAGTGTTTTAGATTAGAAACTGGGCATATCTTCTTTATCATACTTAATTAGTCCTACACGCAATACCTGTAAACATTATTACAATTTAGGAGGGGGCAATAGACAAGTTAAATCACAGGTGTGCATGGTAATGTATATTTATTACATAATCAGTGCAAGGTTGTTTGCCATAAATATTTTGAAAGCCAGTTTCACGTTACAAACATAAATCCTTTGCGCATGTCACACTACGGTTTGAGGATACACGCCCAGTACCCGTATAGGCTCTACCTCAGCATTTATTTAACCTACGGAGCGGCAAGAGGAAATGCGAGTGAAGCATGAAGAATGCAGGAAAACTAGTTTTCCACTAGAGTTATTTCGTGTGATTCACGTTTGTCGTCATCAACTGAAACCCCGGGAGAGGGATTTAGCAATCTCTCGAAGCCAATAGACTAATAGAAGTACAGCGGCTGCAGCCGATCGTTACCTAGTTCTAATTTACATAGTGATAGTTTTATATGAAAATTCTCTCATTTTACGCAGCTAGTTATGACTGGACTATTAATTTATTTAATTTTTACAATTTGCTTTACGTCGCACCGACACAAATAGGTTTCATGGAGACGACGGAACAGGAAAGGGCTGGGAGTGCGAAGGAAGTGGCCATGGCCTTAATAAAGGTACAGCGCGAGCATATGCCTGGTGTAAACACTGGAAACCACGGAAAACCATCTTCAGAGTCGCCGACAGTGCGGTTTGAGCCCACTATCTCCCGAATGCAAACTCACAGCCACGCGGCTGTGAAGTTCCAGCTTGAGAGTACAGTAAAAATTGCGTTTAGTGCAGAAAGGCGTCAAGGGACGCTGCTTGACTCGTTTCTGTTCTAAACTGTAGGTAAATTTTGTGGTGCACCTAAGAGGTTGGCATAGCTTCTTACAGAGCCATGTGTATTACGTTCTTCTTCTGTCAGCTGAGCTTCTTGTACTGTTTGGTTTGTTTTAAATGCTGTTTGCAGTTTTCTAGTAAAAGCCTGTAGTGGTGTGGTGTTTAATATTGGGCCGTGTTTTACGTGTTTCAGTAGCATTTAAACAATATCGGACAGCTCGGGCGACGAGCCTGTTAAAAAAAAACGGGATCTAAGAAAGGAGGAAACATACAAACGAAATATTATTTGTGAAGCAGTGACAGGTGCAGGTTATTTCTCTTACTCTGGTGTTCAAGTACCCCCAAAGGAAAAGCCCGAGAACCTCCCATGTAAGTGTTCAGCCAAATGTTCTATAAATATTCATGAGGAAAATAGATGATAATTGAAATTATTTTCACAATCATGAGAACAAAAGTGCACAAATGCCTACATTCAAACTTCGGTTGAGGTTAAGGCGGTTAAACGTAGAAATAAAGTAGACCTGGGCTTACAGACCTCAAAGCATGAAGGTGACAATGATCAAACTTTTAAAAGAAACCACGCTTATTTAATAACATAAAGATGAATGATGTTCTACATAATGTTTGTAAGAATGTTTTATGAAGATTCCTAGCATTTCACGTAAAAGGCTGGAAAGGATTTGCCGGTTATTAGTTACAAACACATCTCCTTAAGACAAGAGAGGTCAGAACAGGAGTGGCAATGCCCTTTCTGGAAGTATTTGCGTGCGAATGCATGAGAAAATATCAAAATACGAAGTTAAAGTGACTCACTATGGCGGCAAAGAAGAAAAGTATTTGGATGCTTGTCTTAGTATCACAAGAATGCATGAAATGTTCATCGATGAAAATCCTGACTTGAAAGATGTTGTTAAATACAAATTTTATTACAGATATTTCTTGGAAAACTTTGGTTACACTTTCGGTCGACCACAGGTTGATGTATGCAGTATGTACGAAAGTCTTAAAGCGAAACTTAGAGGTTCATGTTTGAATGACAATGCCAAGCGGGCACACAGAAGGGCAAGCAAGTATTACAGTATTATAAAAGGAATGTCAAAAAATTTGGATGAAGATATTGCTGCTCTGTGCTTTGACTTCATGCAAAACTTGTCGCTCCCAAATATTCCGGTCCAGGAAATATTTTACATGCGACGGCTTTGGGTAAACGTGTTTTGTATACACGATTTAAAAAGCAACAAGTCAAAAGTGTATGTTTACCATGGGGGAGAGGGTACAAAATCTCCAGATTAAGTGTGTAGTTTCTTGTTTAGCTATATAAATACAGAAGTGCCTGACACAGTAAAATATCTCGTCCTGTTTACTGATGGACCATCAGGTTGAAACAAAAACCATACCGCTGTGAGGTTCCTGATAAACCTATGCGACAGAGGGAGATTTGACACCTTTACCAATAAATTCCCAGTGCGTGGTCATTCATTCTCGTCCTGTGACAGAGACTTTGGAGCTATAAAGAGCATTGTCTCGAAAATTGATAGCATTTATATTCTTCAGGAGTATATTAAGTTGATACTGAGAGCCAGTAAAACCAATCGTTTTACAGTTCACAAAGTAACCCCTAATGATATACTATGTTCAAAAAGTGGTGGCCACAATCTACTTGTGGAAAAGTGTTGGTTCTGCCATTCATTAACACTGCTATTCATTCAACATTCACTCCGCTGAAAGTAGATTCTCCTCCCAACTTGCCGACTGAAAAGGCGTATCCCTCAGAGAAGGTAAATGTTTTTACAACAACATATGCCTTAAGAAAACCTATAAATATAGTATTTCAACCAGTACTTCTTATACCCTATGTCTACTTTTGGCTTAGGACCTACAAACAGCTTCTGTTTCAGGTTCTCATAAATATGAAGAAGATAAAAGACCTCACTAATCTCAAACCTTACCTTGTTGGTTATGATGAGTTCTACAACGATATATTGCAATGGCCTACTACGGATGCAGAATGTGCTGTGGAGTTAGAAGACGAATTAAACAGTGTACTACCAACCAGATAATGTATGGCTTTGAACTTGGAGACTGATCAGGTTAAAAGAAAGTACCAGTTATTTTTAAACAGGTTTTGTTTCTTACAATAATGGTTTTCTTGCATTAACAATATTATCTAATACACATGTAAATGAACTGTTTTGGATAATATTCGTTTTCATTACAAAACCATAAAATATTTCTCCGTTTTGCTAAAAAATATCCTTGTTCCACACCTTTGTTGCAGAAAGGTAAATGTTTAATTTCTGTTTCTGCAAAATATAGAAAATAAACAAATATAATTGTTGTGATTTTGTTTAAAATACATAAACAAATTCGTGATAAGTTTTTAAGATCCATAAAAAATTCTTTGTATGAGATATTAAGTTTTATTTCTTTTTCTCTAAATGACCTATTTGTCACTTCATTCCTTTCTGAAATAAACGATTCAATTAAGGTACAGCCCCAGCATTTGCCTAGTGTGAAAATGGGACCCCACGAAAAATCATCTTCAGGGCTACCGACAGTGGAGGTTCGAACCCGCTATCTCCCGGATGCAAGCTCACAACTGCGTAACCCTAACCGCATGGCCAACCCGCCCGATCATTAACAGTTCAAATACTATATCTAGTAGGCGTTTATTTATCTCAACCTGTGTTCATTCATGTTCATTTTGTTCTACCTTGAGCAAACGACATAAATGTGAAGTTGGAAAAACAACGAAAAGGCAGGCGAACAGAGAAAGTCATATGGAATGAAGTGCTGTGAAAATGAAATAGCGTATGGCTTTTAGTGCCGGGAGTGTCCGAGGACAAGTTCGGGTCGCCAGATGCAGGTCTTTTGATTTGTATCCCGTAGGCGACCTGCGCGTCGTGATGAGGATGAAATGATGATGAAGACGACACCTACACCCAGCCAGCGAAATTAACCAATTAAGGTTAAAATTCCGGACCCTGTCGGGAATCGAACCCGGGACCCCTGCGACCAAAGGCCAGCACGCTAATCATCTAGCCATTGAGGCGAACATGAAGTGCTGTATCTTACCGGGAATGAATGCTCTGGAACAGTGTGGATTCTCTAGTTGATAATTACTTCATGCATTACCGAAAACAATACTTTTTAATAGTGGTTTAACGTCGCACTAACACAAAGAAGATCTTCAGAGTTGCCAATGTTGGGATTCGAACCCGCCATATCTCGAATGAAAGCTCACTGCTACGCAACCCGAACCGTGCAGCTAACTCGTTCAGTCCAAAAATAGTACGAGTGGAGCTGCGGTCAAAATAATCCCATCTATGCCGCAAGAGTTAAAGTGATAAAAATAGTCCAGTCGGGGAATAACAATGAGCTGATAACCTAATAGACGACCACGACCCTCTATCTAAACGTCCTGATCTCATGGGTTGCTTGCAGTGGTTGTGTCCTCGAGCGTGAATTTACGAACTGTAGAGAATAAGTTGAGGAAAGCTCTTTCTAAAATAATTGGCAATAGATTTTGAAAATAATGACACTGATGAGATGTACTGCAAATAATAACAAAAAATCTTCTCTGCGCTGAGTTCCTTTGAAGTGTTTCGCCAGACATAAACTTCGCAATTGAACTTTATTAGCAGAGTAGCGGTTTTATAATTAACAATTCCTCCTTCTAAAGTAAATATTCCATTCGAGACATTTTATTCAGAAGGAATCTTGTCAAACTTTTCAATCTTCTCTCCTACTTAAGAGGAATTTAATTTTCTTCACAAATAACACAATCACATCTAAACGAAATACTATTAACTAAGTTTAGAGCTTTCTCTTTATTTCTTACGTGTGTTGACTCTGGCGTGTTTCACAAGAATTCTTTACAGAAGGAGAAGGTAAATCACCAAGAAATATATTTATGCGTACTCGTTACAGGTTCAGTCTCCATTGTACTGCAAGAAAAATAGAGAATAACTTCTCATACTGTGCTTATAAATAAAGTTCAGAATTAAGTAAAATTCGATATCAATTGAATTAAAGAATTGTAGTCATTGATGTTGTTACTTATATTCAGAGGTATAATACATTATGGATGACAGCCTCATATAAACATTATCTGTGGATAGGATATTTATGACACAATCTTTTTTTTTCATTTTCTTCTTTTCACCTGTTCAGCCATGTGCGGCTATCGGACATCTTACGGATCGAGTAACTTCGTCAATCACTTTTACGGACAACGTAAAGTTTGAAGTTTCGTGTTAATGAAAACTTAAGTATTGCACTGTTTGGTTTATTAATGTTCCCGCGGTGACTTCCTCCTTTGCGCCGCGTTGGAGCATTAATTAAATATACACCTGTTAAAACATTGCTCCGGCTACGAAATTCACAACATAGGGTCAAGAATCATACCTAGACTCTGCATTATATCATTTATGGATAATTTACATGAAAACGGGGATATCATGTATGAACACGAGCAATAACAATAAGGTGCATATTCGTTTCTCAGGGTAAATTACTTCCATTGTATTCCCATATACTCTAGATAAGTCGTAGGTTCCGTTGAAGAGTAGCTATATGCTCAATCAGTCATTCAGTTTCCATACATTTAGGTAATTGCCTGATCAACGCTTAGTATTCGGCATTAACAAATTCAATTGATCCATATATTATCTTATTACTACGTACTATAAGTTACTTTAAGAATAGAAACGCAATAGTAATACTATATCTAGTTTATTAGCATGCTAATATATTATAAAGTGGAATATCGATGCATCTATCGGCAATAAAGAAAAGAAAGTCGTACGAAATCACAAAAATCATTCTTAAATTCTTGACTTCTGAGATAAACATAGTTGAAAATCTTTAAATTACCATTATATTTGTTTACATTTACGTTAACCTTCAATAATATATCATATTTTCAGTATTTAAGTTGATTCATGGGGAAAGGTAGGGACCAAAACTTTATTCATCAAGGGGGAGTGGAATATCTTCCTGTTATTACTGTTTGGGACTGTCTTTGGGGCATCATTGGGGTTTTCATCTTTCCTTTTGGTCTATTTGTCTGAATTTATTTGGATACTTGTTTGGATTCTCACTTCTGACGCATCACGTCACGAGATAAGTATTACGTTGTTTAAATCTGGGTTCAAAAACACCAATACAGTTATTAACATTCCAATCATAGCTAAAATTGAGTAAATTAAAACTGTACACCATCATATGTACATAATAAACCAAATATCCTTACTACAGAGTGCCATAGATATAATAGTAAATCAGTCTAACCTGCGAAAATCGTGCCACGAATTCCTAATCATATGCCAATGTATTTACTTATATTCTCAAATATCTCTTCGCTGTGCCAAGATTTTGTCAAAGAAAACCGTTATTCATATTAGCGTTGACGCGCTGAACTTCAAATATATATATATGCGAGACTCCATTTTTATTCTTGTATATTTATATTAAGTAACGTATAATAAACAAGTAACCTATCAGTACCTTCAGCTTGAAAGTCACTACGAAACATATTATGTTTGGCTCAAGTCATACACTCAACATGGCCTGAATCCTTCACTTGCAGTGCTAATCCTAATATAAATATTATATGTAACACAGGAATTCGCAATTCAATCAGCTATCCCTTACTCATGCGACGAACAGAAAACGTATCTCCTCATAATAACAACATCTTGCCATACTATCATTCCATTTCCTTTATATACCTCCATATTTAAAAACATATTCATTTAACTCCATTTCGATAACCTCTGTGTTACGGTAGAAATACTTAATAGCCTGAATATTCTTTCACACACTGCAACTCCGTAATATTTCAACATTTCCTTACAATACAATTATCGTACTGGCCATGTCTGCAACTCATATTGACCTCAAATATTAGGTTACGTCTCGTATCTCGCATGCATTTTCTACAACCACAACTGGTTTAACGTTTCACGGTCTGCTCGTATAGATTAGCACTACACATGCATATGTGCTCAATCTGACCTTGTTTCCATTAACCTAAAATTATCTCATAAGCACCATAGTTATACTGCAAAAATTGGCACATATCATCGGTTAATAATTGGCATTTATACTCTAGTATCCGTTCATTGGCACTAAATCTCTTACTTCTAGCACTCCTGCACTCATACGAAATATTTTTCATCAACTAATTTCAAATTCAATACGATGCAACTCATAATACTTATCTCGTAACGGGATTTTGCTGCTGGATTTCTCCTGGTCTAGGACATTTTGGAACAGGCAGCCCTTACAGTCCAAAGATTGCGTCATCTGCGGCTCCGACAGGGGAATCTTGGCTTGAGCTATTTTCATCTTGAGCGATCAATCCATCTGTCTAGGCTGACTCCATCTTGTCAACCAGTTCTCATGAAATGATAAAACAACAAATACATGGTAGAATGCATATTTCACTGGTGATCAGTAGGTTATTCAATACGTATTAATTGCCTTGTGATTCTCGTATTGGTCGTAAATATCTTTCTTAATTTGATAATTTCTTTAACTCGGCCTACTTTTTGTTAATTCTTTAGCCTAAACAGATATTGTTTCCCACTTGGAAACAATAAATTATGCCTTCCTTAGCATAAATTTGCCGCTATAATATTGATTTCGGCAATGTTCGACTCGGCTGTAGTCTCTTTTTGCTTCTGAACTTGGATGTTGCAATAATAAATATTCTTCTTCAAATCTTCGTTTTTCCTGCCGATATTTTGCAGATAAAGTCTTCAACGATGTCTGTATATTATTATTTTAATATTTCACGTTGCGCTAATCTTTTTCTTCTCCTTCAGTAGGTTGTGCTGATCCTCTTCAACTCGTAACTTTTCTCTAGGTAGTCAAGAATCGGTTCCATTCAAATTTTTTTATGGTCCATCATTATTTAATCTTGAGACTCTTTTCTTTGCGACCGGTCGATGTCGATTTACTATATCTCTATTCTGTGTATTTGCACATTGCCTGAAGCTATTGTATGCCATATTTGTCCACTGTTTCCATGACATTTACGGCCGCTAATGTAACGTAATGGTACAGTATGTATCTTTGAAGGCTACGGTCAGAGGCTAATCAGAGTTATCCACAACTGTTTATATTTCATATACAACCACCGTAGTAGTATCAAATTAAAATCAATCACCAACAATCTGCATTTAGAGTTGTCTCCCAGGTCACAGATTCCCTACCAATTGAATGGATGAAAACCATAATGGTATAAGTGACAACTTTTTAAAAAAATAAATGCAGGATGTAACACCGGGAGGATATATCATTTCACCAGCAAAGAGATACAAGTGATAGCGTTCCATTAAACGTGCAATATTTATTTTGTTTTATTCCATAACCGACTTTATACGAATGTTAAGATGTTTAAATACCTTTTTCTCTGAATGATCATACTGCTACTTATACCGGTATGGTTGTCATCGACTCAATTGTTTCTTAAACGTTCCCAAATGACTTAGAAATGTATCGAACATTTCCCTTGATAATTTATTCCAATACCTTACTATTCGTCCTAAAAATGAATAAAACCCCATGGCACAACAGCCCCGAAGCGCCTTGGGCTACCAAGCGACCGCTGCTCAGCCCGAAGGCCTTCACATTACGAGGAGTCGTGTGGTCAGCAAGATGAAACGTCACGACCGTTACTCTTGGCTTTCTAGAACTGGGCTGCCATCTCAGGTCAGAAAGTTCCTCAGTTGTAATCACGCAAGCTGATTGGACCTCGAAACAGCCCTCAGATCCTGCCCTGGCCGGAATCGAACCCGGGGCCTCAGGGTAAGAGACAGGCATCCTACACCTACACTGTGGGGTTGGCCCCGTAAATGAATATTTGCCCCCAGCTCCTCTTCATATTATGGTCTTTCTTTTATTAAAAGCTCCGCTCAGCCTTATTCGTCTTCTTTATTTCACAAGTTGCTTTACGTCGCATTGACACAAATAAGTCTTATAGCGACGATCGGACAGGAAGGGGCTAGGAGTGGGAAGGAAGCGGCCGTGGCCTTAATTAAGGTACAGCCCCAGCATTTGCCTGGTGAGAAAATGGAAAACCACGGAAAACCATCTTCAGGGCTGCGACAGTGGGGTTCGAACCCACTATCTCCCGAATACTTGACACTAGCCGCACTTAAGCGACTGCAGCTATCGAGCTCAGTATTCGTCTTCTAGTGTAATTTTATGTCATCTCCCCACTGATAGCTAGAAACATACCCCATAGTCGAGCATCTCGTCTCCTTATTCCTAAGTCTTTCCAACGCAAAGTTTGCAACATTTTCGTAACACTACTCCTTTGTCGGAAATCACCCAGAACAAATCGTGCTGCTTTCCTTTGTATCTTTCGCAGTTCTCATATCAAGTAGTCCTGGTGTGAGTCCCATACACTGGAACCATACTCTAATTGGTGTCTTACCAGAGACTTATACACCCTCTCCTTTACATCCTTTCTACAACCCATCAATAGTTCCATGACCGTATCAAGAGACTTGAAACCTTTCTTAACAACCTAATTAATATGATTATCCCAATGAAGATCATTCCTAATATTAACACACAGGTAGTTACAGTGTTTCCCATGAACTACTATCACCCCATCAGAACAATAATTAAAACTGAGAGGCATTTTCCTATTGGTGAAACTTACAGCTTGACTTTTCATCCTATCTACCAAGAAACAAACAAACAAACCCCACGGAACAACAGCCCTGAAGGGCCATGATAACCTACCAGGCGACCTCTAATCAGCCCAAAGGTCTGCAGATTACGAGGTGTCGTGTGGTCAGCACGACGAATCATCGCGGTCGTTATTCTTGGCTTTCTAGACCGGTCCCATTTACCAACATTATTATTACCAATTCCATTATCATTACCAATTATCGATTCCAATCAAATGATGTTTTATTCCGGTCACCAAGCACCGACCACGCTCATAAAATATTCACTGTACAAGTAGAAATAATAATAATAATAATAATAATAATAATAATAATAATATGGTAAAATGTAATAATAACCGCTGTCCTGCAATTTATGTATTACTCTATACAGTATAACATCATCAGCAAATATCCTTACCTGTTATTCCAGTACTTCACTCGTATAATTTAAAAATAATAAGAAAACATAAATGACCAATAATATTGCCCTGCGGGAACTCACTATTAAATCATTACGGGTCAGATAACACATTACCTACTGTAATTCTCTGTACGCGATTATGACTCTGGTTCTATCTAGTTTTCTCTACTCCAAATATTGTACGTGTACTAAATAATTATTCGTTTTAGCTTGAATTTGACCATTATAACTGTAATTCACCTGCATAGTGAATGTTATCGATCGATTCGAATCAAATTATATTTTATTCCAGTCACAGAGCACCGACCACACTCATGAAATATTCACTGTAAAGTAGAAATAATAATAATAACAATAATAATAATAATAATAATAGTAATAATAATAATAATAATTGTACCCGAAAGTACACACGCCCCGTACATTTAAATGAAGCACCTTGGAAAATGCCATCTAAAATCTAAAACTCCCAACAACTAATACAAAAAGTTTGGACATTTCCCTACAGTAGTACCTACTATAAACTTATGTTATGCCCTCGGGTGTGAAGAGTGTCTATTAAAATTGTTTAGTAATTTTGTATTCTAAGGTTTCCTAAACTGAATTGATTATTCTTTGTTTTTGGTGCTTTAAAGTTGTATTCTAAGGTTTCCAAAACGGAATTGATTATTCTTTGTTTTTGGTGCTTTAAAGTTTACACATCTACCTCTTCCCGCCAACTTAAGATGTTGGCCAGTAGAAAACTTGTTATAGTTATTTTTCATCCAATAATTAGTGTCTGGTATTTATTTAATTACCCAATAAGAATTGGGGGTGTGCCGAAAGTTTCCTGGAACATTCCTCTCGGGTATAAATTTCTCAAGTTCTCGTTTGAATGCAGGTGAAGTAAACTGTGGCCGATGGTCCCTAAATATCACCTGAGGAGTACCCATCTTGGTTATGATTTTCTTTTTAATCTGGTACAGGGCTGATCCCGTATTTGCCTTCTGTACAGGACACAGAGTTACAAATTTTGTAAAAACATCAAGACATACTAATATATGTTTGACTCCACCACGACTAACAGGAAGAGGACCGAAATAATCGATTGCGAACAGCTGTCGGGGTTCGCTGGGCAAAATTGGCTTCGGAGATTGTTTCAGTAAGAATGTGGTTCTACTCGCTGATATTTATCGCTTGTACGAAGGACCTGCTGTACCATTCGTCTCATTCTTGGGCCACGTAAATGTCTTCTGAAGAACTGGCGTCACCTTCTCGATCCCTGCGTGACCAGTCGTATGATGTGACAACCATATTAAATCAACCTGAAATGTCGGTGGAATTACAATTCTAAATTTGGTATGATCTCCATCAATGAATTTATGTAAGAGATTATTGAATAAATGAAATGATGTCTCTTTCTTCTCAGCATCTTTGAATCTAACTGTTCTGGGTTCAATCTGCTTATTAAAATAGTCCAACATAAGACGTGTGGGTGGATGATTCTCTTGCTCTTGCCTTATTTCTCGTAAACGATTAATAACGGCATGATTCCATCATCCCATAACTGTGAGATTAATTGTTATTTCATCTAGGTTCGGGTTCCTACTGGGTGCATTAGCCACAAAATTGAGCTTACCAGGACAAAGCTCAAATGTTAGGTGAAATTGTTGAATAAACAATGACCATCTACAAATTCGATCGCTACTCACATTTGCTTTCTGTATGAACGTCAGAGCTTTATGACCTGTACGGATCGTAATTGGAAAACCGTATATATATATATATATATATATTTCCGCCATTGATTTAGAGCTACGACAATAGATAGCATATGAAACTCCGTGGTCGTCCATTTCAACTCATTGAGACCTGAGTTTTCTGCTCATAAATGCAAGCTACGTCGTCTTCTAGTCCTATTCCGGTGTTCACTGGTATAAAATGGCTCCAATACCTACGCTCGACGCATCTGTCTGGATAATAAACCGCCTGTTATATTGTGGATATCCTAATTTGACAGCATTGGCTACCATCTCTTTGGTCTTACGAAAAGCTTCATCATATATCTCAGTCCACCCCCAACGATTATTGGTCTTTAATAATTCTTGCAAAGGAGCAACTGTATCTGTATATGACACACAACGATTGGCGAAAAATTGACATAACTTAAGCCTAAAAAGTGACGAATATGTTTAATTCG
Source organism: Anabrus simplex (assembly GCF_040414725.1). NCBI lineage: Eukaryota > Metazoa > Arthropoda > Insecta > Orthoptera > Tettigoniidae > Anabrus > Anabrus simplex. Next base: position 250,462,388 of record NC_090269.1, read on the forward strand.
AGTTGGCTTTGGAAAACTTTGCACTGCTGAAATTTTGACAGGATTCAGCCTAATTCCTTCTCCGTCAATGACATGGCCAAGGAACAAAGTAATTTTCTGACAGAAGTGAGATTTCTCAAAGTTCAATTTAAAATTTCTTCTGTTTAAATCTTCAAGTATCAAATCAATTTTCTTCAAGTGTTCTTCTAATATTTTGGCGCAAAACATGATATCGTCTATATATTTGACTGTAAATTCTTTGACTGCTGGAAAATTATTCTCTAAAGCTCTGATCAACACTGAACTTGAATTAGCCAAACCAAAAGGTAATCTCTGAAAAATGTATGTCTGATGGTCAAACATAAAACCAGTCAACATACTTGTGCTAGGGTCTAAAACAATATGATGAAATGATGACGGTTCCAAAATACTCAATTCCTCCAAATTTCTTCAATAAATCTTTAACCGATGGAGCCTGCACGTATTCTGGGGCTAAACTTTTATTGATAGCGCGTGCATCAAGACACACTCTAATAGATCCATTTGCCTTTGGTACGGCCAATATTGGATTAAGGAACGGACTAGGTGCCTTAGTTATAATGCCGATCTATTCCATTGCCTCAATAATTTCTTTCACCTGAGGAAAAAGCTTTTCCGGTACAGGATATGGGCGTTGTTTAAAAGGTTCCCAACTATTTACTACAATCTTATACTCGAAATTTTGTATTCTACTGTCTTTCGAAAAAAAACAGTCTTATGTTTAACTAGTACTTCCCACAGCTTTCCATGTTGCTCATCATCTACTGGTGATTCTGCTACTTTAATAGGTAATAATTGATTAAATTTTGTTTCTTCATCAACCTCTTCTAAATTTGCTATCATCATTGCAAAACTTTCTTTAAGTTCTTCACAATTTGAAATCCAATCTGCCGGCAACTCATCCACTTCCTTTCCTTCATCCACAACTGTTGTCCATATCTGATCATCGCTGAAATCTTCCTCTGCTTGATTTAATTGCAAACTTTCATTTTGATCTTCCATCCGAAAAATTAAATTATTTGGCCCCATGTCAATCACAGCATTGTAAGTTCCTAAAATGTCAGCTCCCAAAATTATGTTATATTCCATGAGCGGTAGGATAACGTAAGGATGTGATACTGAACCCTTGAACTTACCATTCCATCGTTGGTCGGCCACGGCTGCTATAGTAGAACAATTTAGAACTCTTAAATCTTGGGTCGTTGCGGGAATAAATTCGGTCACGATCTTAACCAAACGATGGGGTTCAGAAGAAAGCCTAACTACTTGAAATGAGGAGCAAAAATGTGCTTACTAACTTTTATTAAACTGAAAGAGCACGATAACATCGTTAATTTTATATGCATTCTTGCCACAAAAATATAAAAAATTGAATTATTGATTTTTGAAAAGTTCCAAACACAGTCACATTACATAACGTCACTTCATTTCTTCCAATGTCGAAGAGTTGCTTCGGAGAAGCTAATATGTTAGTGGACAGCGAAACTGAAAAACTGAAAAAGGGAAGACCTGAAAACCGGGCGCCTATTTTCCAAACGAGAACTGAGAGTTAATCCACACGATCCGTGGAAAATCTGACTTTCAACAATTAGAACGCCTGATTTTCTCTTAATTAAGGTTATCCACCAGTCAAATACCCTTCACGGATACGGAACATCCGCCGAATGGACCCTTAATCGAACCAAACTGACTATCAGTTGCTTTGGATAGGTTGCGAAATATTATAGGAAAGCATGGTGTTCACTACAAGTTAATGACATCATTCACAATTGAAATAAAATTCCACCATGTATTTGTCATTCATGACACCCTTAAGTGATAAGGTAGTCCCGATGCTAAACGTGCATCACCCCAAACGGCTGTTCGGAAGGAACCAACAACAACATGATCCGGGAGGATCTTACGTTAAGTCGTTCTAAAGGAACAAAACTGCGAAATGCAGGAAACACTTACTAATCATGCATTTAGAAGAAATGCCAGACACTGAAGTTAATCAAAAAGTGAAAAGTCACTTGAAAATATTATTATTGAACCGATTTTCAGGTTAGAAATGGGTTTATTATGCTTAATAAATTTACCAGTCCACGCTAAAATTTACTACAAATTTAAGGAATTCTTTCCCTTGAAACACAATGCTACCAGTACAGATCTCTCTATTTACTGTCTGTCCCAACACACTACTGGTAAAGTGATTACTTACTTATTCTAACTATGAATACGAATGAAAATACGACAAGATTAAAATATAAAATAAAGTTACTGGCTGGCGAATCGAAACCGCATTCGCAACTCAAGTCTCATTCCAAAACACTGAGTGTCAATAATGCACACTATCAATGAAAACGGACGTCAAGACGAGGAAACAATAAAGTCCGTAAAAATAAATCAACATCTCGAAGTCATACAGCTTAACACGCACGAAGAAACACAGTAAAAATGTTTAATCTAGATCGGGTCGATGTCCCACACTTGGACAGCCCTCGTTTGTCAACAGCAGTCCCGTTATCTCAATGAGAGCTTCGCATAGACCCTCTAAAATAAATCATATCGCACTGTAATGGCTACCTTCAACCAGGCCACTTCACAAAAGAAACAAAAGAAAAAAAAAATCTAAACTGAGACTTGAGTGTGTACAGCTACCATCCCAGACCTATCGTCGGGCTCACTTGAAATCTGTACACCCTAAACCTAATCAGTATATACATGATGCCTTCCAAGTCCTATCGTCGGGCGTGAACTAGGACGTCTCATCATCAATGACTCCAAGAATAAACACGTGACGTCCTAAATCTATCGTCGGGCGTCAAAGTGGGTCGTACTACGTCTCCCTTAACATATCAGGCGAAATGCAATTCTCAAACAACTCTGATATTTAACACTAGATTTCGTCAAACAAATACGCACGACGGAACCCACGTCTCTATTATCAAATGAATGCAAGTCGAAATACAGCAAGTGTCTACCTCTCGAAAAATACAGTAAGTGTCTACATCATTATAATATGTGAACTCAAAAAATAAATAGACGTGACGAACGGTTCTCCACCTCGAACGCAATCTCAGCCTGTGCACTGACGTGTTAGGGAAGCAAATGAAAATTCCCAACACACGGGTACCCTTTTAGTGGACGCTTTCAAAATAATAATCATCACCATCGCATTCGAAATTCTCAAATCGCCTATCATCAACTCCAACCATCTTATCCATGACCTCTCCAATGAACAAATTAAATATAACCCAACCGTGTGTCCAAAGTGCTCTGTGATCCTGGAGATCGTTCATTATCTTATCATCCATGCGGGCTTTTCGTAACAAAAATCACTGGATGTTTACTACCCAGACTTAACATTTACCAGAGTCGTTTTCACTTGGAATCTTTCTATAAATTCACACCATAGTCGTCTCAAATTCGGATTGATTGCGGAAAACAATACAGCCTGTTTCACACAGCCTGTTTCTAAATACTTCCTCTACAAAAATACAACTTGTCTCAACACACTTTCTCCTCGCTTTATCCCAGCGGCATTACTTCCATCTCATCTCCACGTACGCATAAATCCATCGCTTTCAATCCCTTTTCCTTCACGACCCTTTTTCATACTTCGATCCCCTGATGAAAACGACAACCATCATTAAACACATCTCTCACCTTACTATTATTAAGACCTTCAGACCTCAAGAATCCAAGAGCACACCTCGACCTTTCGCAATTCAAGTATACACGATGTCTCAAAAATTTCCTTCCCATTAATGACTGTGACTCTAATAAATTTTATTGACATTATCTAAATATGCCTACGATCCTTGTAGAAATAACTGGTTAAATGTAATTTAACAGAGAAGAATTTCCTTATCCCGCGGTAAACATTATTATTATTATTATTATTATTATTATTATTATTATTATTATTATTATTAACCAGCGTTTCTAAATGCAACTGACACCTGAAATTACAATATTCGCCACGACAAATTTACACTTATAACGTTCACAAATCCGCACTTTGAATGATATCTCATCTCGACACAAAATTTTAAGCGTCGCATTTTACCGTTCTTGACATGAACTTTACACACTGAAATTTTCACACGCTGACCAAAATTTACAACGCCTTTCGCCTGATAATCACGCATATCACCCGACAATCATCTGGAAATTTTGGTTAGGACAGACAGGAACTAACTAACTAACTACAACATAATGTAAAATAGACAGACCTGCACATTGGTGACATTCTCAGCATTCTGATTACATCATCTCCAGCAACCTCGTACTTAACCACTCATTTTCACGGACAACATTTTCATTTTCAACATTTCACTCATCCAAACACTACCCTTCACACACACACGAGATTAAAATTACCATAAATAATGCACTTTCTTTGTAACTTGCACCACGAACTTCCCTCGTTCTGCAGTCGACTCTAACTGTCTGATGCGCTTCCCAGAGTGGTTTCTCTCCCCGTTGTCTCAATAAGAACAGGTGTTCGGCCGATAAGGGAGTAGAACTATTTTGAATCGCTTCCCCCAGACCTTCTTCACTTACACGAGTACAGGAAATGATAAAAATAAAATCTGCTGTGTAATTTTCAACCAGCCTACACCTTCCCAGTTCGTCTGCAAACGTTCACAGTTTCTCCAATCACTTTTCTTCTTAACTAATATATGGACTTTAGCCACGAACATGTATTGAATTATTGTCGGTCAATCTGGCGCGAATTTCTAATGACGACGGGCACGAGCTCCCGCGGCTTCAAGTTCCAGATCGACACTGAAAAATCTACGGTGGGGGGGTTTCTTTTATAATTTCCAGAAGGACGCTATCCCCTCTATGAGGCTTGGTTGTGAAATCTGCCAAATTTGCTTCTAATAGACCAATTTTGATAAGATTTGTCCCAGAACTCCGGACAGACTTGCACTTATGTTAGGTGTTAATTTTATAATTTTCCTACACCCACAACAGGAGAAATAAATTGTTTCTGCCCGTGCGTTTCGCGCGTTTTCTTCTGCCCACGACCTTGGCACGTGTAACTAGCTCGCTGTTCTCACGCTAACACACACTTAGGCTTAACTGCATCTAAAATTGTCCCTGGTGTCACTACCTTCACAGAGGGTGTATGAATAATTTTGCTTCTTTATTTCTTCCTTTACTATCTTGTCAAAATCCCTCGTTGTGCAGAATTCATTAATTTAGAAAATTGTCGGGCACTCGAGTTCCACCGAGGTGTCCCGGCAATCCACGAGCTCGCCTTGCGGGAACCTTCCCACGCAACATCGGGCTCTTGGGAGCGCAAAATGGCTGCCCTCAAACATACAGTAGTTTCTGAATACCAAATAAATATTTGTGAAAAATAAAAATTTTTCTCACCGTAGAATTATGGGTTCAATACAGTTGAATTTCCAATTTCTTGTTCTTTGCAAATTGCAGTTTTGTCGGGTACAATTCCACGAACTTTTAATCTTGAGATGGGTATTGTGGGAATTTTTACTCTGGCCTTTAATTCATTTATCAGTATCTGAGAAACCACACTAATATTAGCTCCGGTATCCACGAACACTCGGACTCGATTTCCTCCTACTCTGGCATAAATCACTGGTAATTTCCTTAAGCAATTTTGACTATTTTTTCATTTTCTTCTAACAAATCCTTAGGCTGAATCATCCAACTATCCACTGAAACTGTTACCCATCTGTCATCATCCGTATTACATGTTTTCTTCAGACTATCTCCGCATTCTAGTATTGAGCTTTTTTAGTTCCATTATGTCTCATATTGAAATCTAGTGCATGTGGATTCAATCTTTATTTTGTTCTGCTTCCCGGAATTCACGGTAAGCATTGCTTTCTGCACCACAGTGTTGATCACTTGAGTTTCCCTGTATCGCCTGTTGCCGTTGATCTCCGTCCTGACGTCTATTTCTCAACTCCATCACGTACCTCTGTGACTCAGCATTTCTTTGTTGACAATCAGGTCTTTGTCTGAAATCATTCCGACAATCCGTATTCCTTCTGTTTTCCCATCTATTATAAGGTCGTCGCTGTCCTGCATAACCTCTATGTCGATATCTGAATGTTCGTCCATTTCTTCCATATGAGTAATTATATCCTCTATTTTCATTCCAATCATTGGTTTATCCTTGTCCTCTCCTATTATCTGGATAATTATTGAAGTTCCATTCACCTCTCCGTGATTGCTCATTTTCAATCTCTCTAGCTTGCTGTGATTCGTCTGCGTTCCTGAACGTTGAACTCCACCTCCTTTCCTAATCTTAGGTGGTGGACCACTATCTTCCGTTAAATCAATCGTATGTAAAGCCTCTGCATGCCTAATCCTTGGTTGATTTTGAGTAGAAGTTAAATCCAACTGGCGTAAAACCATATCTGCCTCAGTCGCTGTTCTAACATTTGCTGCTATTAGAGTTCTCTGTACTCCTAACGGTAACTGTCTAGATATCGCAGCTATCATCTCGGACTCGGACGGTGGTGTAACCAGGTCTCTGAATTGAATGATTTGGGAAATAAAATAATTAGCAAACCTTGTTGGAATGGTTGCAGTATATTCTTTGAATAAAGTTCTATACGTAACGATTGCTGTATAGATATATCCCAGATTTTTTTAGGAATTCTACCTTGAATTCCTCATATGTACTAAACGTATATTGGAATGCCATCATCCATTCAAGCGCTGAATGAGATAAAAAAAATCCAATCGTACGTAATCTATCAGCTGGTACCCTAGCATCTGCCATATAATCTTCCACCTGTCCAAAAAATGCCCGTGTTGTTCTATCATCCAATCCACTAACTTTACGGAGTTTATCTTCTTTAGAAGTAGGAAATATATTGTATATTTGGTCTCCGTTCGTCTCTCTTGGCGTAGATGGTCTTTCTTCCGGTCTTGGTAAATTCAAAAGTTCGCTAAGCAGAGCTGGTTCACTAGCTTGACTAGCTTCCCTTTCAATACTATTTTGCTGGATTGAACACTTCAGCTTATCCATCTCCTTGTTTGTTCTCAAGCCAAGTAATTCTATTTTACCCTTCAAATGCTGTACCTCCTTTTCTCCAGATATCAACTTGTTCGTGTTTTTCATGCCACAATACTTGCACCTACTTCTTGTGTATTGTCTCTGGCATTCTCTCTATCTACCAAATTATCTTTTTGATTTCTTCACCCTTGCCTGCAATTTGATCTGTGACCTCTTGTCTCAATTCTTCTTCCATTGTCCTCATCTTCAATTCAGTTTCCCGTTGTCTTTCAGATAACTTTACTTCTAACCTATCCTCATTATTCCGTTGTACTTCGGCTATCTGGGTATTATATTCCTCCGTAATATTTGAAAATCTTTCTTCTCTAGCCTCGCTTAAATGGTCAATCGCGCTTCGATTCTTGTCAATCTCAGTTCGCGCCTCCTCTAAGCTATTTGTCATTTCTCCCAATTGTTTTTCAGCCTTTACGGCTCCATCTGTTACTTTTCCAGTTAACTCCTCAACGGTTTTTCTAATCCGGTCTACCTGTTCATCATTTCTCTTTTCTACATCATCCATACGCTTCTCTAAACGTACCATTCTTTCCTGACAGCACTTTTGAACTATATCGATCTTTTCCTCCAATTGTACATTCCCTGTATTATTTTATCAGAAAGTTCATTTATGTTCTTAAGTTCGCGTTTTTCATCTTCAACCGCTGATAACTCAATCGCTTCCATTATCCCTGCCATGCTTTCTTGCTCACGTTTCTCCGCCTCCGCAGCCATTAAGTCCATTTTCTCCTTAATCTGCTGCATACGCTCCTGTTCACGTCTTTCCGCTGCTTGGTCACGCTCCTGTTCACGTCTTTCCGCTTCTTTCTCCGCCAAGTCCATCTTAGCCAACAGGTCAGCTAAGGTTACTGCCATCATTCCAAATCAAAATACGACTACCCGGCCTAGCTTCCATTACGAAAGATACTGTAATTTACGTTACTCAGACATCAAACAATATGGCTTTACAATCCGCCATGCAGAAACTGCCTATCAAATATCGATAATTTTCTTATCACTCAGGATCAATATAAAATCCACGCGTATTCAAATAATTAAAAAATTTAACTCATAGCCCCAAATATTTAATTAAATATAGGCTGTTCCTAATTTGGGCTCAAATCTAAGCATTAGAAAACAATGCCTAACTACATTTGCATATTATCTCCAGCTAAAGGATAATATCTTCCGTTACAAAGGTCCATACACCTTCAACCTTCGATAACAATGCCACTATAGTTATCCCTTTCCATCCGAGATTGAGGCTATCTCGTATCCCTAACTGAATCTAAATAACAAAATTTACTAACTCACTGGCTATTTAAAATTTGCTGTACAAACAAATTCTTCAGGCTATGTCTCTGATCAATTATATCTGAAGGATATAACAGTATCTATTTTGCCTCACGAGAAATCATTTTATTGTTCACGAAGTCCAATGGAATCATTTAATATTGAACATGCCTTTCTCATCGGCAAACATATTCTACCCACGATATCTATCATATCAAAATATAATTAAATGCCGATATTTACCCAACGTAATTTAATATATTCAGAAATTACTAACTTTCTCTAAATATACTTTATCCTCTTATATTCTCATATCAACAAGTAATATTGAACACAAGACCTTAGACTCAATTTCTACTACGTTAGGTTGCCAGTTCACATGACTCCGTCCGGGTATCGAATATGAATCTCAAACTTCATCATTTATCATTCGCCCACTCGAAATTATCCGTATCTGTCTAAATTTATGAATATTTAAGCTCAGGTATCCAACACGGATATTCCCAAAATTTCGAATTCCAAAATCCTATAAAAGCCTATATAACAACTTGCTATGTATGCGAAGAGCATCATTCGATTGGCTCGAAAATAGGTACGACGTCTTTTCACTATTTATAGTTTCAACAGCAGTATCATAGCCTTAACGAAAATACATAACGTCTGCCTACTTCAAAATTAAATCGCACATTCAGGGTTAACAATATAAATTTAAATAATATACTACTCCGTCCCTGAATAACAATATTCGGACATAGCAATGATAATGGGCAACAACAATACCCTATCGTGGGTATGAAGCTTACCCGATCAACATGATATCAAGCCCCACCTTACGGAAGCCATGATAATTATGTACCGTTCCCATCTTAAAGTAGTCTACCGGCGTCGTCGGAGAGCTGCGTGTTCGGTTCGCAAAAATAAGATCAGGGCTAAAATCAAGTATCTCAGGATAAAATATACCATGGGTATGTGAACGGGAATCAGTAACATAATTCCGAAAATAAAATCCAAAATAGGGGGTAAGATAGATTTATTGTCTAAGAACATAACTGACAATCCAAAATAGGGGGTAAGATAGATTTATTGTCTAAGAACATTACTGAACATTCGAAAATAAAGAAAATATTAAGTAAAACAATTAAAAATGGCTCAAACAAATGCCAAAATTACCAATATGTGCCGTGTACATTGTTAACAAATTATCAATACATGACATGAAAAGATGGGCAATATCCCGTATTAACATAATATATTTACAAAATAAATCTGGGGAAGAACACATACTTCGCTACGAGTCGACGCAGTTAAATTTATCTTAAGAAATCCTGACGGATATCATTCAAGCTAATCTTGCCTTTCTCTCATAGTGTTACAACACAATCACAATTAGCTGATTCTCTTTGCCCATCTAAAAGACACTAATTCAACGATGCGCTTTCGAGCTGGTTACATCTGTCATGCATACACTTGTTAACATGCTGCATGTTTTAAAACAAACTGTTCCCTGCTAAAATGTATTCCCAAACAAATTTAAGGCTGTGCAGCCTCCTTAATGAAAGAGTCTACATCCCGTACCATAAATTGGAATACACAGTAACCTCATGACATATATATATATATATATATATATATGTATATCCTTATCTACATCTAATAATTTCCCTCTTTCCCATCTAATAAAAAGGAAAAAGAAGAAGAAGAAAATTTCAGGGTTCGAACATGCATTTCCCCTGAAACGTACCATTACTTTACAATAATAAGGCATAGCTCAGCCACAAAAGGGCTGACATTTACAATTAAACTACATCCGGATCGAACTACCCTAATTCCTCCATCTATGCATGCCTATAATTTAAGATAAATTTAACTGGTGTCGTCTCAGCTTTCTTCATGGTCCCCAGGCCCCTGCGTCTGCGTAAATTACGCCATCATTGCAACACACATAATAGTGTTATAAGATGCACTGCTGGCCTTTGCTTCTTCCATCGCCGTCTTTGAAATATGGTGCTCCAAACACACCATTAATTTGTTCCGAACGATAAACGACGATTCGCACTTGGTCTTCGCGATAACGCGTACCGATTACAGCTTTTGCACTACGCAAATGCAACTGCATACACGGGTTTGGAGATATCGATAATAAATGCCGTCTTAGTTATTAACAATCAAAAGCCAAAACTGCACTCTGGGATACTGCAACGTAAAACATGATTTTATATGTAGCAAAGGTAATTGCTTTGTAGATTGTACTTTACACTCTCGTGATTAAATTATATCACTTGCACTTAGATAGTACATATAACTCGTTAAATAACGTCTCACATTTCACAATATAAATATGTCTACTCTGTTGATGAAAATCATCACTGTTAATGATAACACCGTTCAACATAGGCTTAGTATAAGAAATTCCGATCCGCGCGGTACAGAAGTTCAGAGCAGAGTGCCTGTCCTATTTTCTCAAGCCGCCCGCATTCACCAAACATCCTGTATTAGTAATACTTCGGGGATCTCCACTGATAGATGACAGCGCTGACTCAATGAAAATATATTTATTATTTAATTAAATCAAAATTAAGTACCGTTTCTGTCTACAGGTAATTTTAAATACATTAATAACTTCTATTTCATATCAAAAACGTGGAGTATGGCTTTATAACAGATTGCCTAATTAAATCATTGATGGTGCAGCACTGTAAAAATCAAAGTTGGTAGGTCTGCAATCGTTTGTTCTGTATATCCCTTCATTCTGCAATTTCGCTTCCAAGCTTGTGATTGGTCTCTTTCGAATCTGTCGCTTTCAAAACAATCTCGTAAATTCCGCGATTGACTCATATGAAATATACGAACTGCTTTCTGTTATTATGAAAGATAACAAGTTATTTCTGATGCCACGCGCTGCCGAGATCTTGCATTGCGCAACTTTCTCATTACGCCAGGACTTATTTCTTGTAATACATCCCCAGCATTTCACAATATTACATATTTTACTCTTGGGGCATATGTGATATGGCACAATGCGGCATTTGTGGTTTGTGAGGAGCAGTTAATAGGTAAAGAAAGGGTTACAGTGATGGTGGGAGCTAATATGACGGGAACCGACAAACTAAATCTTCTAGTGATCGGAAAATCGGCGAAGCCTCTCTGTCTGTCGGGTGTGAATTAATTACCGGTCACGTATGAAAGCAACCACTGAAGTTGCGAATGACAAGCTCCTTTACGAATCTCAGCTGCTTGGTTTTGACGAGAAGATTCAACGTGAAGGTAGCAAACAGAAAAGACTAACGGATTTTTTCCAAAGGTGTATACCGAGGTATGTTTCTTGTTTAACTTCTGTATGTACTGTATCCTGTCTTCTAAACCGTTACCATATTAAGAGTTATAATTAAATTGATGCCGTAAAATAGAGTTTGTTCGTATATTTTTAAATACTGTTAAAAATAATGTATTCAGTATAAGCCCCTAGATACAAATGATTCAATTATGTGCTATACATGCTCAAAAATGGTATTCTCTACAACTCTAAATTTCGCTAACTCGAAATAAAATTTAGCTCCCGAGGTGATTCGAGATATCGAGGGTCCACTGTATACGCAATGCGGCAAAACTACGCCACTGAAATTACTGTTCACTGTCCACCTTTCCCTAGTAAAGAGGTATTTATTTATTGTACGTAATTGTTTGACATATTGTGCGCTGTGCTGATTTCTCCAGTTGTGGTTCTCTTAACGGAAGATAAGGTGTTTATCGTGGTACATTATTTCCGGTCATACCGAGTGGGGCGTCAGAATGAGCCGAGTTTTCTTCACTTTAAAGAACAGTACGAGGAGCGATTTCATAAGGAGGCAAAAACAGTGGACCAGGTAGTCTACAGAGACCTCATTATTATCCCGTTCGTGTGGGATTTGTGCCGTTTTTGTCGCACAAGGTAATTACCCTTCCAACGACAAGGGATGCAGCAAGATGGAGCTAGAGCCCACACCGCACGGGGAATCACTTACCATTCTGCAATGACACCTTAGAAATCGCATGATTTCTTGTGGAACTCCATTCCCATACCCTACATGCTCCCCGGATCAAACGGCCCCAGATGCCTCCATATGGAGCATATTGAAATAATCATTTTTCAAAACAGATGAATCATATAAAATATTCCCGAATTACGACAGAAGATAACTTCCTTACAGGAAACTTTTTCGATAATGTTATGAACGTGTGGCACGTGGTGATGCTCATTTTTAGCATCTACTGTAGCAACGTAATTAAATAACACTTCAGTGTCGTTTGTTTCACCGCATTCGATAGTTATAACTAGACTTCGGATTTTAAGGCAATAATAGTTTAGAATACAAACTCGTTTGGTTATTAGGAAGTGTCGTCTAGCACTATTCCGTAGTGGGAGCCGATGACCTAAATGTTAGGCCCTTTAAACACCAAGCATCATCATCATCATCATCATCATCATCATCATCATCATCATCATCATCTGTAGTGTAGTGTGAGTAAGGTAAATTCTAGGGTTTCAGACGGACCGCACCCCTAATGTTTATGCAAATCTCGTAGCATAATTGTTGTGCAAGCTAGAGTATACTTGTTACTCGCTTCATTAAGTTTCCATTCTAGCCCATTAATCCCTGAAAGTCCAGTCTCTAGCTGTTATAACACCACACAGATATAACCATTATGGAAAATACTACTTATAATAATAATAATAATAATAATTATTATTATTATTATTATTATTATTATTATTATTATTTTACCGGGCGGTACACCTCTACGCCGCACATTTAAATCTTGCGCCAATTAGAACTCCTCTACAGGAGAAACACAGAATCTGGAACTAAATCTACTTAAACTACTACTAAATCTACTTAAACTTTTCCTCAGAAGATGTCACCTCCTTAATTTTGTGATTGTGAAGTGTCCAGTACTGTATAAAATTCTACGCGTTTTGTATACTATTTATCAGGAAGTTTGGACTTTCTGCAACAGATGTCAGTAAAAAACTATGATCATGCATCCTGGTGCGAAGTGAAGGAACTTTATTTGAAGAAATTTTGTATTCATAAGTTTGTTCTTTACTCAATTATGTTCATTCATTTTTGGGTTGGCAATATTGATCTTTTCTTTCCGCAAGTTTTGAATTCAGCCAATCCCTAATTTCGGTAATTAATTTCTAACCAATCACGGGTTTCTTCTTGGATTTTGTGTGTAACCTTGTATTCGCCAATAAAAGTAAGAGGGTGTGGTTTGATTATTCATGAAAGGTCTCGAACTTTCCCCGAGGGTTTATAAACTGCGGATTTTCACGCCTCTTGGCCATTTTGATCAACATCTAACGGTGTGTGTGTATGCGAAGCAGGAGGCGGGTGGTGCCTCTTTCATCAGGCAGCAGTTCTTCGGCAAGGTAATGGCCGTTCAACATCTTTATTTCTTGCTAGATCAGCAGTTTAACCCGCGGGAATGGTCCGAAACTTTTACCATGTAACCTACTTTTCTAAAAAATGTAATTTTCTGCTGGCTTGTGTAAAAACTTCGTAAAACCTGCAACTGTAATTCGGGGATAGAGAGTGATTTACCCTCTCGAGCTCCCCTTCATACTGATTTGAGGTGACTACGTTTTGTAACTGGTTATCTTCCTTTCTGTAATGTCTTAAATTATTTTTATACGAGTCACCTCCATAGTTTGGGAATAGCCCCTGTTTCATCGGCCTAGTGCCTTTTAGGTTTTAAGAATGCATATTTAGGAGTGCAAGTACACGCCTCCATTCAACTTAGTGTTTCGGGCCATTTACTTAACCTGTTCTTTTTCTGCTATGGCCCAGTATGTTGGGTACGAGATACCCCCGTTTCATTTGTGTAAGTTGTGCCTTGATGGCAAGTAATTGTAAAGTCTGATATTGCCTTGAATAGGCTTGAGGAACTGAGAGCGTGTCAGCTCTTTTCTAGTGTTGTAAGAATGCCTCTGGGAGGCTTGACATTGTAAAGTGGGAGCAAGTGCTCCATGTTATTAGGGGATTTCGGCCCTTGAACAAATTTGTGCGTTGAGCTAGGAGCTCGAAATTGTAAAACTAAGGGCTTGTAGCCCAAGAGAGTTAAAATTCCTGGATCCTTCTAAGTTTCGTTTTTTGATTGCTATGTCATTGTAATTTCCCTAACGCTATCAAATGTCTATTGTTTTCCGGAAAATATAACCTTTGTTAAAATTTTAAATTAACTTTGATTCTGTAGTTAGACCC